>NC_071468.1:107984174-108287205 GCF_028500815.1 Rissa tridactyla
TGTTTTGTGAGTGAGCTCTGAAAAACAGAGTAAAACCTGATTACTGGAAAGGGAGGCCAGAATCTTCTTTCCACCAGAATTTAACCCAGCACAGCTCTCTGACACTTCAGTAACTTCTCCAAAGTTGTGTGCCTCTTTCTTTCCACCTTGGTTTTGTTTAGTGGGGGGCACTGAAGTGGAAGGAAAGGGGACAAACTATGGTTTGCTGTTGCCATCCTAGGCAGAGCATTTCCACAGCCTTATTTCTCCATTAAACCCTGACTTTGAGATATTTACTTTACTTGACCTTCAGCTATCTGTCCCTGTATGTCACTGGGGAGTAGTAATAAACAGAAGTTAGTACTGTCAGACCTAAAACTTCTACAAAACATGCTGAGTAGCCAACTTAACCTTCAGTCTTCTGGGTGTACCTCGTTCACTCTAAACACTCTCAGAGACCCCGGCTTAGCCTTAGGTATGGTTACATTTACATGCTATTTCATTAAATAGTTCACTCTGTTTTTCCTACTGAAGGCCTGAACTCAGACAGGTCTTTAGTGCAGTCACACAAACGATTAAAAACAATTAAGAAGAACTTGGACTGTTAGTCTACTAATGAGAAGAAAAGACTTTTAATGTGACAGCCTTAAATAGATTCTGGAGTGCCTACCTAAATGTGCCTCCTAAATACCCACCTTTGTTTGCTACACAAGGACTTTTACCTCCTATGCTTTTGACTAAGGCCTTATTTCTACTGCTGTGGGGATATTTACATGTCAAAATCTATCTGTGTCCAGAATTTATTAACAGTAAAACAGTATTTTTTCTTCCTCTTAAACGTTCAACCCCTTATGTAGCCAAGTTCAGCTGTGTATATGAATTCACCATTTTCATAAACAGGAAGCGTTTCTGTTAAAACGTTAATGTGCAAGAAAAAGACTGGAGCTTGTTCAGTGTTACAGAGTTCAACTGAAGGCCAATAATCCAATATGTGTATGTTGGGGGAGGGAGAGGGGAGGATAAGGAGGAAGAAACCTATCTTTCCCTGGAAAAGAAATAAAAATAGCAGCAAACGTTATCATTTTCAGATTGTTACTAGCAACAGGGAGACGTGATCCAAATAACAAGTGAATGACTGCATACACTGGTGCAAGATAAAGACCCCAGATAGGAATTTGATTAAGTATTATTATCAGTCACCGTGCAGAGAATGGCAGGCAGGCAGCAGAGCATTCGCTTTTCTGTCCATCTCTGCCTCTGGCTGACTGCTTATGCAGGTTGTCATAAAGGTAACCTGGAGATAGGACTGCGCGTCAGATAGCAGTCACCATTTTCTCCATGCAGGGTCTCCTTCAACATTACTCTCATTGTTGCAGAGACAAAATTAGGCTGGCAGCTTAAACAGTTCTGCTTTTTTGCTGTTTCATACTCTTAGATTTTTGATTATTACCATTCCTTCTTCTAAAATTTGAGACTTGCAGCATATGTAAACTTCTTCATATCTACCATGTGACCTTTCTGCCACATAAAAGGGAAAACTTTGATGTTAGAGTAAGAAAACTGAGATACTTCCTCTCCATCATCCTTTCACTCTTTATGAGTTGACTTTTTATCTAAATTTGGATGGTGGATAGCAATCTGGATTACGGATAGAATACTGAGTTTTGATGAACTCTTTTTCTGATGCAGGTGTACTGGGAAGTGGTAAAAGGTGTTGGTGAATACTATTTGGATCCATGTTTCCTCCACTTTCCAGTGCATATATCTGTATATACTGTAAAGGATAAACAAATACAGATAAGAAGGACAGAAGCAAATTGCATTTGTCCTGGAAACAGGGGAAAGAGTAACCTAGACTTTGTTTTGGGGAGAGTAATGCTATTCAGGTCTTGCACTTCATTGGGATTGATCCTGACATTAGAATATTTACAGGATATTTACAGCAGTGTCTGTTATCAAAGACAGCATAAATTCGTATCAATTTCACATAAGAAAACTGGAAACAGTGAGAATATTGTGTAGACGTTTGCTCTGAATATTGCCAGATCCAAGATTTTTTTCCACTCGCAATTTTGTTACGAAACATCTTAAGAACAACTATTGGGCAGTCATGCCAATGCATGTTCTAAACTGAAGTAATGTCACCACCAACCTAACAATGATGATTCGCCTTTGACAGAGCTGTTCCCACTTGCCTATTTAAAAGAAATCAGATGGGATGTAGGCACCTGTAAAAGGAATCTATTAAATTCTGTTCAGTCACATAGCCAAAATGTAATACTAAGGCAATCCATCTGATGTATATATTTCCCCAAACTTCTGGTTGTACAGCTAAATATTTGTGCTACTGGCAGTTCTTGCTTGAGCAATTGAACTTAAAAGGTGTTGTGTTTTTTTTTTTAATTTATCCATGTACACTTGCAAATAAAAATTGGGAGAGCCACTTTCAGTCCATTTCCTAGCCTAGTTCTGGATCATTCAACTGCACTTTTGTTCACAGCAGCTGGAAATGGGAATAGCAAGAGGGCATAGATGAACTGGTTACTTTAGTTGGATGCAGATTCATGTGAGAGAGATCTAGTTTTGTCTGTGTTTGGCTATTGCCTGTTGATTGCACCTTGTGGTATTCCTTGCTCTACTGTGATCTTTCTCTCTGCCATTCCTGCCCTGTATTTCCCAATGGCTGATGACAAGAATCTTTCCAAATAAAAAGAAATGTGTTTACGGTAACTCGATACATAGTTAGATTATGCCTACCAAAAATGCTTCAAAACTTAACTCCAAAACTAAGCCTTGACAATGCTTTGCAGATGTGCTCTGAGGAACAAACATTTAACTTTATTATGTACGAAAACTGCAATCTTCTAATACATAAAGGGTGACAACATCTCCAGAAAGTGTCTCAGCAGGAGATGAGATTCTGCAAACACTCTCTCAGCCAAACAAATGCTTCATGACTCTGCAAGAAGTTGGCATAAAGCTAATGGCTGATAATATAAAAAACTGATCTCAACTAAACAAGCCAAGCAAGGTCTAATGCTATCTCCTGTCACACATAATAACAAGAGATTTCATTTTAATTTGAGACAAAATATCTCCTGTTTAAGCTGTGATTGCCTGCCTTTCATCTGGAGCCATTTTGCAAAGCAGCCACTAACTTACAAGTTCTACTTCCACAAGAAGAAAGCCAGGTACAGAAGTAAATTGCAAATTTATCCATTACATAGTGGATATTTATCCACTCTTTGGGACACAGTTAATGAACTAATATCTGAATTTTTTTCTCAATATACTCATTTAAATATGACCAATAAAGCAGATGGAGACATGTCAAATAATAACATTTTCCAACAAAATGAACCACACTCAACATCCTTACACATACGTATGAATTGGAAATGCTTTTTAGCTTTCATAACACCTTAGGATTGACCTGGTAAAACATGAAGCACTTCAGTCTTTTCATCAATCCCTGTCAAACATCATATTCTCTTAGAAAAATAAGACCTTTTCCAGTATCCTAGTCTTAAAAATGTACTTCCATGCTTAATTTCTGATACTCAGGGCTGGATGATTTGTCCTGAATAGTGCATCTGAGACAGGCAAGCACAGGAAAATCTAGGCTGGAAGGGGATCTTCTCAGGAGATGTCCAGACTAGCCTTTTTTGTTCAGAGCAGAGTATCTAGGAAGTCATGCCAGGCCAGATAGTCAGCTCACAGAAGTGAAAAGAAAAAAGTAACTATGATGGCTCCATAGAGTCTTCTAGAATACATCAAGAATCGGAACTACAACTACTGTTTTAAATTCAGACTTTATAGAAAATAGAATTTCATTTGGACTGTGAACTGTTTCCAGCCACCTCTGCTTATGCCAATTAACACCTTATGTAGAAATGCCCTATTTCAGGCACTAGGGGAAGTTTCTGGGTAAGATACTGCTTATTTTCAGAAATAAAATCCCATGTTGTCTACACGCTATGTGCTATTGCTGTATTTTCTGCAATTTTCATATATTCACAGATATCAGCATGGATTTCATTACTGAAAAAGCATAATAGAAGGCAATTCAGAAATCAGTGAGTCATAAAATGAATGCAGCTCAGTAGTTTTGTTTTCCTTTTGTTTCAGCCTAATGGGCACCAGTTTTATTTAAGTGGATTTATCACTTCCGTCACAACATTTGTGACAGTTGTAGTATTCTTGGAGAAACTGCTTTCATGTAGCTGTTGAAAGCTGTTCTTTTCCCTCACATAAGGCCTAACCACCAGCTTATGGCACACAAGTTCTTCTGCAAATAATGCTCTTTGTAACATCCTAGAAGGCTGTCCAGTGCTTCTTAAAAAGAGTCGCCAGCAGTTGAATTGATTAGTGGTGTTCATCAACTCCAAAAGATGTCCAAAATGTGTAAATTTAGCTGCTTTATCTTGCTATATGTGCATGTCATTCTGTCCTGTGTAGCTAATCAGTTAGGTTATTTCAGAAGCTGGGTGGCAGGTATTAGGCCACTTGGGAGCTTGATGCATAATGGCTATGTGTCATTATGGATTTCTTTTTTTCTTAAAATATTATAGACCTTGACCCCATGTCAAGTTATTTGATTCCTGTAGCAAAAAAAAAAAAAAAAAAAAAAAGAATACTAGCTGTGGTGTTTTTACTAAACGTCAAGCTAGGCAAATATATTGCATCTTTCTAGAATCTTTCTCTATATTGTAATTTATCAGCATTCCCTGCATTGTTCCACAGATTTGTATTATGCTGCTCTGAGTAACTTAATCATCCCTATATTTCACCCCCAATGACTAAATTCCAGTACTGAAAGGAAAAATCTGGAAAACTCCCTCTATATATATCTGCCTCTCTTTGTATGCATGTTTCTGTGTATAAATAGAAAGCAATTTTTAATATGGAGATAATTATTATGATTATTTTGACCAAGGAAAGGAATAAAATTGATAGAACCCTGAAGAAGATCAACAGGAGGAAAAGGCAGAAGCTTACTGAAACAGCAAGACTATTTGTGGTGGGCTCTGATAGCAGAGATCACAAAGGAGCTTTAAAACACTTTCACTGCAAATTGACCTAATTCTCTGTCATAATCTACTTAGGCTGATGAAGTTTCTACCTATCTTCAGGCATAAAATGTAGTCATTCCTTTCTAGCTGATAATCAGCACGTTTATTACTCATTTTAGTTGCTTAAAGACAGTATTTTCAGAAATAGTCCTGCACTACTAATGTGATCAGTGATATTGGAATAACAAGGGAATAACCTCAGTCTTTGCTATGGGAGCTGTTTAACAAATCTAAAAATGTTAATCATGTTCAGGGCATTGTCACTTTTAGGGAACAGAGATTACTTCCAGTGACGTGCCCAGAAGCAATCTATTTAGTTTTCTTTTCATATAAAGTTGAGAAATAATGAAGGTTTTATTAAATGAAACTTAATTCACCACAATAGGGACTTCAGATCTACCTGTTCCCACTACCAGGGGATGCAGTATAATTTAATAACAGTCTCTTTAGATTAGCTCTGTCTATTTGCATGTCACATTATTAACTGACTCCATGCCATATAGCGTAGAGGATTTCAGAGACTGCTGTCTCAGCCTTTTTTATCTAAAAAAAAAAAATAAAATCCTATATTGATGATTTGTAAACTACATTATTACAGTAACAAAACCATAGGATAAGAACAGCTAAAAGGGGTGATGTAAGCTTTTTGGCTGTGATCCAAGGCACTAAGACTTAGTAGATTGCTAATGCTGTCTAGCAATGGTGTGTTTTTCCTGCCACAGTGACAGCTGCTGAGAGATTTTCTATTATTATCTTACTATTTTTTTAAGCATTAAAGTGTAATGATTTACTAGCCTATTATGTGGTAGCAATGTGTGAATTACTGTGGCTGCATTTGTATGCTCAGGAACATCTGGTTTACAGGTGTGAATATGTGGATTTTGCTAATTAATACTTAGTGTCACAGTTTCTGAGTGAAGATACAGAGATGGAAATAAAGAAATGTTCTTATCTATACGATGTTATTTCAACTCCCTGTGAAATAAAAAAAAAAACCAGACAACACATACTTAGGTTATTTTTTATTGTTATTTTTACTGGCTACTTCTTTGGTTTTTTTTTATTTTAACACCTCCATAATATCTCCCTAGTACCTAGGCCAGGAGGCATTTTGCTGAGGAGAGCTGTAAAGAGGTAGTTTATAAATAAAGTGTTTTAATCATATGTGTCAGCAAAGCTTTGTGATTTTTAATAAAAATTTCAGCTTACAATCTCAAGCACACAGTTACGTAGCATAATAACAAATGACCATTCCTCAGCTGAGTCCCTGTCCTGGTCCATATGCACTTGGTGCAGCACACAGGACTTGGTGAGCCCCTTGGCTCTTGCTGCAGGGTGAGGGTGAGGACGGGAACCGTTACCAAGGCCCAGCTCCTGCATGTAATCCAGACCAGCTGCATATTTTTCTGAATCTGGTCCATTCATGACCAAGTAATCTCCCCAGGCCTTTTCTCATTTTGATACTTTACCTCCTTTAGTAAATAGTGTTTGAGAAGTTTTAAAAAGAGAACTCACTTTCGAGTTATAGGGAGGGATGAGGGAATTGAACACAGAAAATGAACCAAGAAGGAAACACTATCTTATATCCTTCCCTTGTGATTATCTTAAACTCCTCCATTCTCTTGCAAAAAATATATTAAAAATTGATTTTTTTTTTTTGTTTTGGTTTCTTTCTCTTTCTTCTTTCTTTTTTTTTTTCCCCTGTGTCTCTCCTGTAGAACTTAATAGAGTAGCAGATTGCTACTGTGCATCTTTGTAGAATGATTTAGAAAAGCCATGCGACTCTCTGCTAAAAAAATCTATGCCTTTTAAGTACACTCCATTTAGTTATATAGGTTTAGTCTCTATTCAATTCTGTGAAGTAATACCCTTCAATTCAGTATTTCTGAAGCTATGGACAGTGACCTTACACCATAGACAGTATTTCTGGGATTTATAACTGTAAAGGTCTAAAATGTGAAAGTTATTGTCCACAGAAGCCCATATTTTTCAGTTTCCAGAAGTTTAGCCTGTATGCATCACACAGGATTAAGAAATTCAGTCAAAAATCTCCAACTGAGAACGTGGATCATAGGCTCACGGGACAGTTAGTTTGGAAGGAACCTTTAGGGTTTCCATGGGACGCCCAACCCCTTCTCAAAGGAGGAATAATTTAAGGTCAGGTTGCATATGGCACTGTCCAGGTGAGTTTTGACTGTCTCCAGGGATGGAAAGATGGCACAACCCAGACAAACTGTTCCAGTATTTGACCAACTGTGAATAATTTTTTCCTTAGGCTCTGCATAATAGTAAAGGTAAAAGAAATCTTTAGTCTGGAAAAATTGACATAATTTATGACAAACTATCTGTATTTGAGAAAAGGAGATAAAACATATTTCCAGAGCCTGAAATCAAACAATTCTGTCAAGTGCCATTTTACAAAGGCAAACCATTAAACAAATTAATCAAAATAGTCAGTGAGAGTAAGAAATACCTGACCTAAGTCCAACATGGTAATAGTTTCAATTGAATGAGATCTTCACATAAAACAATGACGTTCAATAACTGAGCTTTTTATGTGGTGTTATGATAAGTAAATTGGGAAGGACCCAAGTACGGTAACTGTTTCCCTTCAGAAATTCAAACAGAAGGGGAAAAAACAAACCCTCAAATGAATTACTTTCACAATTGGTGGGACTAAACTGAGTTTTTTAACAGCCAAGATATGTAAGAGCTTTTCATTGGAAAAAAAGGAATGATGTAATTGCTAGTTAGCAAAAAAAGCAGAAAGAAAGAATAATGAAACATATGTACTAATGTTAGATCCCTAGCTGCAGACATGGGAGGTACAGGTTTGAATTCATCCTCATGTCCTTTGTGATCCTGAGCAAACAATGAAAAACCCATCTCTTACTCTACAGTATTCTTTTGCTCTGCCTTATTTCCTAACCTTGTTGATTATTTCAGTCTAATTTTTTTTCCTTCACTACCCTGCAGAATCATACCTAGCTCCTTCCACAATTAGAAAGTGTATTCATCTAGAATCATAGAATTATAGAATCATTTAGGTCCTTAAAAGACCTTTAAGATCATTGAACTGAACCACAAACTTAACACTGCCCTACTACCCAGAGTTGTTCTATTCTCTGTTTCACTAGAAACTCCTGCAAACTAAGAGGAAGACCTACTTTATGCAACTAGTTAATAATTTCTTGTATTTTTTCCCTAAACTTTACATAAGTGACCAAACTTAGCTCAAGTCAGTCTGTGAAAAACAGGATAAAATCTCTGCTCTACAGACTTGGGAATCCAAAAGAATAAATTTCAGATGTCTTCTCTTTATCATGGCCACAAAGTGAGACAGATTGCTCTAGCACAGTTAAGTATATTCTAAACAAGGAATCTTGTTCTCTCTACTTTGACTCTTTCCCCATAAAACCCACATGGAGAAATGGATGAATATTCTTCAGGACTGTAAACTCTTTAGGGTACATAATCATAGAATCACTTAGGTTGGAAAACACTCCTAAGATCATCAAGGCCAACCATAAATCTAATACTACCAAGTTCACCACTAAACCTAAGCACCATATCTACATCTCCTTTAAATACCTCCAGGGATGGTGACTCAACCACTTCTCTCAGCAGCCTATTCCAATGCTTGATAACCCTTTCAGTGTAAAAATTTTTCCTAATATGCAATCTAAACCTCTCCTGGTGCAAAGTGAGGTGATTTCCTCTTGTCCTATTGCTTGTTACTTAGGAGAAGAGACCGACCCCCACCTCGCTACAACCTCCTTTCAGGTAGTTGTAGAGAGCAATAAGGCCTCAGCCTCCTTTTCTCCAGAATAAACAATCCCAGTTCTCTCAGCGGCTCCTTATTAAGACTTGTTCTCCAGACCCTTCACCAGCTTCATTGCCCTTCTTTGGACATGCTCCAGAATATCAATGTCTTTCGTGTAATGAGGGGCCCAAAACTGAACACAGTACTGGAGGTGAGGCCCCACTAGCGCTGAGTACAGGGGGACAGTCCCTTCCTTAGGCCTGCTGGCCACACTATTTCTGATAAAAGCCAGGATGCTATTAGCCTTCTTGGCCACCTGGGCACACTCCTGGCTAATATTCAGCTGGCAGTTGACCAACACCCCCAGGTCCTTTTCTGCCAGGCAGCTCTCCAGCCGCTCTGCCCCAAGCCTGTAGCGATGCATGGGGTTGTTGTGACCCAAGTGTAGGACCCGGCACTTGGCCTGCTTGAACCTCATACCATTGGCCTCGGCCCATCGATCCAGCCTGTCCAGATCCCTCTGCAAAGCCTTCCTACCCTCAAGCAGGTCAACGCTCCCACCTACCTTGATGCTGTCTGCAAGCTTACTGAGGGTGCACTCAATCCCCTCATCCAGATCACTGATAAAGATATTAAGTAAAACTGTCCCCAATACCGAGCCCTGGGGAACACCACTTGTGACCGGCCACTTACTGGATTTAAGTCCATTCACCACCACTCTCTGGGCCTGGCCACCCAGACAGTTTTTTACTCAGTGAAGAGTATGCCCCTCCAAGCCATGAGCAGCAAGTTTCTCCAAGAGAATGCTGTGAGAAAGGGTGTCAAAGGCTTTATTAAAGTCCAGGTAAAAAACATCCACAGCCAGTCATATTCTATATAAAAAATGAATTTTCTAAAAGATGAACAAACAGTTTTGAATCAAGTAAAGATTTAGCTTATCCAAACAAGTACCTTTGCCTTTGCTGGCTGTCTGCCCGCGTTCCCTCTTCCTTTGCAATCCATTCCTAGGGCCTCAGCCTCTCTTAACTAACCCTCTCATATGGTGTACTCAGTACTGTACTAGTTCCTTTCTAAGTTCTCTACTTTGTGACTATCAAATACCTGAATAAAGTTTGATTCCTTCCTGGGGCTTGTGGCGTGAGGGAAAATTGGGAGGTGAGAGAGTTAAATCATCATGGCAGAGGGAAGCTGAAAATTGACTGGACTTTGCTGAGATAAATACTAAAGAATTGTTCAAGTAAGGGAGTCAAAGTGCCTGCAAGCTCAGTCTCCAATTTAGGCACTGGAATGCCTTAAAAATTAGGCATCTCTTAGCAAGATGAGTCAGCATGACAAATGAGGGATACTTAAGCAAATCAGATTTTTGGCTGCCTAACAAGGGTGATTCAGGATTTCAGCACAGTGAGAATGGGCTTCTCTAGAGCTTACTCTAGGGAGGATTGAATCCCAAGGTTCCTCTGGCCTCTCATTGCTTTTCAGATTTGATGTGGATTTCCACTGCCATCTTCATTCACATCCTCAGTCCTCAGAAGGGGCAGCTGGCTAAGACCACAGTCCCACAGGCATTGCTATTGAACTGATGAGCTACTGGATCACTCAAATGTAGAAGTTTGATGTTGAGCAAGCAGGGGCACATGGCTGTTAGGTGGTGCATTATCTAGAATACACAGTATGTAATTTATTCCAGATTTATACTGTCATCCTATTTTTATAAACTATGAGAAGACATATGATAAAGGATCTAGCACAAAATTAGTGTTACAGATGAAAAATATCTCATTTGACATTGAGTCTGAGAGTACAAAGATAGTAAAATGTTTTTTATGCAGACTTGAACAAGAGTGAGTTTACAACAGGTGTTGTATGACTACAGCGTTTTAAACTTGTGCTAGAAGCAATAGCTCCAGATTTACCACACCATAAAATTATGACTTCAATAGAATTCTCTCTTTGAGTGAGATACTGCTGGCCAAAATGCATCTGACTCTGTAATCTAATTTTTGGGACATTGAGACAGAGAGACGCATGCTCAGTCTTTTCCTTTTTCTGGTTTCTGGAGTGCTGGGAGTTGTTTTATTTATTTTGTCTAAGAGGTATATTGCTTTTATATGCAGACATTTTACATACATTAATAATAATAGCAGCAACAACAACAACAAAACAACAAAACAACAACAACAACAAGAATTATTATTATTATTTTAATAAAAGTTAAACTAATAAAAGAGGAAAAAAAAATCACTTTGGGTTAGATATTTATATACTCTTCCACTGTATAAAATTATAATTAAATTTGCAAACACGTTGTGGTTTTTTTTAAAGAAAAGATATTCAACCAAAATAAATTGATTGCAGCCTCCACGCCCAAAAGACATGGTAGATGATAGTCTTCTCAATAATCCCCTGTTATAAAGTCACCCCCATCAAGTCTGACCTTCTTGCACCATAATCGGCTCTGCGAGAGTCTTGTTAACTGGTAGTAGAATCCTGTTCTGTATAAAAAGCCCATTCAAATAACATACCTACCACTGCACCCCATCATCTTTCTTAAAATAAGGAATATTAAGATGAGAGCCTTACCTGACCAAAACTGCAGTCATGACACCGTGAACAGAGAACTTGTCGCAAGTAGGTAGTCTGTACTAAAATAACAGGTTGGCTGGTATTCCAAAGTCACCCTGATTTTCAAGCTTTAAGCTCTTGCTCATGCACACTGCTTCCATAGTCTTTCTTTCCATCAGCAGTGATAGTAGAAAGTGCTTGATAGTAGAATGTGTTCGGTTTCAGTTAAGCTTAAGCTTCAAGTGCAGTATGAGAGACTATTTCATAACTCTCTTGGTGAGGAAAAAATGGATATGTATGAAGTTATTGTTAATTCAGCATTCAATTTCAATCAAGAGCCATAATGTTTTAAATAGAAAAAAATCCCGCTGTTCTGACATTGCTCAGATGTTTTTAGGAAAAAAAAAAAAAGTTATATTTCTTTTCATTTTATTACTGTTGTCATAGATTTAAGAGAAGGGAGTGGTAAGCAGGAAGGGAGGAAAGGACTTGTTTTTTAGTGTGTTTGCTTTGAAATCAGAAACATTAAATCACAGAACAAAAGAAAATATGTAAGCTATAATGTGTAGAGGCTGAAATACCATATGATTGGTAAAGAAGAGTAGAACGGAACTTAGTGCACCTCCACAGCTGACAAGTGAAAATGATAACCATGACATGGAAAGTAGATAAAGACAGAGGGCTGCTAATAGTAAACATGCAGAACTGACATTTCTTCCAACACGACTTGCAAAGAACAGACAAGAGTACTCAACAACAACAACGAAATTCTTAGTTATATATTTTTGGCTTTTTCTTCCAGGCTGACACCTTTTCATCACTGTCAAAAAAACAATGAGAAGGCAACCTTGCAAAATACCAGATTTTTCCTAAGACATACTGAATAGTCATGACCTTTCAGGATAGGTTTCAAAACTTGTTAAAATGCGCCTAGAGACAGAAACATGAAAGAGGATGGGGGAAGGCACTGACTTACACTTTCCAATTTATCCTTGATAGTTGAGATACAATGACTTAATCTAAACTTTGTCTTATAAGTCACTAATGAAAACAGGACTTTTTCATTAGAAAGCTCTTCAGGCTGAGTTCTTTAACAACCTCTGTCATGATATCTTAGTGCCCCATAACTTATAATGTATTTATCCTTTATGACTTGGCCCAAGGGAGGGAAACGTTATGTCCCGTCTGTGTGCATGGAAAAGGAAAGCACAGAAAACACAAAACCAATGTCCTCAGTTTTGTTGCCTAAATCTCACATAACTTCTGATTTCAGTAAGAACCTAAATATCTTTGAATAGCTGACCTGAAACAATTTGCCCAGTATCATACAGGATGCTTATAGTTAAGTTTTATGTGATCCTTAAAAACAATCACTGACCGTAAGGTTCGCTATAATCAGAAGTTCACATGAAGCTGGTGATCCAGACACAGATGCTGTATAGCTGTGATTGGAACACAGTCAGCCTCCACCACCGCTGTTGAAACAGGACCAAGTCTTTCAAGGAATGAGAAATTTATCGTTCCAGGAAGTCAGGGAGTGAACAAGCAAGAAGGAACTTGATTTGCCAACCACATCAAAGAAATTACTTGACTATGACAGAAGAAAGGAGGCATGAGGAATATTTGCTCCAAAGTCTGTTTATGCATTTTACACCAAAGAAAAAAAAAAATCAGATATGGTGCAAAAGCAACAGGAACAGAGACAAGAACCCAGGACTACTCTTCTGCACAAGAAGAGTACTACTGCAAACTTGCAGTTTGTCTTCCTGTTGCTGTCCTGGCTATGCAGTGGTTTAGGTGGTGAGGATGGAAAAAGTCTAAGTCTAGTTTAAAAGCTTCAATGAGGATTAGAAATTCCACTATAACAGTTAAAAGCTGAGCTTCTGGCTTTTGCTATACTCACCATCCATCTACCTGTCTGTGAATTCAGGGCTTGCTGATTTTGACTAAATTCTGCTCATTCTAACAGTGTTAAGTCTACTGACTATCTTCTTTTTTTTTCTTTTCTTTTTTTTTTTTTTTTTTAATTATCATTTGTCTTTACTGCAGAAACATCTGGGAATAAACATAGCATATCCATTATTGCAATTACTTTAAATGCCAGAAAGGGCCTGAAGCAAAGAACCTATAATTTATGTTCTACAATGTATCAGAATGCATGTTCATTCTACGGACATATTCAATATATATATTTCAGATGATTAGCACAGCTATTAACTGTTTTCTCTCCTCTAAACAATCTAAATCTTACCCCAAATTAAGTTCTACTAAACAGCAGATATGTTAGTTATGAAGTACTGAAGAGCTGTAATCCCCCTAGCTATTTAGCACTATTCTTGGCAGGGGTTTTTTTGTGAAAAATGACACAGTTCTTATAACCTCTGATTAAGGAAAGAACCACATGACTGTGAGGCTACTGGGAAGCAACACAGGACAGAGTTGATGGAGACAGAATAACATTTTGGCCCTATAATATAAGGGAAAAGCTCCAAAGATGTAAGGCAAGACATGGGTGTTATAGCACTGAAGAACCCTCCATGCTATCAATCTTCTTTTAAGGATTTTATATTTTAAAAAGTCTTAAGGGAGGAATTTTAAAAATTTGCTTTGATCCTGAATAGAGAGAAAGGATTAAGAATGAAGGAACTTGTGATCTGGGAAGAGCAAATGATAACTAACTCAGTATCGTGAGGGAGAAGGTTCACGGAGTTATTCATTTGTGTCAGTCAATCACCTCACGATCATTGCATTCAATATGAAGTAATGGTTTAGATAAATTCCTCAGAAAATTTTGTCAGCCCAAAATTACTTATATCTCATCTACATTTAGTTTGTATGGCTCTTTTGCAGCCAGATGTTAATCATATGGTTCTATGAAGGAGACATAAAACTAACAATTACCTGCATTGCTGTTGACAGCAAAATTCATGGCTTATGATTTTCTGAATGGAGTTAATATATTTTTTTGAATAGGATGAGAGAATGCTACTGAAAATGAGGTGAGCGCTACTAAGACAGAAAAGTGATTCTCCAATAAGCCTTCCAGAGGATATTTCAGGGAGAAGATCTGAACAAGCTATATGTTGATTTATGTCAGTCTTGAGACTTCTGTACTAAAGATGTCGCTGTGTTCTATATTTTATTAAAATGATAAGGCTTTTGTAATACAAGCTGTGTTTTAAAGGGTTGGAAGGTGGAAGCCTTCTATGCTTATGCTTTGGAGCTTTTGTAATGGTGCATATCGAACAGAAGCAAAAGATAACACCTGCTTCAGAGTACAGTAGGCTGAAGAAAATCTTACTGCGCAATTTTGAAGAGTAGATTGCTACAAGAATCTTTAAGATGACCCAACGGTAGAGAATCCAAAAATAACATGAAAAGCATGGAGGCACATGGCTTTTTACAATGAGAAGCATCTAATCTGATGTGAGATATTTGTTATGTAAAATTCTACATAACATTGAGCTTCCCTTGTTGTCTACAGAGACCTACAGGGTTTTCTAGCAAGCAATTCACCCGAATCCCACTTTGCATGTGTCTGGTTTTTACCACTAACTACAAGGTACTTAATCAGTTGTGGTATAGATATATAAGCTGTAGCCTTCTCAGTCTGGACAGGTGTCAGTTGCTGCAGAGTGTAGAATGATGTTGAGAAACTGGTACCTTATATAGCATCTGATTTATTATCAGTGAAAAGCACACTAAAAATATGTGAATGCTTATGCTAACATTTTAACATATTGTCCTGGTTCCGGAAGGGATAGGGTTAATTTTCCACAGGCTCTGGCAGGGACACAGGTGTTCCATCCCATCCCTGCCCACTCTGAGCTGCTGGAGAGGGCAGGAAGTCGTCGCTGGGGCTTCCCGGGTCTGATTGGGGAGTGGAGGTTCCGTAATCATGTTTGTATATTCCTCTATCCACGTTATTGTTGTTGTTTTTCTTATTCCCTTTGCTGTTCTGTTAAATTGCTTTTGTCTCAACCCACGAGTTTTGCCTTTTTCTTCCGATTCTTCCCGTATTGGGAAAGCCCGGGACAGCGGCATGTGGTCCTTTGTTGCCGTCTGAGGCCAAACAATGACACATATGTAACTAAAGTAAGTTTGTAAAGGGTTCCATAGACTGCCTAGGGCTTGATAAGTGAAAGATCAGATGTTGATACCTTAAAAGAAAAACCTATATTTCATTGTCACTGGTGCACTCTAGTCTGAATCCATTTTGGCTTGCACAACAGTCTGAAACAAAAGTCAGAGGTTCACTTGAGGCCTTCCTGATAAAGCATTATTTAAAGTATATGCTCCTTTGCAATGTGAAAAGTAGTTTTTATTGTCTGGGTATGAAAATGATACAGTGAGTATCTAAACCTAATAATCTTTTTTTTTTCTTCTTCTTTTTTCCACAACATGTGAGTGAAACTGAGGAGAGGCGGCAGAGAATGACTGCAAACGTGTATGTCAGTGCAATGAACAATTCCACAAAGCAGACTCAATTCAGGGTGGTAATAGATTGACCTGTTAGATGACCTGGCTTCAGAAGAAAACAGTCAGACTGTCAGGTACCTATAAAATAGGCAGAAATAGGTAGTTCATTCAAAATGGGAAAGGGAAATGTTTCTATCTGCAGCTCCTAGATAGTTGTCATCACTGGTAACTTCCCTCCTTTAATTTTCTCAAGTCTATTGGAGAGAACTGAAAAAGCAAAGTGAGATATTGAATGTTGGAAGAGGTGATAGTACCTTCAAAGATTAGGTAAGGCAGAGAAAATTCCACAGAAAAAAGGTAGCAGAAATCAACAGAACAATAAGTGAACTCAACAAGAATTTAAAAAAATCTAAATTTGTATGATTTTAGTAATGAAATCAGATTACAAGATTGAAGTGAAGGATTGCAGAGAAGGAAATTTTTTTGCATATATTTTCAGATTCAAGAAATCACAGCTGTTCTACAGGACGCCCCTGATTAAAAGATGAGAAAAAGAATAGACCTCACTTCTCGCACGTTAAATCTCACATGGAAGGGGAAAGATAATTTGTAAAGTATTTGCAGTACTAAGAACTGTAACCCCTGCCAAGATTAAAAGAGTGAAACTGAGAAGTTGGTAATGTTTTGTAGCTCTCAAAATGCATGGATAGAAGCTCTTTTTCAAGCCTATTTCAAACTAGGTGGAACAAAAGAAGAAAAATTTTGCTATACTAATGATCACATAGATCCTTCCCACCTCTAGTTGTGTGACTTGATGATTTATCATAATGAAGTAACGATAAAAGAGAAGGAAAAGTAGGAAATACAGTAGTTAAGTGTCAGCTGCTTGGAGTGAGCTCAATAGCACAGTATGCTAATGATAAAACTATTTTCATGAGGATTTTGGCTGCTGCCACCAGTGTAGTATTGCTATTTAATAGGTGTCATAAGAGAAGAAAACTTTGTTGGTGTTTGACACTAATGAAAAATTCTGTTTGAAGAATCTGACATAAAATAATCACTTCCTTACCCTAGGAGATAGGAGTGCATGTGGGCATTGGATTGCACAGAGATATTGCGACTGAACCATAGCACTGGAGACTGTTCTTCAGCAGTCAGCTTTGTTGGACATGAAGCAACACCAGGGTAGTACAGTCCTGATTGCTATGGGACATAGAAAAAGAAGAAAACAAGAATCACAAACAGAAAAACATTAACCTGAATCTCAACAAACTTGTATTGGCGTTCCCTGGATATGTATGTTTGCATATAAAAAAGCACGTTTAAGGGTATGAAGTTTGGCAATATTTTGCAGGTGAATAAACACTTGAGATTTTTTGACTTAAGGAAATAGCGTACAAGTTGATATATAGCTGAAGTATCTGCCTATAATTAGGGTAATATGTAAATGTGTAAATGTCGACACAATAAGTAAATATTCTCTTGCTAGTACTTGCACAGTACATATTGATCAAGCACTTCTAAAAATAGGCAAGTTGTTAATTTTTATTTTTTTTTTCTTTCCTGACATCTTGCTTTTGACTACAGAGTGCCTTATTGCACTCTTCAGAAGAGTAAAATAATAGTATGCCTTCTGGAAAAGAGTGATGCTAATATCGCCTTTAAAGTTACACCTTTTTTTATCATTTTCTCAACACATTTTAAATACTGACTTTAAATTCTGCTTCAGCACCAAAGGGAAATATAGAAATTATAGAATTTATGGTTTAAATGTGATGCCTGTGACAAATTTTCTGTGACCAGTTGTGGAAAATTCAAGGTGGCTTGTAGAAAACCACCATCTAATAGTACACAGTACTATTACAACAGTAATAGTACAACAGTACACAGTACTTGTTGCTTCCAGTCTCAGAATGATGCTGGTGGACTAGTATCTATGATACAACACAGACTACAGAAAGATCTGCATTCCTCAGCCCAGCTTCACTTATTTCTTCCCCAGAATTGTAAAAAGGCAGGAAAAAACTAGTTCTGGAAACCCCCCTTTTTTTTTTTTTACTGATTCCTAGACCTCACTTTATATCAGAATTTGAATGGTTCCTGGTGTTTTAACAATTCCATTGCAGGATTTAATAGCAGTAAGCTCTAACAGAAGACAAAGGATAGCCTCTGTTTTATAGTATCTGAGTAATGATGCCACTTAAAATCAAGATTAACTTTCTAGAAAGTGGAGAGTCTGTTCAAGAATTCAGTTTATTTGTCAGTTCCTTATAAAGTAGAGTATTTTAGCTGCCGATGAAAGTTATATTTTGTGTGTGGACTTAGATAACATAAGATATTATAGCAGACACTAATTAGAATGAGCTCTGAGGGTAGCTTTTTTCCAATGTATTGTACCATAATTAATTGAAAAAATGACTGAATTTGGATAAGTAGACAAAGGATATGTGTCTCTGAGGTCAGCTGAAAGATTTAAATTAAATCAGTGTCTTCACTGATTTTGAACATTGCGTAAAACAACCTTTCTGTGTGATATTTACAGGAACTGATAATACTATAAAAGATACTGAGCTGTGAGGTTCTTGTTTACATTTTAGTGGAAACTGGACAGAGATGTTCAAAAGAATTCAATCCTGCCAGTCGAGGTAAGGACCAGAACATGGATATATGAACAGATAATGTGCTTCTGAAGTGCTTTTGGGTGCAGAATGTTGTATCACATTGCAGAGCCGGAAGGAAAGTCACAAGTACCAAGCACAAAAAAACCAGAAAAGCCATCCTTTTGTCACTGATCCAGTAATTAACTATTAGTTTTTAAACTTCAAAAATTCAACAAATTTATTGCAATGCTTTCCATCAAAAGCAGGTTTTTGGCTTATTATTCTCATCCGATGGCACAGCAATATGAATACGAGCCAGCATATTTAATTGTCCTTGAAGAGTAACCTCTGGTAGTCAAAATTATTCCTACTCTCAGATACTTTTCCTTTGACTTCATTTGGACTAATGCACATATGACAAAATCCCAGTGTGCCACTCCCTTGAATTTCCTTAACATCTGACCTCACGCAGCTGTTTATTATTAAGAGACATTTGCCATTGCTGTGCATGGTACCATACACTTGTCTCTATAATCAGCATATTTTTATCCCAAATACTTGAATTTACAAATAAGCTAGAAATGAATGCCTCGCATCAACTTTAATTTTATAACGCAGTGACCCATTCTACCACTGTGTAATAACAGGTCCCACTGTGACAATTAAAACAAATCACCCTACAGAATATGCCATTAGATATATTCATGCCTCATCAGTAACTGAAGTGTCTTTTATGATATATTTCAAAGAAAGGTATATAACTTTAGCCCTGTTTCCCCAAAGCACAAAATGATTTATAACAAATCTTGCATCTTCTCGATTTACTATGAAAATGAAATACGGATGAAACGAAATAAAAACTCTAATTAAGACTAAAATAGCTGTTGGCCACTACATAAAACACAAGTGTGTAGATAATTTTGATCCAATAACAATTGATCTAAAATGAAACTAAGTTCCCAGACACCACTGCAGCTATTATCTCTTAGCTCTTCTATTTTGAACAAACTAGAACTAGCAAGAAGTAAGTGGAAAAATGAATTCTTACAGCTCATATTACATGTGGATCATTTTACCTAATTGGAGAACCTCTTTTACAATGTATTAGATCTCAACCCATCAGGTTACATTACTACGACTGTCAGAACAGCACAGAGTTTCCTCGAGGCCCAATCCCATCTCTATGAGTTGTGCTGTGCATGTAGCAAAAGTACTACAAGAGTAGCAACAGTACTGTCGACTTGTTAGTGCTTTTTAAGAGGGGTTAAGCTATTTCTCTGTCAGATCTTTATATTCTCGCTGCTGGGAGCACTTGGAATTAAAGTGTTGTAAGTGAACAATGTTTTCATTTGTATATTTTAGTAAGCTGCTTCCAAACTCTTTTTCTGTTCCCGAGTGGGTAGGACACTTATGGTTGAGATTCATCTCATTAACTTTAGACATCTGCAGTGTAGACATCTACATCTGAACTAGTCACTTGAGACTTACTTTGTAGTCAACAGAGAGATATAAACACTTTTAAAGGGGGATTCAGATGACCTATTTGAGTCACTTGGTAGCAGGGCACCCATTAAAATAACCAGTTCACGATTAGATGAGTACATTTAGGTGTCTACGCTTGGTCAGATGAATCCCACTGAGAGTTCAAGACCTATATCTAGGTGCTTTTGTAAATTGGTCAGTGGGGACAAGAAGAGATGTTTTGCTCACATGTATCCTGTAGCTAGCAAACTCAAGCTGTGCGCTGTATCTTTTGGCTTTTTTTTTGTTTGCCTGAAACCCATACCGTGCCAGTAAGTAATCAGGTACTTGCTCAATAGTATATTCCCTGGAGTGATCCAAGGATAAGTTTGCCTGTTGTGTTCACAGGACAATATTGAAGTCTCACAGCATTTTCCTGGCCTCTCTACTGTTCCATGAGATGGTTCCTGAAAGCCATCCCATTTGCAGACAAGCAAGTACAGGCTGGTGTCACACGCGTATTTCCTGCACTCTGGAATCTCTTGTCTTGAACACATAACACGAAAGCCATGAACTCCCAGGGCACATCCCTTCCAACTCTTGACCCTGGCTCATCTGCCTCATACACAGCTCATGTCCCTACTATCCCACATAAGAGACCTGCCTGGCTCCCACCGCTGCTCTCCAATGACTCGTACTGCAGGAAAAGCGAAGGAGGTGGACAGAACCAGGATAAATATGTTAGCTCTTAACTGGAGTTATTGAATCATATAATCCACAACCAATGTCACTACCTTTCTCCCCTGCAACAGCTCTACTGGATATGACAGGTCTTCTAAATAAACCCTCCCACTGAAGAAAAATGGCATTGGTCTTTGTCCTTAATTAGGCTTTCCCCATTGGACTGGATTTCCTTGGCTTTCTGCATACAAAGCACCACAGGCCACGCTGCAAAGACCGAAAGGAAAGTAAGTCAAAACCGTGAGCTTTTACCCTTTCACATCTGTGCATCCTTTGCTCTTCCTAAAACAAGCAAACTAATGTATAGCTTAATGCTGTCAACGACCTAACTAATAACTGGATTTACATTTCTGTACCTTTGGATGGATTCATTTAATTCCTTTTAAAACTCCGATTCTTACTGCAGATAAGCCATCAGTGTGCTTAACAGGATATTAAAAGTAGAAAGCAAGTGTAGAATAGGAGGTTCATTAGACAACATTTTTTCCAAATGTGGAAGCTGAACACCAGATGCCGTTTTGCATAATAAAAGCAGTCAATGATTAGCCCTTAGAGGTCTGTGATCCCTGAATAATAACCCATTTTTCAACCTTGCCTTACCCTAAATTTTCAGCTTTGGGACTAGTCCATTTTTATAATCACATAAACAAAATGTGACTTGTAATTCCTAATACTGTTTTAAAATTAAGTGTGATTTTCCAGAATTTATTCAAAAGGGAAAAAAATCCTACAGCAACCAACCATTTATAGGAACAATGAAATCGAAAATAGGAATAAAATCTCTAAGGGAAAGAAAAACACATGGATGTTGGGTCACCCCAGCTGGTATAAATCCAGAGAGAGTTAAGAATACACAATCAGTGTCAGGCTCTCCTGACACTGAATTCCTGGCTTGGAGTGATAGCGAAGAAAAATGGAGAATCCAGTTCTTTATCTCTGGGGACGATGCTATAATCATTATCCTCCCTGAGCTCAAAAAGTGGAGTTTAGGCATATGGGCTACTGATTTCTTTGAAGAACGGTGGCTTGGGGGGAATAGCAGACATGGCATGATCAAATCTGGATGATTTGGCTCTGAGCATTTATATCAGCTGCTGAACCCACCCAGGTCCATCTGCTGTTTGTGGATGCTTCTTCCACAGCAGACTTCTATTTGACTCTTCTTCTGTATGAGGACAAAAGTGAGAATCCCCACCATAGGTGGGGAAATCATTCCGGTCTTCAAAATGAACAAAGCAATAGAGTGAGTGCAAGGGAAAATTGTCACAGAGGTTAAAAAAACCCCAGCCTTCAGGAACTGGAAGTTGCTGGGATACCTCTGTGAAGAACTTTTATTTTAAAGTCAATATGTCTTGTTTGCCATTTCTAATGAGCACTGCTCATTTCAGACTGATGCCATACAAGATGAACATTGTACAAACAAACACAGCAGAGCACGAACTCATGGCCCAGGAGGACCCTATGACGTTATCCTTTCAAGATTCTGCAATTACAAGAAGTAAAGGTTCAGTGCAATTATGGACAAACAGAAACATACTGCAGCAACAGATTTGGTACAATCATTTGAAAGCAAATAAGTATTTTTGTTTTAGTGACAGTTATCTGTGGTCTGTTGTGTCTGCAAGCTGGTGGCAAGACACTAGAACAAACTTACCAGCCCAGCTGGTGCTTGGAATGAAGTATTTCTGTGCGTCATGTTATTGCAGCCAAGGCTGAAAGCAAGAAAACCTCCTGTGGTTCAGATCATGCTTCCATGTGAGGTCAAGAGGGTTGTCAAGATAATAGGGGTTGTAATAACATTTTAATGGCTGATGGTCATTTCTTGCATATATATTGCGTGTGTGTGTGTGTGCATATATATATATACACACAACAAATATATAAATGAAAAATAAATCCAGGGTGGCTGAGTTGAGGAAATCACCTTTGCCAGAGGAAATTTTATTCTGAAGGTACTGTGCTAGAATAATTAACTAAAGTCACAGTTTTGAGCTGATACTAGACTTTTGCTGAATTTGTTCACACTGTGCTCTCCTTCAAGACTTTTCCGGTACCTTTGTTTCAGTGGCACACAAACAGTTCTATACTTTTGAATTGGTGGCTAGATATTAGGGCCTGTAATGAAAATATTTCAGATATTAACAATAAAACAGAATTTAGGTATTAGTTTAATATCACTGTCTATAATTTACACGATTTCAGAGATTTTCCTCTATGTTTTCAGTACAAACTAATAGCAATTCTCTCTCAGAATAAATTACAATGAAACTTGATCTTGGTGTAAATTGCAGTGAAAATAAATGAAAAAGAAGGCTGTAGTAGAGTACAAGGGCTGAAACCATGTATTATCATATGTTTAATGTCATAAAATATGTTGATTCCTTTTGTTTGTTTGGTTGGTTTTTTCATTCCCCGTTAAAGCTTTTGTTTTGGCAGGTAGCACCAGGTGGCACTGTTACATAAACATTTACATTTTTTTTTAGCGGGAGAAGAAGGTTCCAGTGTTGGGAAGACATGCTTCAACCAGGGTGGGTGCTAGGCTTTATGGAGGGAGAAGCTGAGGCAGGCAACAGAGAATTTTGCTTTGTACCCACACTTCACTTTCTTTACAATTTTTATATTTATTTAATATATTGTGCAGATTTACCCCCAGGCAATAACAAGAAAGCCAAGATTTCCAGAAAGTGTATTTTCCATTATGCTTTTTGTAAGTAACCCTGTACAAGGACTTGTGCGTGGCTAAATAAAACAAGATTTACTTAGTGTTTATTCAGTTACCTCATCACAGTATTCTACATTAAGAGCCAGTTTTTCAAAGCTCCAAGTGTTTGACAGTGCTTGACAGAAAGATGAGAAATGGAATACAGGTATAGAAAGAACCAGCCACAATAGGGTTATCAGATTAATTCTGTCAGTTGGAGTCATATGTTTTGTGGTACTGGATACTGTGACACCGAGTGCTTTCAGCTTCCCATTTCTGCAGATTCTCACAGCTTTGTTTTTTCCACTTGCATTTAGATCACTTTTAACACAGGCTACAGTCAGCAAAAATAAGTGAAAGTGCTTTTTAAAAATTCAATGCAAATAACTTTCCTAATGTTATAAAAATCAGGGCACAAAGTAAGATATCTACTAATATTTACCTATCTCACAAGTATAGCAAGAAAAGCTTCTCTGCCTTTCCCTTGTATGTTTCACACATCCTTCAGGTACTTTTCAAGCTAAGGACTCAGTTCTTATGCAAATTTTCCACCTTAGAGAGGACCTCAGTCTGGGAAAACAGGCTTAACTTTCTATCCTGTTCCTTGTTTTTTCCTTTTTTTTTTTTCTTTATTTTTTCATTTTCTCTCCAGGCAGTTATATTTCCAGCTTGTCTTAACACGTTAGTTTCCTAACTATTGTCTACATTCAACCTTTGACTTATAACTGCACAACTCTATCAGCAAGTCATCCAGGCTGAATATTATGCAGAGCATTTCAAATCCCATGTTGAGTCTCCTCACGTGCAGAACTTTGCTTTTCATTCAATATCTACAACTTGGCACAACAAGTTATGCATCTGTGGATTTTATGTACTCACTACTGGCTCCTGTTTGAGATCATACATTGCAATATTTATTGTTTTGACTAGTGATGACTTTGGGGTGCCAAGACATAGTCTTTGGTTAGACTATGACAAGAATTCTATGCCTCAAATGTAAAAGAGGTATGTTGTCTGCCATGTACCCATATACTCTTTCATTTGTATATGCTTTAATAAAGCCTTGTAAAATTTCAGAACATCTTCCTTGCCGTTCACATTTTTTCAGGAAATATTAGAATAACGAATGTAGGAAGTCAAATAATACAAGATAAGTAACTAAATGACATGACACGTCACTTGAGTCAACCACTTAACCAAGATGACAGCTCAGAAAAGGGGAGGGTGGAGGTATCTCAGCTACCTGCCACGGTGTCTCTGGGACACTGGTAGACACTGGATAATGGTGGTTAAATGAATAACACATGGGAATGGAGGAGAGACATAAAACGGGGTTGGTAAAATTTGTCCCCCTTCCTGGATTATGTGAGATTCATCATCTTTAAGGAAATTATCTAAAAATGTGAGGGCTACTCAAGCCAGAGAAAATACAGTCAGCCAGTGGACCAGGATCGCTTTTCATTTCCATCAGTAGAAATGAGGTTTGGCTCCACTGAACTCTAGATTTACAACTGCCCTATTAAAGCCTAGAAGTTGGGGTAGTGGGGCATGCCTTAGTATAGATAATCATTGCAAGAAAAAGTGTGGTGCTTAAAATACCTTCTAGTTGTTTATAACAGCCTCTCTGACTGAGTTTATTGATCTCAAGGCAAAGCTAGTAGAAAGAACCATGTGAGCATTTCTCAGATGCCTTATAATCCACCAGTAAAAATTAAACCTGGTGTTAAAGTTAAATGGAAATCCAAAGTAGGATTAATGGGACTCTTGCAATTAATTTATTACAGTTTTCAGGAAATGCTGTGTTTCTTGAAAGAATCCAGGGTCTGATAAAATGTATGGCAGACAAAGATGACAACTGGAGGCCAACTGGGGAACATACACACACACAAAAAAGGCTGGGAGGGAAGAAATCACAGTTAATGATTCCAGGAAGAATCCCAGTCCAAGAAACAGAATACCTCATATTCCTTTCCCTGGCTTCAGACCAAGGTTTCTGAGAACTTGTCTACTTGTCAAACATAATCACCCCATTAATACATAAACAGATATCATCACTGTTTGCCACACTGAAAAAACATCAATATCATTAAAAGTCTCTTTTCTAATATCCATCATAGCAATGCAGCAAAAAAGTGAAATAATATTGCAGCTATTCAATCTTCTTTCCCTTTACCCAAAACAGGAGTTCACTTTATAAACGCTTGCCTGTCAATATTTTGATTAATTTGATTGTGGTGCAGGAAGTCTATATTTTCATGCAAATTCATTAAAAGTTGTACCAAATAAAAAAAAAGATTAATATCAGGATATTCCCTTTTCAGAGTGGGCGTGTATATGCAGAGTTACGCAGCATGCTGGAACGGAGTTGAGTAAGTGCATGAGGGGGCCCATGGGTGGCTGTCCTTGATCACCCTGCTGATTTCTCCTTTCCCAATGCATCTCCAATCAGGCAGAATGGGCAAAACTGTGAGATAAGCTGATGTTTTTTGATTTTGAATCTGCTGGCCCATCTTCTGGATCATATCACAGAAGCTATTATATACTATTACTATAACGCTGTTGAACGTATTAAGTCATTGGGAGGGAAAACTGCACTGAAAGTGTGTTGCACTGGCAAGTGTCACTAGTCAAGAGGAAGAATAACTGTTTCCTGCAGTACCTGTTATTCCTTAGAGCTCTCTCAACCATGCTTAGCACATAAAGTCTGACAAGATTAGAACCTCAGGTGGTATGGCTTCAGGCAAAGGAGAAATTCAGTTACCTGTCAGTAGTAATAATAAAGAGATGAGTGAAACCACCACAACACTGTCTCTATCTTTCCCCTGTATTACCTCTCTTTTAAGATGCCCTTATTGAGCAGTTATTCCTTGTGTCTACTAATGAAAGAACAAGTTAATGTTCTCCAAAGAAAAAGCAAGCCCTAAATCTATTTTATAGGTTGACTAAGTTTCTTTGAATATTTTTTATGACATTTTTACTTTTCTGTTTGCTCTCTTTTAATCTGAGCCATAAAAAAGTAACAGCCTCCAATATTACTAGCAGGTATGTGATACTCAAATACATTCCTTACTTTTCTTTTGAGTAACTTCCATCCTATGAGGTAAATTCAAGATTTCAGTTGAACCATAGAAATGGTTTGGGTCAGACTGGACACTGAAACAAACAACAGATGCTCTCCCCCATCTCTCCTGGAAGGGAGAGGAGGAAGAGAGAGAAAGTGACTTGAGAGTTTCGAAAAAAACTGAACTACTTTAATGAAACATGAATAAAATAAAAAGAAAATAATGAATATATACAATATATATAAAACCAGTACCAAGGTCCCAGGATGATGATCACGTCACCGGCAGGCACTGTCAAAGTCCTAGGCTGGACTCAGTGGTGATGGGAACTGGATTCTGGGTCTGGACTCAGGAACCCACAGACTGGGATCAAAGGCACGCAGAGTCCTCCTCGGATGGCAGCCATTGAAGAAAATGCTAACCCTTTGACCCCTCAGCTTTTATACTGAGCACGATCTAGATGGGATGGAATACCCTGTTGTTCAGTTTTGGGTCACCTGTCCTATCTGCTCCTCCCCGCAGGTGGGACCCCTCTACGCTTTTCCGTTTCTGATCCTCCAATGGGGCGTATAACAAAGTTAGCTGAACTTGGGTTTTATAGCAATAAGTATAAGCAAGAGCCTCTCTGCATACCATTCTCTAGCATAAATTAGAAATAAATTAGCATAAATTTCGCTCTGGGAGCGAAAAGTGTCTGAACAATATGCTGCTAATTTCAGAGAGTTCAGTTGGTTAGAAGTGGCTTAGCTGCAAAGTAAAATTATTGAAGAGAAAATTGGTTCTGTTTTACCTCAAACCAGGACAATGGTTCACTCCAGCTCCCACCGAAATCAGTCTCATTATCTTCAGGTATTCCTACATCAATATCTATTTCCTTTTAATAGACACTTAGACTACTTATTTGTTGTAGCTGTGCTGAAAGGCTACAGCTAAATCCTATTGCTTAACCACCTACACTATCATCTTCCAAGAAACCACATATAATGAATCTAAATATATTCTTCAATATCTATATTAATACTATACATTTTAAACTCCATTTGCACTTTGTTTTCAGATTAAATTGTTTTTGTTTTTCCCAAGTAAATCCTCTCAGAATGTTCTGATTTTTACCCAGTTGGCTGCAAAACACATCCTTTCCCATTAAAGGGATTGAGTTTTTTGTCTGAAAAAAAATAACAGAAAGTGAATTTTCTCCTGTAGATGGCTCAATAATCTAAAAAGAAAAATCAGAATTCCCAATCCTTTAGGATGCCAGTATTTTCATGTTAAAGAGTTTGTTACGAGTTTTTGGGTTTGTTATATGCCTTTGATGCAGCAATGACTGACAGGCAGAGAACTAAAAAATGCAATGGCCATATGACTGCTACAGTACATTTACAACCCTTTGAAATGAAAGTTGTTTTGCAAAATATAGGGAGAAAGATTTCAAGCTAGAGATCCATTTAACATGTCCGTACAGGAGGTGAAACGATTTCTCCAGGTGGAATTTGACACATATCTAGTCAAGTTTTTAAATGGTAAGTCTGGTCACTTGCATAGCAAATACACGAAGATAAATAAGGCACATCTTTGATGTAGGCCTTAAAAAAAAAAAAAGACAGATTGTGGACCACTTAACCAGATGCCACAGGGTCTACGCAGGGCTTCTGTAATCTTGTTTTTGTAACTGCTGCATCTATTAAAAAGGAACAGAGGCCAGAATGCTTGTAAATGAGAACATCATCTTCTCAACACAGCCTTGCCTTTGGAAGCTTTCCATTTGCTTATTAGTGAGTGATATCCCTCAGTCATCAGTACACTAATATTTTATCAAGTTTTTTTTTAAATTTCAGTTTAAAGTCTCCTTTTTTTTTCTTTCTGGTTGGATCCCAGCTAGATATTTATGTTATTTCTCCTCCCTGAATTACACAGTGAACTCTGTGATTCTTTGACCTTAAAAGTCAGGTGTAAAAATGTGAGTTCTTTGTACAGCATTTTGATGGTGGAACTTCTCTTCTGATAGAATTAGATGAATAAATGTGAGAAATCCTGTCGAGATTCAGACTAACATTACAATGAGTAGTCGTGCTTTGCAAAGCCTTAGCTAAAGCAAAGCATCAAATGTGTTGGATATGTCAAAATAGTTTTGAAACTGTGTTAAACTGATTTATATAAGGAAGCAGAATTTTAAAATACACCTGGTTTTGCTTGTTGGCCATGTGGGTTAATCTTCCCATTCCCGCTTTGGATGAGCAATAACCTCACTCACAGTGGGTACTCATGAACTGTAGTGTCATTCAATGTCGATGGGAGTACCGGAGTTCAACGCATAGATGTTTTCAAATACCAGTTGTAAAAACTGTGATTTTAAGTATGTCTCTGAATGGGAAGTACAGAATAAACTATTATGGGTGTGCATGCCTATATAACTATTGGTGTGTTTTGCTTCTGGCCCGTCCTAACCTTCAGATTGCTTCAAGCCCTATCCTTGAAAACATTATTCATTGACTGTTTTCAGGTCTTACCTACTATCAGTGTAAAACATACAGGACAAGAGGTGCTTTATACATATTTCTGCACACACCTTTCTACTTCTGTACCCTGGCATATAGTCTAAGGCATAACCTCTCTCCAGAGATACTTCCATGCAAGCTAGTATTTTAAAAAAATACACAGAAAATTTGGACTATTCAGTTAAAGAAATACCTTCTGTGGTGTGTTGACCTTGGTTGGCTGCCAGATACCTACCCAACCACTCTCTCAATTTCCCTCCTCAATAGGACAGAGGGAGAAAATAAGGTGGAAAATCTCATGGGTCAAGATAAAGACAGGGAGATCACTTACCAATTACCATCATGGTCTAAACAGACTGGATTTAGTGAAAAATAATTTCATTTATTGTCAATTAAAACAGATCTAGACAGTGAAAGACAAAGACAAATTAAAACACGACCTTCCTCCCATTTTTTCCTCAAAGCTCAACTTCACTCCTTCATTCCTGACTTCTCTACTCCTGCCCAGAGGAGCGCAGGTGGATGAGGAATGGGGGTCAGTCCATAACAGGCTCCTCTCTGCCACTCCTTTTCTCTCACACATTTCCCCTACCCCAGTGTGGCCCCTCCATGGGCCACAGTTCCATCAGGGCATACACACCTGATCCAGTATGGTCCTTCCCATGGCCTGCAGTGTGGATATCTGCTCCACCATGGCCTCTCCACAGGCTGCAGAGGAATCTCTGCTCTGGCGCCCGGAGCACCTCCTCCCTCTCCTCCTTCTCTCACCTTGGGTTTCTCAGGGCTGTTTCTCACATATTTTTTTTCCTTGCTCCTCTCTGCCAAGCAGCATTTTGCCCTTTCTTAAATACATTTTCCACAGAGATGCCACCATTGTGTCTGAGAGGCTCAGCCGTGCCCTGCAGTGGGTTGGTTGGAGCCGTCTGGAACCGGCTGGAACCAGTTGTGTCCGGCCTGGGCCAGCCCTGGCCTCTCCTCACAGAGGCTGCCAGGCAGCCCCCGCTGCCAGGGCCTGGGCACCCGCACCCCGTACACCTGTAAATATAAAATAACTTTGTCATTTTTTCTTCTGACATTAAACTCCTTCCCCCCCAAAAAAAAAAAATTCTGTGAAATAAGTTTTTTTAAATACATCTATGTATCCTCTCAAAGCTAGTCAATTTAGGCTTGGAAAACCCAAGTCAAAGCCTATGAAAAGGTTACTAATTTTGCATGCAGTTTATAGACCCGAGTAAATGTTCATCAGATCACTGTGGAGAATTTCCAGCAATTATTTGTCACTTGTAAAATGTTTGTCTGTCTCCACTTCTAAGCAAGGGCTCTCTTTGGCTGTGTTCCTTTCATAGGCAAGTTTAGCAGAATTCTAATCTTTAGTAATTCTAACTATTTTCTGAAGTTGATATAAGGTTTTTCTGGACCCAGAAAGTATATAATCTGTAAAAACATTTTCCTCTGAAAAAAATACTGCGATTGTTTTTTAATCCATAATCAAAAAATGTTATGAAGTAATAGACACTGGATGTTTCTTCCTTCCCCGAATAAAATCAGTTTGACTGTACCTATACTTAGCCATTTTGGGTTACATAAAATAAATAAATAAACAGTCATTTATATATATTCACTACAGAAGAAATGTTTTTCAATAGGATACATGCTAATAAAGATAGACTGCTGAAACATTGTCTGTCTTGCTCAGCTGCTGTAGTATGATCTTGGCATGGCTTCCCCTGTCATTATTCATTAGACATAACACTAGATTACATCATCCAGAGTGGATTTTTTTTTTCCCTAAACATGACTTAAACTGTAACACCTATCAGTTTTGCCATTTATTTTTCACCATGGGAATGGAAGGGACTTTTCCATTTCCAAGGCTATACAAAAGATTGACTCACTGCACCATTTATGTGGGACAGCTGCTTCTCAAAAGACTTTGCATGAAACTTTCATCGCTAAATTAAGCCCATGATTAATGTTTTATGGAAGCCCAGTCATCAACTAAGAATCCCAATGGTTCTTCAGCTTCCCTTTGCTAAAACTTTCTAGGATATGGGGTAAGTTCAATTGCTCATTCGATGGCATCTTGGAATCTGAAGTGCAGATAATGGTATTGCACCTTTAGCCAATGGATAAAAATACGGATTTTTTTAAAATATTTGAAGCTTGACTGATAATATCTTTAAGAAAGAAAATGGAAATTTAAAAAAAGCCAATGACAGAAGCAGTAACCACTGAGAATGTGACTTAATTCATAGGTACTTGGAGAATTAAAGAAGCCATATGGTCTGAAAATGAGGAGAATAGTTGGTTGCTTTTAAATGAAATCCAGTGCTCCAGGAGATACCAAGACTGGGACCCAGCAACTGACATAAGTGCATAATTAGCCACAAAAATCCACAGACATTAGGTAATCACATTGGGTCCCTGAAAAATCTTTAGATAAAGAAAGGTGTGTATGAATGTGATTCACAGAAGCCAGCATACACAGCCAGGGATCACCTGAGCTAACCAGTAAGAAAGACTGAAGGAAGGTGTCTATATTAATACCACTCAGAACCTTCATGTCAGAAACTGAACTGCAGACACTTAATGATTAAATAATACTTGAGTTGGGATGTAAAAGTTCTAAAATTGAACCTAAAGAAACCTAATAGCTTGGGAGCAGCCCTGAGGAGAAGGACTTGAGGGTGCTGGTGGGCGGAGAAACTCAACATGAGCAGGCAATGCGCACTTGCAGCCCAGAAAGCCAAACGCATCCTGGGTTGCATTAAAAGAAGCATGGCCAGCAGGTCGAGGGAGGTGATTCTGCTCCTCTACTCCGCTCTGGTGAGACCCCACCTGGAGTACTGCGTCCAGCTCTGGAGTCCTCAACACAAGGACATGGACCTGTTGGAATGGGTCCAGCAGAGGGCCATGAAGGTCATCCAAAGGCTGGAGCACCTCTGCTATGAAGACAGGCTGAGAGAGTTGGGGTTATTCAGCCTGGAGAAGAGAAGGCTCAGAGGAGACCTTATAGCGGCCTTCCAGTACCTAAAGGGCGTCTACAGGAAGGATGGGGAGGGACTCTTTATCTTTATCTTTATCTTTTATGATAGTAAACGGGGTAACGGCCTCAAGTTGAGAGAGGGTAGATTTAGATTGGATATCAGGAAAAAATTCTTTACTGTAAGGGTAGTAAGGCACTGGAACAGGTTGCCCAGGGAAATTGTCAATGCCCCATCCCTGGAGGTGTTCAAGGCCAGGCTGGATGGGGCTTTGAGCAGCCTGGTCTAGTGGGAGATGTCCCTGCCCATGGCAGGGGGGGTTGGAACTAGATGATCTTTAAGGTCCCTTCCAACCCGAACCGTTCTGTGATTCTGTGATTCTAAACTGGACTGTATTCCAACAGCCCACTATAAAAGGATAATTAAGATTTTATAACTACTTCCATCTATTGATTGCATGGGGAATCACACCTGAATACCACAGAAGCAGATGATTTGAGATGGCACGTACGTTAGTATTTTTGATCTCATTAAAAGCGTCATTTTGAAGCAAATCCCCCATTAGTGTTTACTTAACTGCACATGTGTTTGGTATGCAGTAACTCAGTTCTTTTCAGAGGAAAACTAAATTGAAACTGCTTGAAGTGCACACCAAACACATTGACAATCCTCAAAAAGGTCTGATCTGCTGTTTGGTCCTCTGGATAGTTTCAAATCGCACCTGTGATGGAGATGTTAGATTCAGGCCACTATACTAAACCTCATCTAGGTGAAACCTCCAAGACACCTACAGTGTAAACAAAGAAAGATGACTCAGCACTGACTGTTCTGGTCTGCTAGTGTAGTCCTGTTGCTACAAAAAACTTTTTGTTGCAAATTTAGCTCAAGTCCCCTTGGCTGTCTTGAACTGTGTTGCCATAGGAGGATTAAAATGAAATTTGTCAGACTTCGTAGGTGGTCTAACTACAGTCTCTAAATCCTTACTTTTTAATCTAATCCATAATGACTAACATTCAAGAGGATGTTGCTCACAGATACTGTAAACTGTAGTGATATTCAGGGCATTAGCTAATACGGTGAGTGGGGAAAAGAAGGCAGATTCTTTTGGTTTGTTCCTACTGAAAAGGGAGAAGAAAATACCAGAAACAAGCCACTACGTAATCTAAATCCTCCTTTTTTCTTCCTAAGTGTGGTGTTTCATTTTTTTTGCTGTGAGCATTTCACCCATGACTTCATAGGTAAAAAAAAAAAAATTGTGTCTTTTTATAAATTATTTGGTGGATATAGTGTTTTCCTATTCAAAGGAAAAAACAACAAGTTTTCTTTTTCAGATAACTTCTAGCAAAACATAAAGGAAAAAAAAATCCAGGGGAAAGCTCCTCTCTAGCATAAGCAGCCTTCAGTTTTCCCTGTGTTAAATAATGTGCCATCAAAACTTTAGCTGAAAGATTTCCAAATGCTTTTTAAGTAGAGAGAGGTGATACAAATATTATCCACATACAGTGTCCTGTGCGGCCCAAGAGTGACATAAAATCTAGGGCAGGTGGACGGCCTATTTTTTCTGACTGTTCTTTTGCTTGGCAATTGGGAAAACAAATTAGTGCTAATTTTTAACAGCAGCTCTTGTAATGTGTGCATCTGTTTAATTGGTCTGAACTAAGACTTGTGAGTTTGGGGAGACTCTTGAAGTATTTTTTATACTGCAGCAACTTTCAGGCTCTTCCCATCTGAGCTCTATTCAAACCTGTGCTTGTGGTATATTATCAACCTCTTCAATTCCTCTTGTTTTTCATTTATGTTAGAAAGATAATAAGACTCTTTACACTTTTAAAGGCTCTAAAAATGTTTTGAGGTGTTCATATTTTCCCTTTATATATTATTTTTATTGTTTGTTGCTTTCAGACTGTCCTCTCAACACTGCACTATACAGCAAAAAAACCCTGAAGTGATATGCTTTGAACAGTTTATACAGTAAATGAGGTAGAGAAATCAGCAGGGATGGTACTACAGGAGAATAAATAGCTACAACGTCTTGTTTCAATTGTTGTGTTAATGCTGAATTTCTCCCCAGGATTGGATTTAACCCTTTTCATGGTCAGCTTGGCTATGTTTTTATGTACCTGCCATTGTAGTTGGAGTGTAAGGTCAGCCACGGGTCTCTCTGTAACTTCATCTAGCAAAGCTTGGATAGTCAAAATATGTTTGTCATCCTATTCACAGGGAGGGTCTTTCTGCTTGTGTCCATTACCAAGGCATTCTGCATTTCTCCTTTTTTTCTTATAGGTATAGGAAGGACTGTTGCAGCAAATGATAGGGGAACGCCAGCCTGGCAGGATTGCTTTCAGATTATAAGTGGATTTTGGCTGTCAGCTCAGGGATAGGTCTTACATTCTGATGATACTGAGAGAGGTGCTGTTTCATTTTGACATACTGCCCTGCTGAGTCTTGACATGATTCCTACCAGAAGTGTATTTGGTCTCCCTATACAGTCTCCTTTAACAATCTCATGTGGAAGTACATTTCCTAACAACAAAAAAGTTAAAAATCAAGTATAATTTGCTTTTTTTCTTATTATGCCATAGCATTCGCATGCCATTCGTACCAGTTGCATAAATGGCTTACTAACCTTTACTTACCCTAAGTTTGAGCATAGCTCTGGCTTTGCTTCTTTGCCTTTTGGGTCAGCAGGCAGTTAGTGATTTCTCTCAGTGCCTGCTGTAGCCCAGCTGTCTCCTGCCCTGTGGCGTGCACACGCTTTACCTCTCCTCCCCAGAGCTTCCACGGGCCACCGTGCCCTGGGCAATGTTTCTCTTTTCAATTGACCACGCTGCTTGGGGAGTCGTGTCAGAGCTTCAAACAGCTTCCCACAGCTTTATCATAGCGACGCTACTGCTTGGCTTGGCTTTCTCCAACCGGCTGCTTCACAGCTCCATTTCTGCAGCTGTCCATGCCCTACTGAGGCACAGCTTGCAGCCTTCTCTTCCTCTAGGTCGTCTGCTTTGTGATACTGCTCCCAGCTGTGTTTTTCTTCTTCTGACGGCTGAGGTCACAGGAAAAAGCATTCTTTTTAGATGCGGTTGTATCTATTTAGTGCCTCCAACTGAATACACAGTCAGCCCCTCTGAAAATACAGTGAGCAAGTAATTGAAATTCTGCTTCATTCTTTGAAATAATTGTGCAAAAGTTTAGTTACAGTGCAGCTCTTCTACTGTTGCAGGGAGAAAACTCTCTGAACAAAAGTCTGGCGTAAGGCATGAAGTCTGACAGTCGGCAGTGATCCCAGTATGGAATCTAAAAAAAGAGGCTTTCTTCTGCCTTTGTATTAAACGACTAGGCACTATTTAAGACAGTAGGATTTATGTTAAGATTTTTAATTTTCCCTTGTTTCTGCTACTTGCTTAAAGGCAGTTCTGCATTCACTTTCATTCCTTACCAAATTAAATTTAGTAATTTAAATGCTGATCAGTAGCAAAGCATTTGTGTATAAAATCAGCATATTTTTTTCTCAAATGTTTGTCACAGGTGGATGAATGTGGCTTTGTAGCATGGAATTTTAAGTTGTGTTTGACCTAGTTGGACTATGGCCCAGTTCATTTTAAGTACAGCTAGACTAAACTTTTGGTTTATTTAAACAAACAAACACAACCCAGAATAAAATATTTTAGTTATTTCTATTGAGATCTCCTCTTCTGTCTATAAAGTGCAGTATTATGAATTCACATACCACTGTATGCAATGTGGTGTGTCCACATGGTGGACATGGAGTATTACCTTCAATTTCAAATCAAGGATTAGATTTATGCTGTTTCCTGTGTTACTGCTAAATAAAACCACAGCTAAGATACGCTTTTTATAATTACATGTGATAGTCCTTACTGTTAAATTTTTAACATCTTCCCTGGCATGGCTTTGGCCTCTGCCAACTATCAAGCACTCTTGCAGGAGAGGCAAGGCATGATTCCGGGTAGGCAGTCTGGGCAAAGGCAATCTTTCTTCTTTTAGCTGACATAGATCTGCAGCACCACCAGACTTTGTACCTTCAAATACTCATGACTATCCATGTGAAATAGCTATAAAAGTACCACCATTTGGAGGGATTGTCTGCAGCTTTCAAAGCATTTCAGATCCTTTAAAATGGAAACACGATAAAATAAAAATAAATACCCCAACCAAACAAAATCAAACCCACAAAGAATGCTCTCTTCCCACACTAATAGAAGTTTACTGTCAGGTACCTGTTCACTGTGGATGACAGTAATGTGACACAAAGGCATGAATGATACTGTCATGAACAAGTTGTTACAGAGACAGAATATTATCAAGAAATAAACTAAAAAATAAACAGATATTAATTTTACCTGTATTTTTCCTTTTTGAGGATACTTCTGCACAGTCAATTGCATGTTAGATATATAGTAATTAATGGAAGTTAGTATCCTGTAAGAAGGGAGTTTACGCACAAGTAAGGTGGGGACTGAGGGATAAAGAACTATTGTGCAAGTCACAGTAATCCCTCTTGCCTTGCAATTGGAAACCTGGCCAAAGAAGTGAACAAGAAGCTACTTGTCCTATATGTAATGTATATTGTCTTGTTACTTGGTTTTATTTAATCTGGCAACAAACCACTTCTTTTATGAAAGGAAATGTTTGGGATTTATTTATTATTACTCTTCATCTACGTACTATTATTACCGTAACAGTCTGAGGACAGCACTTGCCTTACATCTCTTTGGCAAGCCCAGCAATTATCAGTTACTTGTGTTCTTAAACTCAGAGGCTATGTTGGGCATCCTACTTGGCTGTGGAGCTCATGGTCTCCGTATCTTCATAACTCATAACCTTGTACAATCATTTACATCAGTATGAAGTTGTAGAAAAGTATCAGAGGTTCTTCTACATGTTTTGTTGCGGCTGAATTAATGATCTGAGGTGGAAGAAAACTGCATTTGCTCCATAGTGAGAAAGCTTATAGTAAATTATAATTAGTGTGTTCTATTTTAAGACTCAAAACCAAACAACGCTCAAAAGCAAAGAAGACAAAGCTAAATTAAATACTTGCCAAACCACTGTTATGTTGATTTCAAAGATGGATAATTATAGCAGTAACATTTAGAAGGTTCTGTTCATCATTTTTTTCCATCTACATATGAAGGCACTACACAAATCACGGTTCTATACACTATTTTTTTATTATCATTTTACTAGCTGGGAAATGTCACAGAATAGTGAAAAAGACTTGCTTTTGTTACACAACCTCTGAGTTACTGTTGTCAGCTGCCTCTCTACAAAACTGCTGCTTGCTCTGCTATTCCTTGTTTTACTTGTGCACTTATTCTTGCAGAAGTACAAGGTTTTCATTTGTACTTGTGAAACATCATCCTATGTTTTGAACCCTTTCTACAATATTTCAGGGTAGATGAAATTGTAACCTGGCAGCCCGTCCCAATTTCACTTATCATGTTTCATGTAATGTAATATTTGTAGTCTCTACTCAATCATCTAATGAAAATAATGAACAATACCAAACCTACCTTAGACGCCATTTGACACATCTGTCGTTGGAAATGTGGACCACTGATAACTACTCTCCGAGCATTATTCTCCCAGCATCTGTGCATTCACTTTATGGTAGATTCTTTTCTAAACTATGTTTCGTCTATTCTTATGAATGTATCATCTAAAACAATGTAAAGCCTGAGACAGCGATGTATGACATCTGCTGTTTCTCTCCTGTCCACAAGACTTCCTACCCTGTCAGCTTGTTCTGACATTACATGCTTTGGACAAGACCACCCTGGGTGCTATTCACCTCCTTGTGGTCTTTTAGTAACTTATTTTTTTTCTCTGATGAAAAGTTCCTGACTTTTTCCAGGAACTGGAGTTAGGGTAATTGCTCTACAATTTCCTGGACTACCAGCCTATGGAATGTCTTCCACAATTTCTCAGAGAAAATTATTACTAATGGCTTTGAAATTACTTCAGCCAGTCCTCTACGTATACTAGAATGAATATCCTCAGGTGATCCCATTATGAAATAATTCAGTTTATCTAAGATTTGAATTTGTTCTTTTCTTATTTTACCCTGAATTGTCACCCTACTTTAGCTTCATATAATGCATTAGAGGCACAATGTGGGTGAGAGTGAAAGAACAGATTTCTGAAGGCTAGATTCTGACAAATTTAAATATGCTTAGTTTTTTACCCATGGAACATTGTTCCTTAATTCAGTGTGACTTCTTGCAGAGTAAGGGAAACACCTCTGAAAGAGATGGAGGGACAAGGACGGTGGCACAGATGGCGGACACAGAGGTATACCAAGCCAACCACATCTATACAGGAGTCATTTGCACAAGTGGATATAGAGATACACAGTTGAAAGACTGGGGAGAAAGAGTGATCACATACACAAGAACATAAAAACCCAGGTGGAAGGACAGAACAACGTGTGCAAATCTGCACAACTGTATTTACTGTGTGTTGTCTGGCTAGTTTGTACTGCCAAGTATTGGCAGAACTACCAATAATGACAAAATTTCTTTGAACCTTATCATCAGAGAGGCAGAAGCTTAATTGTACCTGAATTTAGGTGTTTTTAATGCAAAGATTCATCCTTAACTCAGTCCTCTTAAGCTTTCCTTTAGGCAGCAGAGGGAAATACTGGTGATGTGCTTCTGCTTTAGCCATCTATGTTAGGGTAAGATAAATCATGTTCTAAAGCTGTTCAGTTTTCTCCATTTTCTGTAAAGGGAGCATGAGCAACTGGCTTGGATGAGGATATCCATAGTTCATCAGATTAATCCCACTCATCGCTAAAGTTCCATAATTGCTAATGGTTCCATCAAGCCTCACATTCCTCTTGCATACAGCAAGTGTCTATCTAAACACATTGCACTTTTAGCATTAGCTTCAAGGAAGAGAAGGCTGAGGCTTCCTGTCCTGACCGACTGGTGGCCAGAAAGAGGACAAATCTGCTCCTCTATCTGTAGGAGAGGATTAAAGGCCTGTGCCCTTTATTTGCTCCAAACACACACACACACATGCACACACACATGCACACGCACACACATATCTCTGTGTATGTGTATATATATCTTAATTATGTTTAAAGAATTACTTTTCTCACAAATGCGTGCATATACACTGCTCTTAGCAACAGAGAGGAAGTCCTCACTTTCCCTTTTTATGTATAAGAGCTTCTGCTTCCATCAAGCCTCCTGTCAGCACAACTGAACAGAGTGTATGTAAACCTCAGCTTCAGAAGTCAGAACTATTCTCTCTCACTTTGGCTTTTTCCACACTGTCAGATGTTCCTTACTTCATTTTGCATGGATTCAATATCCTTGAAGTTTGACTTGGAATTTCCAGTTTTAAACATGGATTCACGCTTAGCTAAATCCCTTCCAAAACAAGCATGTTAAACAATAACATTAAAGTATTTTTTGGGGGAAATTCCCCTCATTTCTCTTCTGAATTTTTTCGTATTCAACCAAAATTTGGCCCAGGTTAATCTTATGATATAATTTTGATGACATTTTCTACTGGTAACAAACACGAAATCTAATAAAATATTCCTGGTGTCTGTTCTGTTATAGATCTTTCATATAGCTCTTGTAACATCGTATGACTTTGAAATAGATTCAATTTGCCTCTTGCTTCAAATAAGCTTAAAAATATTAACAAATGCATTTGTTGTTCATGTCATTAAACACACTCTGTAAGTCCTATTAAACCAGTCAAGGAAAGATATCTCAAAATCAAATAATACCTGCTCTTCAAATTCATTTACTATACTAGCAAGGCAACTGCAGAGCTTCCCTCACTTCGGTTTTAAAGTCTAAAATGAAACATCTCTTTAAAAAACTATTCCTGACACCAACAAAATCTACTTCATATCAAGATGCTTTTAATAACATTAACTGAAACCTTCTCCATGTTAAACTTCAATGCATTAGAATCAAGAGTAATGCCACTTTTAATTAAACTAGGTATTGCAAAGGATCTGTGGTCTCTTACATTTATCCTTATAATCTTATTTCATATTTTACCCACTGAAGTGTGTTTATTAATAGTGCTACAGAGATTTTGGCAGCAGGGATTCTTAGATCTTCTAATAACCTTTTGAGCCTAAGATTGCTTCCTTTCATACTCAACCAAATCCTCTACCTTTAAGGAATGTTTCACTTTATTCAAAGCTGTTCTTTTTTCTTTGACTACCCTTTAATAATTCTTCTGCTATACAGTACTGATGAGTTGTTGTGCTCCCCACGCAATCTAGAAATATCCAAAACAGGCCAGAGGCAAACCCAGAGAGAAAGCTTCTTTGTATTGTCAGTGAGTTTCCATAAATTCCTTAAAATAGAGAGAATAAAAGGAGATCCAGACAACCTTTCGAACTCTATCTTTTCTTTACCACTGTATCAATTTAGAAGGCAGCTGTAGATGAATAAACATTGGAAAATGGTAACTCCACCTCTAGTAAATCGATTTTATACTGTAAAGTAATATTTACTCCCAAGTTTCTGCAAATTTACATCTTGTTGATGCTTGAGTGTTTAACAGTAAAACTGCTAAAACTACTCCTTACTCACCATTTTAGGTGGATCATATTATAACTATCTATTATTTTTTCTCCTCAAAATATTTTTCCTATGGATAATTTTGCTCACAGCCAAGACCTAAGTTTATTCTGTGTGTAAATGATATTTGGTTTGTAAGGATTTGCCCTCTTGATAGACAGCTTCTCAATTTAAGTTTGTTTCAATGTCATCATACAATAATCTCAATAATTTTTAATCTTCCATAATGAACAACCTAATCAATAGATATATTTGTAGCAACTACTGAATGTATTGACTTATCAGTTTCAATGTATTTATAACAGTATGTTTATTTAAAGTACTAAAATACTGTTAAAATCCTAGTCACTCATTTCTGACTATAAAAATTCTAGGTTTAGATTCCACATCCAGACTTTCCATTCCCACTTCCATTTCCTAAATCAGTCAAGACCAATTGTAACGCTCTTCTTCACTGCCCTGCATTTTTGGTGAATAGTGGCCAGGTTCTCTCTCAGCACTTTTCTAGACCATGTAAATCCTGTCCTCAGGAAGAAGCAATAACAACAGCAGTAGCCCAGTATGTCCTCTCCCTTCTAGAGGTGGATTCAGTCACCTCTGGACAATTCATGGCAGGAGGAAAAGTTTTCTTGCATTTTGTACCTGTTAATCTTCACAGGGGAAAATAGGGACTGAAGATAAAACCAATCACTTCTGTACTCCAGAAAGTCCATGATGCTACTATTGCAGGAAAAAGAGAGAGAAGAGGAGAGAAAGAAAGGGAGAAAAAAAGAGAGAGAGAAAGAAAAAAAAAGAGAAGGGAGGAAGGGAGGAAGGGAGGAAGGGAGGAAGGGAGGAAGGAAGAAAGGAAGAAAGGAAGAAAAAGAAAGAACGAAAGAAAGAAAGAAAGAAAGAAAGAAAGAAAGAAAGAAAGAAAGAAAGAAAGAAAGAAAGAAAGAAAGAAAGGAAGAAAGAAAGAAAGGAAGAAAGAAAGAAAGGAAGAAAGAAGGGAAGGAGACCAAAAAGTGATTCATGACTATATTTTAATTCCTAAGTAACAATAAATGCTAGAATGAGTTGAAGATTTGAAGATTTCTTTCTTTTTCCTGTTGCAGAGGGAATCCTTAGGTGGAACAGAGACAGTATAACCCTTTCACCACCCTGTTACCATCCTCCCCTGTAGGAAGGAAACGAGCTCCTGAGATGCATTTCCTGGGCAAGCAGAAGGACCCCTTAGCATCTTAGAGTGCCAAGGTAAATAAATGTTCAGGTGTCCTAAAGTGATGAACAGCCCAATCTCTTGTGGACCCCAAAACATACTATCATAAAGGTTGTTTAAAACCATGTTTGCCTTCCTCTGTGATCCTGCTGTAGGCAACGACTACAGCATTCAAAATGCAAAAGCTTTAAGACCACTACCCTCAGAATACATTAAGAGAGCAAATCTGGTTCTCTGTATTCTTGAAAGCAGTACAGAGAAGGAATATTTTCTACAAAATGCCAATTTAAAATCTATTAAGCATTATAATCTCAAACTCTAACCATTCTACGATTCTAGGAGCAACCTGGTCTGATTTCAAAGCTGGCCCTGCTTTGAGCACTGCTTTGGACTAGAAGACATTCAAAGGTCCCTTTCAACATAAATTCTTCTATGATTCCTTGATTCTGTAAACTACACATTTATAGACTAGTATGCAGCAATGTCTTGCACTAACCATAGCTTAGGAGCATCATCTCTGGATTTTATATCCTTATGTCTCTGTTATGGCTCATACAGCTACTCTATTTTACAGTGACATCATAAATCATCTTTCCTCTTCTTTAGAACCCAACCGTGTCCTCCTGGGATGACAAGAAAAAGAAATAAAACTTATTTCAAAAGAAAACAAAGCACAACAGTGTTGCATGAAGTGGGAATCTCTGTCTTCTCTCTTTTGTGGGTTTAAAAATACCAGTCTGATGCTGCTACATAGACGAACTGAGCAAATTTACCATTCTCTCAAAATTATTTCTGGGCTCATGTGGCATGATATCATTCTTCTGTGTATCCTAATGACTTTTCTCATGAGGCATAACATTGAGGTCCTGGCTTTATCTAAGGTGGAAGAAACACTTATTCAACTTCTAAACAACTGAGTAATGACTCCCTGAAGGAATCATTCAAGGATAATTTCAGCATGAACCCACCTGTTGGTCATGTTGTATATGTTTCTGAGCTCACCAGATGTGAAGATCTCTGTTTCTGTAGTTGATATCTCCTTAAATAGATGCAGATAGATTTAGTTTGGGTTTTTGGTTGTTTTTTGGTTGTTTGTTTCTGGGGTTTTTTAAGTTTTGTAACAAGACTTGCTAAATAAACAGGATCTCAGAATATCGCTAATTTTAGGCCATTAAAAAGTGCATTTCTTTATATGCCAGTAATACAGTTATATCTTTTACAGGAAGTTGAACTCTTGTTCCCTTGAACTTTCTTTACCTTCATCTTTATCTTCATATATCTTTATCTTCATATCACCTTTATCTTCAAATAATCTTTACAATTATTTGAAATCCTCATTCTCAAAGTAGCTGTGTTACAGCAGAGTCTAGAGAGGTACAGATAGACACACTCAAGATTTTTAGCTGTAACTTCTGGGGGGTAAAATGCGGAATGGAAAAACATCCTGAAGTATGTTTTAAAAACAAAAAGGTTTTCAAAGATAAGAAAGGAGAGTGCACAAGTCACAAAAATATTATGTCTGCAACAGCTGCTCAGATGTCTTAAAATCCCTGGAGCTCTTAGCTTCAGGGTTTGGTAAAGCCAGCCTAGTCTCAAGTTATTGCTGATAAACACAGAAAGGCAATATTACCCGGCTTCAGGGCAGAGAGAGTCAAGGATGAGCTCCTGTTTAAGGCACTGATCTGTTGTGTCACTTTCCAGCTTTTTGTGTCTCTATAAACCTTCCAACCCTTTGTCCTTTTTTACTGTAAGCTTGTCAGTGTCAAGATGGTAACCTGCTGTTGTTCTTCCCAGAGCCTGGCATAGAAGGTACTGATTTCTAGGCACCACTGCAATACAAATGATAGTATTACTGCTTTGTGAATATGTTCCACATGTGTAGAAGTGTCCCTATCCAACTTTTTTATGCTATTGCTCCAGTACGTGTTGAGCAAGGTATGAGTGCAGAGCAGAGGATAACACAGTTAAAAAACAACTCAGGAAACAAGCAGTATGCATACAATATACCGTAACTGTCATATTATGCTGGCTCAGGAAGAGAGAATGAAGAGCTTGAGTTCAATTCAGGAGATGATAAAGGAAACAGTAGAGGTGACGTAAGACTGAATGGATGCAAAAATAAAATCACAAAAGGTAAGTGATTTTTTGCAGCAAAGTAGAATGGTGACTTTCCATGAACATATCATTGACAAATGCCAAGGCTGTTTTTTATGGCATGTAGCATGAACTGGGCAAAGACATTTTGTTTGGTCTTAAAATTTGTAGTGTGTAAGTAAGAAATGTTAGACAAGTTCCTGATGGTGGGAGAAATCTGCAGGAAGGAAAAAACTGCCTGTATTTCTGGATTCCTCCCCTTCTTATGTGCATTATATTCCATGTGAAACAATGAACATGCAAATTTGATTATTCATATGACAGTTGAATGGATTTAACAGTAACATGACACCAACATTACAGTCTTAAAACCTTTAATGAGTGACTTCACAGTGTAATAAGCCTGTGAATTAACGAGTCATTCTTACTTTTAATTTCTGCAATAAGGGCAACTGAAAACAACTTCTACAAATTACTGATATCTTTTCATCCGGCCAGGACTTGTCTACATGGGAAATTAGTTCTCAGGAAGTCCAGGTGAGAGTTTACTGCAAACTAGCTACACTGAGCTAGTCTCTGCACCTGTGCCTGGGTTCTCATGCAGCGCGCAACATGTAAGGTATGTCTGCTTTCAAAGAAGAATCATGTAATTCACAGAGAAATCCAACGTACTATGCTTTTTTAGAAGATGGGAATGAAAAGATACACCAAACTAGCCAGAAGGAGTGAGCTACAGTCTGGAAACCATGTAATTGTTTTAGAGAAAAAGTACATCCATTTACTAGGAAAGCTTTTTAGCTTGGCCGTAACCCTGCACTAACACCTCTGTTTAACATTTGGAATGGAATTGGCTTGTCTGCAGCCAGTTCAGATTATGGACAAAAGAATAAATCTTCACCTGGATCAGTCCTTGTAGATGTGCCCTCACAGTTCATTAAGGGCAATCACAGAAGGCAGAGAAAAGGAAAGGTAACAAGACAGAGTAGCTAAAACACTATAAATTCATACTTAGTTGTATAGACAAATCCAAATTTATTCTTAAATGCAGCAGTCCAGAGTCTATGCTTACCATTGGAGCTGCTGTTTGTTATGGTAGTTAAGGATTTAAATGCCACTTTATCGTTGTTACACATGAGATGAATTCATAAACTGTTTAGCCACAGGCATCAGTGCATCCAGTAGTCTAGTAATGTAAAAGCATCATATTTAAATCTTCTGATAAATTAGAGAAAAAAATTCTAAAATAAACATACTTTTATTTCAACTATGAGGAAACTGGTTAAAGACTTCTATGGACTAAAACTCATGTATAATTTCATAACACAGATTTAGGATCAAGTTCATGTTTTAAATCAGTGAAAACACTGCTGTTTTGATGTCTTGTCTTTGAAACTTGGAAAATGAGATTCAGAAGACAAAATGAAGACATTTACACTGATTAAAAAAAAGGCAGAAACTGCAAAATGAGAATAAAACACAAGCAATTGGAAGAATCTAAATGACAAACACAAAAGATGTAAATGCAAATATGAGATCTACTCAGCTCTTTTATAAAGTCCTGTGTAGAAGGGATTTATTTATTTATTTATCGTTACGTGCAAAGAAGTTATGTATTGGTTAAGAGAAAATTGCTCTGTTTAGTTCCAAGACTATCAGCATGTCTGACACATAAACAATAGATCATTGCAAATGTATAGATGAGCCTTCATAAATTACGTATTATGAAACATATTCACTCCTCTAAGCAGATATTAATACTATATACTTCATTGCATATCATACCTGGCTATATACAGAAATAAAATGGTTGTAATTTAGAGAAATGTGGCAACCTCAGGCAGAAACAGAAAGTCATTTTTGTTCTATGAATAAATCTCAAACTTTTTTTTTTTTAAATTGGGGTGGGAGAGCAACTGAAACTTTTATTCCATTTCAAATATTTATAGTGTCTTTGAAAGTAGCATTTCAAGTTACAAGTGGAGACTTTTGTTCCAAAAGCTAAAATATAAATTGCCACCTAATAAAATAAATTTAAAAATCCAAAATTATTTTTAAGCTCCTCCTCCAGCAAATATGTTTACATGTCATTTGCACAGTAAAAATTATTTCAATTAAAAAATTGTACTCTAGTACACTGAAGTGAGATAGCATTGCTGAAGATGAGACTTTAAAGAGCTGTGAATTTTAACTAGATTAAACACAAGATACTTGTGTTCACTTTCAAGGCCTATCATGCTTTTCTTCATAATCCTTGTTATCCTATGTCTGGTACCAAAAATGTAATTTCCAACTAACTGATTTTGATGCAAGACAAAATTTAAAAATTCTTCATAGCTTTCCTTGTGCTCTGTAAATATCTTTAAAGGCATCTCACTTTCCTGTTATTTAAATTTCACAAATTAACTTTTTTTGTATCAGTCAGTGTGACACTTGTGTCATGTGTCAACGTAATATCGCTCCTTAACCTATGTTCCTTACTTGTGAGTGTGCTGAATTTCTGACAGTGTAATTACTGTAATTAAAAAAATAATTACTTATAGCAGTTGTAGTAAAGACCAATAGAAAATAATTTAAATTCAAATAATTCTAAAAATAAAACTAGTGGATAAAAGTAATTCTATATGACATTGTTTTGTAAACTTATAAATGGATAAGAGCCAGAAAATCAGATATTCTACTAATTCAGGATCCTACAAAAAGAACTCCCAAAACCAAAATCACATGCAACATCATAAATGCTGTCAATCTTTTGGATCAAAAACTGGCAGAGATGAAAGAGGTAAAGCTCTTCATAGATCAATTTGTGAGCTTGCAATTAGGAATATGGAGGGAAAATCAAAAGAAGGTCCATAGTGATGATTGTTTCATATCATAGGTGATTGCATTTCTGTGGTGAGTAAAGAGATTCCTACGTAGTGAGTGTATATTTGCACACACGATGGAGGAAAAGAAAGCCTGTTATTTAAACTTATGTATGTTGCTCAGGATGCTATTATTCGAACAAGCATGGGACTTCAGGTAATTCAACTGCACTGCCTTATTTCTAAATAATAATCCTAGATCCTGGCTGAGAGGACATTCTGGGATTTGAGATCAAAGAATATGGAGTCATAATGGAGTTTTCAGAAATCAGAATGGAATTTAAGTGAGAAATACCTGCCAAGGCTTATACATTTTTGGTGGCAATTAGTGCAGGCTGCCTGTGCCTCAAGTACCAGGCATCCCATTGAAACAAATACATGGCTTTCATGGGATAAGACTAATTGTTGGAAGTTAGCTATTTTCTCTCCCTATTTTTCTTTTGCTGGTAACAGCAAATACAGAAATTACCCTAAAAGAACAACAAAACACTTTGCTTCCCTAAAAATGTGGATCAGTGGTATAAGTACCTACGGCTGGGTTTTTCTTTAATTATTCAGAGTTGCCTAACAAAGATATAATAAGATATTACCCTTCCTGTGGTAAATTGTATAGAGTAGCTTTTCTACTGTAGTCCTAACCACATGAATAGAAATAGATTCTTATTTTAGTCTATATTACTATTCTGTTCCTTTAGAGGAACTTGTCTGTGTTTACAATAACTTATTTATTTGAAAATTGTTGTAATGCATGTAATGAAAGAAGTACTTTTAAGAGGGATACAGTGGAAATTATTATCTACATGTGTACGTGTGAATCTGTGTGTACACAGTGCTTCTAAAATTAAAGTAAATAGCATATTTGTGATTAGAATTTTGATGCTAGGTACTGGTGAGTGCTCAAACTGTACTAGGGAGAATCTCTTTTACTGAATTGTAAAATGCTCCCATTTTCTAGCTCTGTGAGGTTTTCTAGCCCATCTACTTTTAGGGTGATTTTTGCTCTGAAGCCCTCAGGTTTATATCTCATCTAAAAATCATTTGACTCTATCTAGTGGAATCATGAATGTTCTCATTATCTGTATGAATACTGAGTGCAGTTCAAACCCCGCAATGCTTCTGGCCTTGGTGATTTAAAACCATAACACAATTAAGGAGAAAGTTACTCACTTTCTTTGAAATCATTTATCAGCTGGGCATTCTTTGAGTGTGATGGGTTATTTAGACATAATCATTTCTGGTTTTTTGCACTCAGATGGTAATGTTTGGTGGCAATTATATTCTAGCTCTTTAGTTCTTTATTGAATTTCTTTACTTACTTTTGATACATTATTTTTACTCCGGGGCACTTACATTTCCTCAGACTTTTTAATTAATTATTTATTGTTATATAGTAGCATTGCTAGAATTACATTAATTACATTCTATGGTTCTTGTAATAAATTCAAAGTTTTATAATAGGAAGAGGCAACAGATAGCAGTAAAGAATATTACTAAACTAGGTGAGTTAAACTGAAAGTACATTGTTCCTTAGTGTCTAATCTGCTAAATCTTTAATGTTTTTCCAGACAGCTTGGTTAAAACTTAATCCATTAAAAAGCAGTGTAATTCAGAAACTTGTAATTAGACAGGCTAATAGTGTTAGTATACTTATTAAGTTTATATCTTGCAGCCGGTCTGTTTGAAGTTCCATTTACTTCTAGAACAGAGTCTAGGATAAGAATGCTAAGATCAATAACTGATAGATTTACAATTTGCAACAATAATTGATTGGAAAAGAGGACTATAAATAGACTTATGCTGCTGTTAAATACTACCAAAACATTAATAAAATCGATCACAATTTCACAGCTCCCAATCCCCTTCCATAATTAAACCTTTCAAGGCACATGTTTACTCTTCCTCTCAATAGTCACAGACAAAAAGCCCAGAGAAGGAAAACAGAATCTTGGTTTGATTTCTGAGATAAACGATTGCCTCATTCACTGCAGGAATGTGGAGTTTCAGGACCAACTGAAGAAACGCTGCATTGCGATTTACCTTTTGAAGGCTCTTCTCCCTTAGAGGGCCTGCTGCAGTAAGTTCTCTCACAGGGATTTCTCCCCATTACCTTTGGTTCAGCAATGGCTGGTCTTGTGTCTGCAAGTGGGTGAAGGCTTATGTGTAAGGCCAAGGTATGGCTGTGTAATCTTCTGTGTCTAAGCAGCTTTAGCAGCATAAAAGCATGTCTATGCCTTCTCCTGCAAACCAGAGTAACTCATGCAGTTACTGAATCAAGCAGCAGCAGCAGCGTGGCTCTGCTAATATGATGCTGTGCCTGAGTGAGTAAACCCCTTACCTGCTGTTGGAGCTGTAGTGAATGCTTTTGTAAGTTTTCTGACGAGTGTAGCCAGAATGAATTTGTGTCTCTCTAAAAAAGGCCTGATAGATTTATCTTTAAACTTACTGAAAGCTTTTGGGCTATAGGAGCTCTGGAGATTATATCAGCTTTTCAAAATAAGATGTATGCTCCTGTATTAGCTGAGTATAGTGGAATAGATTTGTGACTTGTTAGTGGCCTAGTGAGTTCAAATCTAGTTACATGATGGTAGGCATTATTTTTAATGGCTACGTCTGTTTTAGTTTGAGATTTGGCTGTGTAACCTTATTTTCAGAGCCTCAATTAACTAGCTGATAGTGAAGACGATATTTTTCTCTCCTGAAGTGTGACTACAGGGCACGATGAACGCAACTATGTTATTCCAATGAAGAATACAAGTCTACACGTTTTGAAATCAATTATTCTTGTCAAAAGCATAACTGGTATATTTTAGTTAGTATTGCAACAACTACAAGTAGTGTCGGTATTCAAGAAGGCTTAATATGTCTTTTGAATTGAGACCACGCTAAACCTGAAAGCTAGATGCTTGATATCAAAAGTACGCTTGATAGTTTGGATGATAAAGATAGGTTGATAAATTTTGCACACCTGAACTCTGTAAGAATGTACAGTACAAGATTTTGGAAAGAAATTAATTTATAAAACCGCTTTGGAGACAGTTTCACTGGGCTAAGAAGACTTCAATGGTTGGGTGTCAAGACATATATATACAATGGGAAACAAAGTCCTTCCATTTGATTGGAGTTTTTTGAAAGGATAGATTTTAATTTTTCATTTTGAAATGCTTTACTCTTTCTAATGACTTTTTATTTCCATAAGCTATATTTTATTTTGTTGATATAATATGCTGCATTTCCAGCTTAAAGCAGAGCTTTGAGAGTCACCTGTAATGATCCACTATATCAAATTTTCCTCTTGGAAAATGAGGAATTTTGCATTTTAAAGATTTTCCTCACTGGGAAAAATAAAGAAATATTTAAGGATCCTTTTCAAACTGGAATTTCATTCTCTAAGTCTGTTTGTTCATAATGGCCAACTGCTTCCAGCAAAAAATCTGTTCTGATGCTTACTATGGAAGGTGATAGTGGGTACCTGATCCCAAAATGAAATGTCATGTTTGATTGCATCACATCATGTTAAACTACATTAAATTCAGCAAAAAGCAGGGTGCAGTGTTATACTGTATCAAGTGAGAGCTAGCAATAAGTGTTTTCCCCACCTCTCCCTACATTAGATTTATGGTACTGTTTTAGGTAGAGTAACTTCAGGCATCATCTGTTCCAATCTTTTTGTGAGTGATAGACACAAAGCAGACAGCGAGCTGCCTGCCCACAGTGCCTGGTATGTGCTCACACTATGAAGGCTTTTCACTGTAAGAAGTCCAGAAGTCCCCTAGCGTATGGTGTACACTCAGCAGAGTCTCACTTCTCGTGGTCACCCACTCTACATGACAATGTAACGTAGGCACATCTATCGTCTAGACAAAGACACCTCTGAATTAGAAAGGCATACACAACTTTTAGTAAAAATATCTTCCCTGCAAATATAAAAGATAATAATGATGACATCTGGCGACAATGTCTGATTTTGATGTGGTCTTGGAGCATTAGCCTTTCCTGTACCCTTAGGAAGGCTTCTTGTTCTTTACAGGACAGAAAGTGATTCAGGAAGCTACCAGGATTTTATGCAACAATTTGTTTAGAATTCATTGGATACAGTAAATAAAGAGAACTCTTCTGTCATTTGAAAGTTATAAAGTTTCTTTTAAAAGCTTGCTGTAAAAGCTTAGGAAGAAGAAATACCCTTTAAACTTACTTCTCTTCAGTCTTATTCTATTGCTAGGATGAGAGTAAGGGGAACTGATGGCAGAAAAGTGTATTTAATTGGGGTGTTTTATTCGGATCTGAATATCTGTTTAATCCCAACACTTTCTTCTATAGCTCTATCTGTAAGACTTGGTTTTTCAGTTTGTAACACAATTTGTAGAGAAAAAGTTTTGTAGAGAAAACGAAGGATGGATTCTCAGACATACACTTCTGAGGAGACATGACCAGAGAAGAGCTGGTGTAAACTACTAAAGGTGTTACAAAGAATGTGCACCATTATGTCCAGCCAAACTAATTGAAAACTGAGGTCACGCATATGGCTCAGGATGAAGAGATGGAAATGAGTCTCTCCCCTTCTGTGGGCAATACTCCGATGGGAGAAATTAATCTTGAGTAAATGAGACTTTGAGTTTATAAGCAGCTGATTAAAAATACTTTACCTGTTGAAATGTTCTAAAAGGTGGGTTGACGTCACTCTATCCCCATTTGACTGGCTAGTAAACTGAACAGCTGTGGGATTAAAAGCTGTACTCAAAAATCTTCATTTCACAGACCCTAAAGCTTGAACCCAGACTGAAGCTGAGTTCTCCACTGTAGGTATCAAGCTCCTTAGAAGAAGGGAAACATTGTCCCTGTAAGCAGAGATACTCCTCAGGATAAAAATCTAGTATAAACTCAGAATAAATTTTATATTTGTGACCAGATCAAAATTTTGGGGTTTATCATTTAGCTTCATTCATCTTCATTGTGCCAGTTACAGATAGTTGTGCCTGATACACAAGTGGGGCAGTCACACTCCTGTGGAGCACTGAACAGATCACTCCAAGTAGCTATTTCCCATGGCATGGGTATGGAAAGAAACGAGGTTGATGCACTGTTCCAAGACCATAACACACTGATTAAACACACACTGACAAAATATCTTGGGCATATGGATAGAAAAGTTTTGATCTTACTAAGAGATGCTGCGGTTTAGGCGTGATGTACATGGACAAATTCTGGGTTTGATCCCTGGGCAGAAGAAGATGCTGAGGGAGACATGCAGGTTATTTATAAGACTGAGTGATCAGCTTCTCTATCTGTGTCCCTGTCCCTGTTTATTTATGGATACACTCCAGATGATATGCTTTCAAGCTTTGCTATAGTAGACTAAACAGCAACTAGGGAGAAAAAATATTGAAGCTAAGGGATACTACTGGCACAGGAACAATGGGTATAAATTAATCGTATTTAAAATCTGCTTGAAAATAAGAAGAAAGTCCTTACCTATTACAACAGTGATGTGCTGGAATATCTCAGTTCCTGCCACAGGAGGAGAAGGAAAAACCTGACTGTTTGTTTAACTAAACTTGACAAGTTTAGGAAGGGGATATATGATGGGAGAGCTGGGGACTGTGTTTAGCAGTCACTTCCAGTCCTGTGTTCATGTTATAGATCTGACTTATGGTATTGTCTCCAGTCATCGAGAAAGCCAAGAAAATTTAGCTCTGGTTTCTGATTTAGCTCTAAGTCTTCATTAGGCAACACCAAGTGAGAAGGCAGATCTGTGAAATGAAATGATAGGGAAAGCTTACACTAGTCAGTATGAACTGCATCTTTAACAGTTCTCTGATTTTTGTTCTTGAATCTTATTATAATTTTTAATCTTGATGTTCTGGCTTGTTTTCAAATGCTGCAAAAACTCCTATTCATTGCTCTGAAATTATCTGATATGTTGGCTATAACACAACAGATAAAAGGTCTATCCAACTCAGTGCCCTTCCTTTGGTGCCAGAACTCCCTTTAAAATATTTTATGAAAATATGGACACTAAAATCTGGTGTGAGAGAATTCTAAAGACTTAGTTTTCTTTGCTGATATTTGTGCTCCGTTGTTTATTTTCAAAGACAGGAAAAACTTTGATCTAAATCATATATTTAAGTATTTTCATGAGTCTTCTGTAGAAAGATGTCTAAGTTATAGTGAGATACAAATAAAATGCTAAAATATTCAGGATTTTAAATTTATGTAGAGAAGCAGCAGCCCAAGTAGAGACCGGGTCTCAAAGTGCTGGAAAAGAGTAAAATGCTAGAATGAGCTCTCCAGAGACGAATTTTCAACACCTTTGACTCACAAGTTACTATTAAATTAGACTGGCAGTCCCTGAGGCAGCTGAAAATCACATTAGCAGTATTAAAGATGGTAAAATTATACCTTAAAAAAAAATAAAATTCTGTACACACAGCCTTAGGTTATTGCCATGTGATACTATGGCTTGATCTATAAATCTATGCCAAAAGATCAAACTGATTTCTATGCATATTCAGGGGATTGACGAGTAAGATAATGTCATGTACAAGGAGCTTCATAAGCGAAAGTCAGGATAAATGACCAAAGGATGAACAGCTTGTGAGAGTTTAAAGACATTACTTCACAAAGGTGAGTAAACTAGACCGTTGCCTTGGAGGCCTTCATCATTCAAAATAGGAGCTGATCAGGTTACATTTGGTCCTAGAACAAGTCAAATGCAACAGTTACCTAAGACTGTTGCTAAGGCATTTTGAAGAAATTCAGCTTTGTTTGCTGCTAAAAAAAAAGGATAAACCCCCCACTAATTAACTGCATTTGTAGTCTTCATATTAAGAAAAACACTTCTCAAATCCTTCAAAATTATTATTTTTTTTCTTAAAAAACATATTCTTTTTTGTACTGATTTTGGAGTGAAATCATATTATCAATTGAGAGAGGAAAATTAAAGGGACATTCAGACAATATTTTATTTTTTTTAAAGGTGGCCCATTGCTGCAAAGTGAATGTTCCTCAGCAGTGTAATGATATTTAGGAGAATTAAATGAATTGTCTTCAGAGGTTACATTTTAAATATATACATTTGAAAAGTGCATAAAGATCTGAGGAAGAGTTCAGAGGTCATTATTCTGTTTTATATAACTGCATTCTGGTTTGTATAACTGTATATACTACAAAAAAAGTAAGTTCCAACTCTAAGTCAGAGGCAACCTTTTTGATCACTTCGGTGGTAAAAAAATTTTACCTGAAGACTCTGTCCTGATGGGTTTATAAACAGCAAAATAATGTAAGAGGAAATAGCATGGCGTCCTTCTTATTCTATTGTCTACTGTCTTTGCAAGATAAGCCTCATCTTTATGTAAACTTATTGCAGGAGTGACATATCGAGATACATACCAGTGAGATGGTTAAAGTTTCACCAGCATGAGACAGTCAGAGAAAAAACAAACACTACTATATTGTGTATCTCTCCTTTGGCAGTTCCACCTATTGATGGCAATCCCTTGTCAAGCAAAAAGACAGTATTTGGGTATAAGTTTGTCTCTGTCAAAAATTACTTGTTACAAAGTTTAACCAATCATCAGAAGTGACCTGAACATATATACAGGAACTGATATTTGTTGACTTGTTGGGATGGACACTTTGACAAAAGAAATTCATCTTTTTGGCATGAAGGACCACCTACTGCGTGTGCTTTATATAGGCGTACAAATCTTGAGGAGCGTTCACAGACATAGGTCACCAATAGCAGTTGGGATTGCTATGTTCCTCTAACTACCAAAAAAAAAAATCCAGGAGATATTTTGTGGTTTGTTTGTTCTTCATTTTTTTTGTTGTGTTTTTTTTTCTTTTAAAATATGAGATATAGTTGTTCATTTGATGTGATATAGTCAGTGGCAAAGCTGGGGCTAGCATCGAGGGAGCTAGAAGCCCAGGCCTGCACCTCCAGCTGTTTAATCACAGGTGTACTCCTTCATCCTGTGCTCCTGCCTATTGAAGTGGAGAAGGATGCTGAGGGCTAACTTACAGCTGCTCTGTCACAGCTAGAGCTGGCAAAAAGCTGAATTTCTTGACAGTAAGGACTTAGGGAATATTCATCGTTCAGGTGTAAGGCAGCTGATTTGTTTCAGGTTGGCTGGAAGAACAGTTGAGCGCAAAGAATATGTAGATACATCTTTTAACAGCTTTTTTTTTTTTTTTGGCATTTCCTAGTGGTTCCAGTCACTCATCAGACCCTAGAATGCTCAGCACTACCATTTTCCCTACTGAATACTATTCCAACCTAGCAACCCGTTGGTCTGTGTGTGAGAACATTCACTAAAGAGCTGATGTTGCTTTTTCCTCTGTCTCATGTGGATGACAGTCATCACCAAATCCCACGATAGCTTACAAAGGGATGACACCTTTTCTGTGCTGCTGCAGAGCAGGCAGAGAGCAATCTCACTTTCTCAGTCCTTTCTCAGTCTGAGGATCTCCTATGACAAAGAAAAATGATGTTCAGGGGTCAGACCTCAAAAGCACTGGTAGAGGGCTAACAGTGACTAATCATCACTTTCGCTTACAGAAAAAAACAACAACTTCTACTGCCTGTCTGATTGCCTAGTGATTTTGAAATCTTACAAACATTTGTATTTTAACTTCTGGTAGGAGAGTTGGATTTATGTTAGACCCAAAAATGCTCTGATGATAGTTTTATGGAATGATATAGATCATTTACTTTTGCAAGCAACAAGCAGAGCTTCTGTGCCCTGTCTGTGCTTCTAAACACGGTAGGGGAGATGTGTTAATATGATGGCTGATTGGATAACTACAACTTATCACAGGTCTTGCAAATTTAGAACTCTCTGTAAGTGAACTAAAAACTGTGCTACAGAATAATCCCGCATGTAATGTTCTGATAATTAAGCCCCTCTGACAATTACATCATACATTATCAGGATTAGCCAGATCCATTACTCATCACTGGTGCCTTGGACAAAACAAAGCTGGTACGCCAGGGACTGTCAGCTGAGCAGATGCTCCTATGGAAGAAAGCAGCCAAGTACTGTTTATGTAATAGAAGCAGCAGCATGCTGGAGAAAGATATTGCTTCAGCTTGCACAGTGTTCCTGGAGTTTAGAAACTAGGGAAGGCAGAAATCTGAAGGCAGCATATTGACTATACTTTTAAAAATTTATTCTTTGAATACCAGTTTATTTGCATGTTCTGCTTCTCTGTTATAATTATGCTTTGCTGGAACCTTTTTTTATGTACATAAAGCGCACGGCTTTGCGCTTCTTCTGTTTATCAAAGTTAAAGACAGTAATACACAGAACAGAAGAAAAAAGGGAAGAGAGTTGTTGTAAAGGATACTGTGTTAATCGTAGGAGTTTATATTGAAGACTGGGGTTAAAAATAAACTGTAGAGAGAAAATTTTACTAGTACTTTAGTGTTGGGGTTTTTTTTGTTGGTGCTATTGTGGCGTTTTGGGGTTTTAGTGTTTTTTGTTGGTTTTTTTTGTTGTTGTTTGGTTTTGGTTTTTTTGTTTTTTTGTTTTTTTTTTTTTTTTGTCGGTTCTAATTTGGCTTTTTTTAAATGGCATGATAATTGGAAAAATCTGGTAATACTAGGACCATATTATTTCATAATGCTGTTTCTCCAATTCTGCAGAAGAAACTTTCCAAAAAGGAGGTTTCTGATGATAGAAACTTATTTCCTCACCCTGCTCCCACTACAGATTCCTGTCCATGTAAAGTTGTGGAAAGCAAAACATCCTGTTTCCCCAGTGTTTCATCCAGGCAGAAACATTCCTAACAGCTTTTCATTTTCTGACCCAAAATGTTTTATCTAATGCTTGGTGAGGTCTGTGGTAAAGCAGATAGAGCATGAGGACCTGCTCCAGCTAGGGAGTGCTCTTCAGGAGCCAATAAAGCTTAAGCATCCACATTTTAGTGATCACGTCTTATTCTCTCCCAGCCTAGTGAGGCAATTCTCTTCATAGAGTAATTGAGGGCTCCATCTGAAAGTGTGTGTTCTTCCTTTTTTTTTCTTTTTTTCTTTTTTTTTTTTTTCCCTTTCTTTAAGGCAGTTGTCAGTAACCATAGTCCCTTGGGCTTTGTAGAAATTCCAATGAGGAGAGCAACTTCTAACTAGGAAATACTGAAAAGCTGAAGGGAATTCTTATACTGAGCTGTGTCAATTAAGTGCAAACTAAGAAAAATGGGATTTATCTCTATAAACGTTGGACACTGGGGAGATTTAGGATAGATTCCCTCTTAAAATCTTTGGAAGATTTTTAAGTTGGAACTTTTTTGAGTAAAGGTGTGTCCAGCCCTATAACGGGTGAATCTTTTAATTCTAATGAACATTTTGCTTTTAAAAATTTCTTTTTTCATTTGCTATGGAATAGTGCTGGATGGTCATTGGCACTGATGTGTGCGCTGGGAGTCAAAGAAAAAAACAGTACGTCTGAGCAGTCCGGCACATGGTCTATGGTAGATGATCTGTGTCAGTTTAAAGTCTCTATGTCCTGTGCCAGAATAGGGTCAGGAAAATCTCAGATGCTGCAGTTCTCAGTCTCCTGCCTTTAATGTAAAGCCATCTTCATCTATAGATTAAACTGACAGACTGTGAACTCTGTTGGGTGGAGTACAGCTTTATGCTCAATTTCATACCCACTGTGGAGTGATAATCACTGGTAGAAAAATGCAGTAAAGAGATGGGCACAATTTTGCCATTAGCCATTGTGCTTTGACAAATGTAGCTGCATTTACAAACCCTCAAATCTTTTATTACTGAAACAGTATTTTCCAGTCATCCACTGTCCTGCAATTATTATGGAGCTTTCTCCCTGTTTACAGATGAAGTCACTATGCTGTCAATGAAGAGGTAAGGGTAAGGGAGGGAGATGGAAAATTATAAAATACCCCTTCTAAGTACGGGTAGTCTTTTGTATTACTGATTGCAAAGCCTTTACTAACTTTATGACAAGAGCCAGTATTAGACAACAATGTGCTCATGCTGCTTTTCTTTAAACAGTCTATTAACACTGGCTGAATAATACAAAAGAAGGAAATTTATTTTGTCACTCCATAATGAATCAGGTTATCTGTTTGGTGTTTTTTGGTGGATATTTCCATTATATTAGTTTGGGCTGTGAAATATTCACAGATTCCCAGATTCATAATCATATATGATCTGATCAAGTATGAGTGCTTATAAGCAGATGTTTATAATTCATCTTTTGCTATTTAGCTTTCTTTTTCTTAGCTAAAGTCACATGACATTAATTGTTTTCCCCTATAAGGTGTGTCTTATATTTATTTCCATTGTGGGGCCTGGATATATGCCTTGGATTCAGTTACATTAAATGTAGCACAAGATCTTACTGTACACCAGCAATGGCCCTACTACCTCATGCCCTTTTTTGTTTTCATAGTGAGAAAACCCAAATATACTGTAGAAGGAACATCTGTTGTGTGCTTTAGGTATTATTATTATTAGGTTCAGATGATCAGTTGATGACCATAGACATGAACCACAAAGAACAGCACACAAATGATCTTTAGTTTAGAAGTTGAATACGCTGGGGAGATGAATCACAGGCTAATTTCAGCTGCTTCAAGCAAGATGTGCCATCTAAGTTTGGTATTTACACTGGCGAGAGGACAACCTCTGCAGGGAGTGATTCTGCCATTCTAAGGTAGGTGTCCCAGATATGTAAACCAAACCACTTACCTGGATGTGGCTCTCTTACTTCACTGACTATAGAGAAGTCTTAAATCAGGCAACTAACTTTCATAGAACCGTTGTTTGGTGAGGTGAATCCCATCTGCAAATTATTGTATGGTTGCAGAAAGTAACACAGTAGAAAACAAGAAAATTTCTGAATGGTTGGCAGCACACATACATAATGAGATTTCAGTTAAAGCCTGATAAAAAAGTAAAACAATATTTAAAGCAGGAGAAGCTAGTTATTTTTGCAGGGCTGTCTGCAATTTGATATGCTTGAAAACTGGCTATTTCTATATTGCACAGAACTGAGGAGACGGAATATCTATGGCAGGCTACCCAGTTAGCTTAACCGTGGATGTTCACTGAAGAATTTTGGCTTTGAAACGCATTTTGTCTTTTGAATACCATTTTACAGATAAGGAGACTGAGGCATGAAGTAATTCTGGCACTCGGGAATATTCTTTATGAGACTGCTTTTAAATTTTAAGACCACTCCTTTGCAGAATTAGGAACAAGTATTCAGGGAGTGCACAAAGCCAATAAAAGCAGCAGCCTTGCTGCTGAGAAGCTGGCTGCCCTGAGTTCCCTGGCTCGCTCTGGGAAGCGGCACATCACCGCTCCTGAGTGCCAAGGGCAGGCTGCAAGCTGAGGGATGTCTACAGAAGTAATGCACTCTTCCCTTGCATCCTCAGCTTGTTCCATCGCTTACTCTGCTTTGTCTAGCTTGAGAGAAAGCAGGCTTTTTGAAAGGTAAATATAGTTCACGTAGAAGTTAAATTTCCTGGGGCTTCTTTCCATTCAAGGATGACTGCTGTGCTGTGCATTCACGTGCAGCATGAGTTTATAGTCCCATTACTTGGCGCAAGCCATGAATAAAGTACAGCTCAGCCAATAGGTGTGGGAAGAAATGCAGTTTAAACCTCTGCTCTTGCTATGGTGGCATCTCCTGAGGAAAAAAAACAAATGTTATTTTTCTGGGAAGAACAAAGACAAAATGCATCCCCTGGCTGTTTGAGATGATCCCATGCCAATGTGTGGCAGCAAGCGGCATTGGCCAACTGCAAAAAGGGGACTAGACACCGGGATGATGCTCCTGGAGAGAGTCTCTCTGCGCTCTGCACTGCATCTCGCTTCTGGCTCTGCTTATGAGGCACAGTCAAGCCCAATTATAATCATGACTGGAGGGTGTTGCCAGAAAGAGCAGGTTAGTGCCTGCAATTAAACTGGTTGCTAATTATGTGGCAGGACTTTTTTATTTTTTTTTCAGTGGCTAATTTGTTTCACAGAAAGCTGTGCACACAAGTGTGAGCACTTCTGTGTGCGTGCAGAGGAAGTAATGCTCTGAAAATTCTTTTTTTCTTTAGGTTTTCCTTTTCCCCTTTGCTTCTCTTAGTTCTCAAACTGTAAGTTATACTTATTTAACATCTCTATCATAACTCAAATTTGCACCAGCATCGCTCACAGAATTTTTACTTTCTTGCACCAGGGCTACTTTACTCTCCTGGTGCTCATCTGTGGAGGTCACTGTGGGCCCCACAGTCATTTAGCTGTATGTTAATCTTGAATCCTCCAGCAGACTCCAGACCGTTATGGATCATTTTCATTTTATTGTTGTTCTTTAATTAAACAGAAAATGATAAATTGTTTATGTCTATTGTGCAGTCTACAAATACTCACTTCCTGGTTCATTACCATTATTATATGACATATGAAAAGAATGGAGAGGAGTAGATTAATGGAGCTGCATGCTGATCACAGTTTTGCTCGGAAATCTCAGATATCTGCAATCTGACAGCCATTCAGAGACTGCTATCTGGCCTGATCAGATGTCGCTGAGCTGTGCCCAAAACCCAGCAGCTTATTTTTTTTTAACAACGCTCTTTTCAAAATTATGCGTTAAAGCCATTATTGATCGTTGCTGTACGAAATATAATAAATGGCAAACCTACTTAGTTCCACTCATGTGAAAAGGATAATAAAATACAGGATGAGATCTTTAGACAAAAGAAAAGCAAAACTGCCTTCTACAAAGCACATGGAGTATTCAGAAGAATTGTAGCCACAGTGCAAAATTCTCCTTTGATGTAGGAAGGTTGTGGGGAGCAGCAGTGATTGCAGGACATTTAAGGCTCTTTGAAGGTGCTTTCTGCAGTCAGAAAACTCAACTGCATCCACTTACCTACCTTTTTATTCTGCTTTTGATTTTTTTCCTTCCACTCTTATCAGGCATGCTCTCAGCCTTTCTTCTGTGGGTGGATGAACTCCTGTTGGTTAGTCTGCTCTCACATGGGTAATTCTATTGAATACCAGGGACGTGAGTTTCCACCACAAAGGTATTTACATCAACACAAAGGGAGCATAAAACAGTACCGTTTTGACTTGGTCATATTTATTTCATCCTTGTGTAAGTGAAGAAAGTGGAAAAAGAAGCCCAACAGTTGCAAAATTAGGATTTTTAACAGGGATTAGCATACTATGTGCAGTGATACATGATTTTCTAACATGTGGGCAGTAACCTGCTTTTCTTTCCTCCTTTCCTTGTTTTGTAAAAGTATTTCCATCACTAATGTGCCTCTGTTCCTGGGCCTGCCAGTGGCAAATCCAAATGGTCCATTAACTGTGAAGTCAGTTGTCAGTTCTTCTCTCCTGCCTCTAGTTTGGCACGCTTCTAAGTGACTTGCTTCATTGATTGCACAGTGATTCTGCACTGCAGAAATGAACCTCAGGTCACATATCTTGAGGTTAATTCAAACTATATAGTATTTTCTGTCAGAGAAGTTGGCATATTTTTTCAATAGAAGCAGACTGGTAATGTACGCCCGATGTTGATTTGCTATAATAGCAAATGTCCAGATTCATGTTTAGACTGAGATGGGCAAAATAAAAGGCAGGATTACACTGGAGGGAATATGCATGCAGATAAGTCTTTTTGAGTTTAGGGGACCATGATTCTTGGATGGGCATGGGATTTTGTTGTGCAACTTGAAGATATAATGTGATATGTTTGATTACATTTAGTGGTTCCTTAATGTTTATGGGGAAGATAAGAATAAAACACAATTTTAGTTCCTTCCTTGCCATCTCAGATCTTCTCTATACAGTTCCATGGTGCAGAGTAAACTTGTTTCTTATATTTAAAGTAGCTCATTATAGAGCATTATATATTGAGCTGTGCTCTAGGGCTGATAGAGAAATAAAAGCAGTGTCTTGCTATCAGTGGGCTCCACAGTGATCTTCTTCCCTTAGATGGTAGTTCCTTGAACTTAGTGATTTTATGCTGCTTTTAAACTTCTTGTCTTTCCCTATGTTCTATAAGTGCATCTGTAGATGATGTATCTTTCTTCTCTTTTTTCCTAAATTGTTTGCGATGTTATTGCACACTTTCCCCAATGCAGCAGGGAAGTGACTGAATTTTTACTGGTGAAAAATGATTCCTATATACTCTTTGATCCTGCAATTCATTATTCTACTGTCAGTTTGGTTTGTTTTTCACTCTAGCCACTGTTTTCTTGATTGCTTCAAGCTTGAAAATTACTCCGTTCCCAAGAACTACTGTGAAGTGAGCAAAAAGATAAAGACAGCAGGGACACAAGGAAGTTCTAGCACAAGAGCTAGGCAGCAAGATTTTCTCCCTGGTATGGATAGCAGGGAATTTTTTCAATAATTGGATCATGACTGGTATTACTGGTCTCTCAGTAAATCAGGCTGCATTGACTAATTTTCTGAAAATACTTTACCTTTAAAATAAAATACCGAACTTCAAGTGTTGTGATCTTTTCCCAACATGTGTGGGAAAACATGTGGAAAACTGAAAAGCTGAATGATTTTTGTATTTATAACTTTCACAATAAGTACAGGGGAGATAGGTATTGTGGGAAAAAATACCTACATTAAAACAAACAAACAAGAACACTTTTCCCCTATCAGTTATTTTTGCTTCACTTCCAATTGCTTGTATAAACATAAAGAAATAAGTAATCTCTTCACTTGTAATCAGATATTTTAAATATTATTGTTACATTTATGTATTTTATATACAACAACAGCAGTAGCAGCCTGTTTAGACTGTTGGGTTTTTCCTCCTCATGTTCAGCTCTCTTAAGGAAAATGCGCTCTGGGTTTGAAAAAAAATCCATTTTCCAACTCATGATAACAAAATTTTGGAAGCTGTCAAATAGCTAAGAAGAGAAAATTCATCCATGAAAATAGCTTTGCTCAGAAGATTGTTATAGTCTTAGCCCATGGTCTTTCCTGTGCCTCCTACTCTGACTTCCCGCAGGGTATTCCTGTCTCAAACTCATCTCAAAGGATGCATATTTATTTAACAAGATTCATCAGTGCATTTCAGGTTATTTTGTTCCTGCATAAAACTTTTTTTAATTAGCAGAGACATTCATATCGTGCAAATGACCGGTTTGTCTGTCATTCTCATGTTGAAACAATCTTATCACGTTTGGTTTTGCTAATGCAGCAAAGTTGTAGAATATGAGTTAATCATACAATACATGTTGTGTGAAAGCTATCCATATTCTAAATTTTCTGAGCAATACTATAATTGAATTTAGTTATGACTAGGTAGACTCAAGAAAATAGTACTATCAGTGAGGCAGATAGTTTTGACATTAGAAGGATTTATTAGTTTTGACATTAGAAGGATTTATTCGTATCTAACAGCACAGAGCGGGTGCTGATATTCAGTTTATCTACGTATACAACGTATTTTGTATAGGGGTGTTGCTAGGTTGTGACAATATATGCAAAATTACTTCTAATTAGTTAAGTACCAAGATGTAGTGTTCATATGTGATGATCTCCCTTATACTTGCTGACAAATTAAACTTAACAAGGATGACTAGGTATAACTGAGGATAGAATTTGTCTTGTGCTCTTTTTTTTCCTTTTTTTTTATTTTTGACAATTTACTTTCAAACACCATCTAAGCTATCTGTTAAATTTAAGTAAGTTTATTAGTGCAAGGCTATATGCAATGTACTGTAGATGAGGACTGGGGGGAGATGCAAAGGAATAGATGGCCATCGTTTCAACACATGACCTGACGTGTGCAGGTGAAAGGGTTGTGAATCGAAGGAGCTCTTCTAACAAATTATTGTTTTTACCTGATTTAAAGCTGTTTCATACACAAAGATTAATGTGGCGGCCCACTGTGATTACCTAGTATGATGTGCCCTATAATAAAGAATCCATTAATTAATTTCCCTTCCATATGAAGACCGTCTTTCAAAAATTAGCCAAACATGTCTAGCTTCAAATTCTGCCTATTAATCTCATTTTGAGTTGGTTTTATAGATTCAGGAGACTTCTTTTTAAACTTGTGCTCTATGTGGGCAATAGAAATTTAATAAGATATACAGAATGTGATCAAGTAATGCTTTGTCCTTCTGTTCCTTAAGTCAGACTAATCATCTTTTGACTTTTACAGTGAAACATTTCCATTTTTTGTATGTCCTTGAAACTTTCCTGTGAGGCCTTTGCAATCTATACATCCCTGAAATGTGCTCAGACGAAAGGAGTTAGCATTCCAGTAGAGGCTGCTCTGTTGCCAAATGCGGATGCAACCTGACCTCCCTGCTGCTGCTTCACCTTCTGTAATTATACACCCAAGGATCACCTTTTTGACCCTACCATTGCAATTGCCTCTACCATCAGCAATTCCTTTTCAAAGGCCACATCTAAGCTTACCTGCATGAGAACACCAGGAGACACCCCAGATCCTGCTTGCTCCTTGGATAACGAGATCGTGTGCTTAGATTTCACCTACATGGAGACAGGGATGTGGGAAATGGCTGGTGCATATCCAGATAGCATGCTACTGGGAAGTCGGGATGTGGCAGGGGCCAGCACCTGCATCTGGACTTTAGGTTTCAAATATATTAAAAGAAATTTCTTCCTGGATTACCTCTTACATTGTCTGATTCTGGGTATATTTCCTGAACTGCTTACTATTTCTTAAGCAAAATCTGTGTTTTGTCCTCTGTATTTATTTTCATACTGTGTCACCTTTTATCAACAGTGATTTTGTGGTTTAGTTCAAGTAACAAATAAAACTTCTCTTAAGTGTAAATATATAACTAAAATGCCTATATACTTACTAGAAATTATGTTACAAGTCTTGAAATGTGACAGAATGTCAGTTTTTAATCCTTTTTTGTTTGTTTGCCATAATAATTTTATATTCCGTTAATTTAATCAATGTCCTGCATTACTAAGTCAGATGCCTACAGAAGTATCAATACTTTATTAATCAAGTCCCATATTATTCACTACATTATTTTGTGTACTTATTTAAGTCTCACAGCCGTATAGTTGCTTAGGTTATATCATTTAAGTAGTGGCACGCTTTTTCTTCCTCAGGTCTTTTGGAGCTTTCATGGTGTCCCAAAGTGTACTAAAAATGAATAGTAATGGTCCAGATAGCTCCTTTTTATGGTATTTATTTAAAAGTTCTTTATAGAAATTTTCCAGAGCTGCTGATTCTACAAATGTTTTTTAAACTAGCGTTCCATGTTTCCTTACTAATGGCTGAAATACAAATCACCATTCAAATCTCATGAAGCTTTTCCCAAGGGTACAAGAGATTTATTTACTGAACACTTCTGCTTTTCCTAAGGTCTTTCCATTATTAATGAGAATTCTACCAGCTCTAATAATGAATAATGCCACTTTTGGAATTCTTTTTTTTCTAAAAAGTCCCATCCATTTTCTTGCTCTTATCTCTGTTGACTTTAGATTTTTCCAGGAGTTACTTTGATTCCTTTAAGCGTTTTCTACAAATCCCATTTTCTGATTTATCTCGGTACCAGGAAAGATCATGGAGAGGATCATCTTGAGTGAGCTCCCAGAGCAAGTGCAGGGCAGCCAAGGGATCAGGGCCAGCCAGCATGGGTTTAGGAAAGGGAGGTCCTGCTTAACCAACCTGATCTCTTTCTATGACCATGTGACCCGCCTTCTGGATGCGGAGAAGGCTGTGGACGTTGTCTATCTGGACTTTGGTAAGGCCTTTGACACCGTCCCCCACAGCATTCTCCTGGAGAAGCTGGCGAATCATGGCATAGACAAGTGTACTCTTTACTGGGTTAAAAACTGGCTGGATGGCTGTGCCCAGAGAGTTGTGATTAATGGGGTGAAATCCTCTTGACAGACGGTCACCAGTGGTGTCCCTCAGGGCTCAGTTTTGGGGCCAGTTTTGTTTAATATCTTTATGAATGATCTGGATGAGGGGATTGAGTGCACCCTCAGTAAGTTTGCAGATGACACTAAACTAGGTGGGAGTGTTCACCTGCTTGAGTGTAAGAAGGCTCTACAGAGGGACCTGGACAGGCTGGATCGATGGGCCAAGGCCAACTGTATGAGGTTTAATAAGACCAAGTGCCAGGTCCTGCATTTTGGTCACAACAACCCCAAGCAACATTACAGGCTTGGGGAAGAGTAGATGGAAAGCTGCCCAGCAGAAAAGGACCTGGGGGTGCTGGTGGACGGCCAGCTTAACATGAGCCAGCAGTGTGCCCAGGTGGCCAAGAAGGCCAACAGCATTCTGGCTTGTATCAGGAATAGCGTGGCCAGCAGGACCAGGGAAGTGATGGTGCCTCTGTACTCGGCACTGGTGAGGCCTCACCTCGGGTGCTGTGTTCAGTTCTGGGCCTCGCTGTACAAGAGGGACATTGAAGTGCTGGAGCATGTCCAGAGGAGAGCTACCAGGCTGGTGAGGGGTCTGGAGACCAGGTCATACGAGGAGAGGCTGAGGGACCTGGGCATGTTTAGCTTGGAGGAGGCTGAGGGGAGACCTCATTGCCCTCTACAGCTCCCTGAAAGGAGGCTGTAGAGAGGTGGGTGTTGGCCTCTTCTCCCAAGTAAATAATGACAGGACCAGAGGAAATGGTCTGAAGTTGCGGCAGGGGAGGTTTAGATTAGATATTAGGAAGAATTCTTTACTGAAAGAGTGGTCAGGCACTGGAACAGCCTGCCCAGGGAGGTGGCTGAGTCACCATCCCTACAGGTGTTTAAGAAACGTCTAGATGTGGCACTTCAGGGTGTGCTCTAGTGGCAGAGATTATAGGTTGTTTGGTTGGACTCGATGATCTCAAAGGTCTTTTCCAACCATTAAGATTCTATGATTCTATATTTATTACTAGTATTGTTCTTTTTTTCCATTTTGTTAAATTTTAAAGCTATTGGTAATCTCATCTAGATTAGTTTCGTTTATTATTTTTTTAATTTGTCCTTTGTTTGCTGAGTATTTAATAAAATATTCTTAGGCAGTTCTAGTTATCATTCATGTATTTCTAATTATGTTCTGTTTTCTCTGATGATGTTGCTCATATCTATTTCAAGATTGGTCTTTTCTCTAGAGCATCAAATTTAAGTATTGCTGATAAGGACTTTGGTTTCTTCATGTGATTATGGCAGTAACACTCTACTGAAGATATTATTGCTCTTTACTTTTGAGATCAGCTGGTATCTAAGTCAGGGCAGCTAATACAGTGTTCTTCCATGGTTTGTTTAGGAAATCATCAAACTGTGGTGTGTCTAGAAGCAATAGTTAAATATAATTCCAGCATGTGCCATCCTAATGTGCTGCGTGTTCCTGGGATCTCATTCAGAACTAACACAGCACTCATACGCTCAGAGCTAACATGACTTTGTGTAGCATCGTACTCTGCTGTATGCATCGGCTGTAGGGTACCCAGCACTAAGGAGTGTGCCTTCCACATGGCTTCATTTCTGATGGAAAAATATATCTCCTAACTGCAAAATATGAAAATATCTTTCAGATAAGCATCTTTATTTTCTAGGATACCCTCATCCATATGTACAATAGAGTCAAGGATTCAAGACAGAAGATGGACAGACATTTGACTAATATGCCATAAATGTAATGAAAACAAATATTTTTCAGAGGTTTGCTCAACAGTTACAGGCAGAATGCGTACAGGCTCATGGAACCGTGCAGGCAATCCATGATGCTCATTGTTAGACAGTGTAGTAAGTGTGGATTTCATATTTGCAAATGATTCATTTTTGGTGATGAGACAATTTTTATTAATCACTAGGCTATTACTTAATACTTGTAGGGATGTAATCTTAAAACACAGTCCTGTCATAAGTACATTACTTTAGATGTGTAAAGGTCACCACAGAGCACTGGGAATGCCACGGAGGACTGATCCAGCATAGGATCAGAAAGCAGCTTTAATCAAACAAGCTATTTTCTTCAAAGAAGGGAAGAAATCCTATGCCTTTTACCTTGTAGGACAACATGAGGTTATCAAGTAGTACCTTCTTGCCTTAAAAAATTGCATTTTTTGTATCCTATGAATGGGAGCTGCATTCTACTCAGTATCTTGTCTTCAGCAAGTGATGGAGATATTTCCTGAGAAAAGTCCAGTAAACCTTACGGCAGCTGCAAGGTTTCTGTACGTGGTCTGACAGATTACTGACCAAAGGAAGAAATACTGTTTTCTAGTACTAGTCTAAGGTTTTACTACCAACACGGATACAGAGAGATTTCCGAACCACAGTTTAATGTGACCTCTTCCTTCTCCTCCCCCAAAAACCCAAAACCTAGCCACTGTTTAAATTCTGTTTTGCTTTTTAATCTATGAAGAAACTTAACTCTGATGTGTGTGGTGATTAACAGGTAACAGACTCAGTCTAACATTAAGTTACTTAATGCACCATCATATGAAGCTAAGGCAAACTGGGCTTGAAACAAAAAAGAAGTGGTTCCTCCTGCAATGGTCAACAGATCTGTGGGGCTCATCACCAAAGAGCCTTGTGGGTGCAAGGAGCTTGCATGGGATTGAAAAAATCCCCTGAGATGAAGACAGGTGTTGGGAGAGTATTGGGGAGGTGGTGAATTAGCACATATGCTTGTTCTGATTTTATTCTTCTGTAGCTATTCAGTAACGCTACTGTTTGAGACAGGACACCAGGGAGATGGGCCCTTTGTCAGTGGACCCTTAAGACAGTGCAGCTCTCTTAAATTATGTCTTAGAGTTTATGGAGACAACAATGAGTATCTTTGTTTGTGCCTGACCTCTCTTGTAAGAACTCATGGCCAAAACCTCTGACTTAATTAATTTAGCCTTGATCATGCATGTGCTTGTTAGAAGAACCCACTTTAAGTATTTGGGAGCTGTCCTGAAAATGCAAATGCAATTGCAATGTGCTTATTTACTGAAATAAAACACATTCACATAAATGCATATGCACTTCTTTGCCTGCATGTATATACGTATACATGCATACCTCAGGAGTTATTGCTGTGCTTCATAACTTCACACTCACTTTGAAAGTTCAAATTGAATGGTAATGTACTGATCCAAGGCTAATGTGAAGGGATTAATACCTTTCCTGATTTTTGACGGGAAGAAGGAAAATCTATGTTCATAATAAGCTAGACCATATATTTTACTGAAAGTGACATATGCAGAATGGTTTTATAAAAATGAGGCTGCCATTCTTTTCTGAAGAAGTTCACTATCATATGGCATCAGATTAGTCTTGTAGATTAGTGTTTGAGGTGTTGGCTCATAGTGGTTTGTGGTTGTTTTCATATAATGAAGTAAACTCCTCTGAAACACAAAACTAGCCATGGGTGTTGCAACCACAGCAGCTAAAATAAACTCTGTATCTGTTTGAGGCTGATAGTGTCACCCTGGGCTGATTCTCTTGGGACAATTAAATTGTGTTGGCAGTTATTGCTTCACTGCTGTGTATCTGGTACTAGTTACTACTGGTTGAACCTGTGGCTTCTAAAGGAAGACTTTCAATATGAGTACAGGAACTCAGGTGCCCAATGGGAAACCTCTCTGTAAGGAAAGCAGAGAATTACATTAAGGACACGTCATTTCTGCATCCCTCTCTGAAGTTTTATGGAATATGTGGAGCACTTGGAGGGATTCAGTATCTGTTGTCAGAGACCAGTAAGGTCTTCCCTCAGAAAGACTTGAAGAATGTATCACCTCTGAAAATCAGACCATTGATATTTGTTTCCTTAATATGGGGTTAAAGATCTAAATTTTAGTATTCCTGTTTGTCAGTTTGCATAGCAATCTCTGTTCTTGGCCCTTCTGTGGAAGGGCCTCATATCCGAGGGCAGATATGCCCTCACTTCTTGTAACAAACCTCACTGGACTAATGTCCTTGATAGGATTAAGGGACCTGAACTCCATTGACTCCACGGAACCACGTGAAACTAGTTATATCAAGACCAGATAAGATAATTTATGAAGTATGCTGGGTAGTTAACTTTATCAACTACATCATTGTAATACAGAGGTTTCAACTTTTCTATTAAATCATTTCACTTGTGCAGAGGAGGCTGTTCTTCAGGGAGGGAAGTGGAGGAGGGAAGGAAGCAGTGACTCCAGGTTCTGTGGGTCCTGCAGGCTTCAGGGTGGTATTTGCCATAGGGGTAAGCAGTATCTGTGCTTCCTGGCTCTATGCAGGGCATAGGTTCTTCATTCCTACTTCTGAGACCAGCTGAGTTCAAAACACAAAAATAATGACAATATATTAATTTACCCCTGTATAAGAGTTCCTATCCCTATAAAAGCTCAAGGTCTCCTATCCTTGTTGAAATGGGTGTGATCTTAGTATGAAAACCTCTGTTTTAAAGGAAGAAGTGAATGTACTTGCTGTCAGGATGCCATGTTCTTCTGCACCCTCCATGCTGTATTTAAGAGTATAACTGAAATCCATGGCCTGACTGAGCTTTACACAGATCAAGAGTGCCTTTCTTAATGTTCTTTCTCCCCTAGGCACTAGGGTGATAATTCTCCTGTCCGGCCTCTGTCCAAACTGCTCTCACTTCTGTTTTTTCTCCCCAACATTGCAGTTGAAGACTGAAAAGATTGAAGGGATAAAATTTCTTTTATAATCACAAAAAACATTATTCTTTTAGCTAAAGAGCTGCTATGAAATTTGAAAAGTTTTGTTGGGACTGTTATCAGTACATTAAAAAAAAAAATCTTTGCACAAACATCTTGTCTTTTCTTGATTAAAAACAAATACTAAAAATTAAAAAGAAGCAACAAGTTTGTCCCAGAAAATTGATAGAGAGTTTTATCTTTTTAGTACTGATTCAGAAGATTTCTTTCAGCTTTTTCTGAAACCAAATTTTAAATGCATTTAAATACCTCCATAGTAATACTTTCCACAATACTTGTCATAAGTTTTAAAACCGATAATCCAAAGAGTTTTGGAAACCTAATGTAAATTGCTCAAGGGACAGAATGACAGCATTAACCATATAAATCATGCTAGAACTAAATGGTGTCTTTTTATTCAGAAGAGACTTCCTTGTATATTGTCGCAAACTGTACTAACAAGCAATATCCTCATCTGACATAATTTATAGTGTTATGATCTTTGTCATATCATATATCCACCATCCACTGCCTCCTTCCCATTTCTTTTAATTTATCATTCCAGACTCTAGGTTGGCATCCTGTCTCATTCAGGACTGACTTCTTCCTGTCTGCATGAGCAATTCCTTCGCATGTGGTACCTTTGCCTACAGACAAAGTTATCAGCCTGCAGCAAGTGTGTTATAATCAGGTCCCGAAGTTCAACAGCTACATTTAAGGTCAGACTGTGCACATTGGGAAGATATCAGAAAAAGGCAGCTCCTCCCAGATTTAGGGTCAAGTCCTCGTCTTACCATTTAGCCAACGGCTATATCCATATTAATAAATTAAATAGGGCCAGGGAGAGTATGAGTTTAAGCCTGACTGATGTCTGTGGTTGTACATACTGCTTGATTATCAACAAACTCACTGTCAGGTTTTTGACCCATGCCAGCTGGCATTTTCCTAGGTTATGGCCAGACCTGACATAAGGACAGCACTCTCAGGAGGCAATATGGGCAAGTTCCCCCTTCTTTGGAGAACAGAGGAAAAGAACATTTCTCATGCCACTTTTGTCTCTCAGTTTGTCCTTCCCTTCCCTTTATTTGCTAGTGCAGGTGTAGTTTTCATCCAGAAAAGTGTAGTTTTTCTGCACACCCCTTCATCCTATATCGTCCAACGAAGACAAGAGAAGAAGAAGTAATTTTATGCTAGGATGAACAGGAGAGGAAGTAATTTGCTACTCAGGCTATCAGCCCTCTCTGGAGCAAAAGTGTCCTGGAGTCATGCTTGAGACCTCCTCCTGAGGTAAAACACAACATGCTGAACGTACACAAACCTCATGTTACAACTATCTGTCTTCCTGCTTTATGTGCTTTTGGTTGTTTTTTTTTTTTTTTGCTTCATTTTGTATTGTTTTTTCTTAAGAGGAAATAATTGTGTCCAATTAACTCATTTGGGCAACATGAAAATATTAAAGTTAAATATTTAGGTACAAACTGGGAAATTGTGCAGATATTATACCCATGTGACGTTTTTTGTTGTAAATCCACTACATTTATATCATATTTTAATTAAATGTTCCTCTTAAAGGTATTTAAAAAAATATCCATACATGGCTACTCTTGGGATTAGTGACTTTTATTACCTTAAGCATGTCGTAGAGGAAATTTATGAGAAAATTCAATGTTTGGGTTCTTTTTATTCCCTTTGCGATCCTGGTTTTGATAATCATTATTAAAATACTGTTCAGCTTAATGGCTTTGCAGTAAAAAATAACAATGCAGTGGAGAGAAAAAGAGATTTATTGGAACCAGAATAAAAATAAAAAGGTTATTGCCAAGTTTGGTGTTTTTCTAAAAGCTACGTCTATACTAGTAAATAAAATGGACCAGAAACTATTCTCTGTCCCCGAGGACAAATGATACGGCACAACCCACATTTATACAGCTAATCTCTCTTAGCTCTCAAAACAAGGTAACTCCATCCAAACTGCCTATTGGGAGCAATCCTTAGAGCACGCCATCCCCAAATCATGCTTCAGGACTCTTTGGGATGGTGTTAATTGGTTTACATCCAAAAGTCTGCCAAGAACTATGCTAGCAGTGTGGATGCTTTTGTGTCCTTATACAGACTCTGTTGCTCATTAGTATAGTCATGGCCACATTTCTACAGAAAACTGATCTCACAGCGCAGTCGGTGATCAGGGGCTGTGGTAACTGCTCATGGCACTTGTTCAAGTTCCAGCTCACTACTAGGACTTTTAACTCAGAATAAAAAATTGATGGATTCAAACACTGATATTCAAAATAAAACACTTCCTTGGTTTACAGTACCTCTTTGGAAAATGAGTGAAATCAAGTCATGTAGCTGGAAGATGAGTTGCCCTCAAAAGTTTGCTAACGACGATGAGTAAAGAGAAATTAAAACCCATGGAGCTCTAGCCTTACTGGAAACACCTTTGTTTTTAATATTCTTAACACTCTTAAGGGACTCTGTGAAATTTAAGTCGGGCTTAATGTAGCTTGGCTTTCATTGACTTTAACCCTTGAAAAAGAAGAGAAGCAATAAAAGAGGAAAATGAATCTGCCTGAAGCTCGCGCTGAGGCAAATGGTCCTGAGGCGGGTTTGCTGACAGCTGCCTAAGGTGTTTCTGTACTGTGGTGAACTGTGCAGTACAGATGCACCTTGTGCAAGAGATAAAGAATTCCCTGCTCACCCATCACTTCAGGAAAGGAGTAACTTTCACGTTGGTGGTGTCAGCATTCTTGCTGTCTTGCAGGCTGAGCCATGGCACGCTGAAACGTCAAGGGTTGGGGAAAAGCCCTATCTCTCACGCCACTCGGGTGAGCAGGGTGCCAGGCACTGAGAGCTGTGCGATGGGCGTTCCGTTAGAGAGAACAAGGCAGCTTCTAGGGAAGACCGTTGCCTGCAATTCAGGAAAGTGCTTGAACACATGCCCAGCATCCAGCATGTTTGCATCTGGCTGTATGAAACAGAATCTGGTGGTTTCCTGGACTGGGCTCTCAATGTGCAAAGAGTAAGAAAAATCTCCTGAGAAGGAGAGATAAAGGCACTAGGGTAATAGAAAGAAGACAATTACGACAGCTTTTATTTTAAAACGCTGAGCTATAAATGTGAAGCAGAACAAAATGGAAAAGCGATTCAAAACACTGGAGGAGGCAGGCAGCCAAAATATTTGTCTGAAAATGTAGCTTCCTTGGTACTCATAGGCCTGAATGGTTTGTGTTTTAGCTTACTCTGAATTTTGTTTGATTAGAATATTATTTGGCTTTTGCAGTCAAAAGGAGCCAAGGCCTAATGGATATAGTACATTTTTTTACTGTCTTCTGTCTGTAGCAGTTTAATTTTTTTTAGAAATGAGGAAGGACAAATTGGTCTGTCTCTACAGCAGAGTGACCCTTCTTTCTTTTTTCTTTGAAAAATTATACTTCTGGTCCTCTGACGTGGGTGAAAACGAGCAGTGCGCATCTCTGGTTGGTATCTTTTTATTTAAACTGGCTTATGGGTCTATTCAGACATTTTTCAGAAGCGACTTCAGTAAAGGACCTTCAGTCTTTCCCCTGTTCTGGCCAGAGAGTCAGTGGTTACGGAAGGAATGACAGACATACAGCCTGCAGATAGAAAAGACTGCTGGCGTCAAAGCTGTGATACAGCCCTGTTTGACACCACTTATAGCTATTGCTAGGACAGGTTGAGTAGTTCCAGCTTTCTCGGTGTTGGAGAAGTCATTTTACCCAGAGCAATTTTTCATAGCTAGCGACTCTCATCTTACGGACACAGCATCTTAGGAACATAACAAAAGGGACATAGTCTTTGATCACACATTGAAATGAGTAAAATTCCAGCTGGATATATACAGAATAAAGGAACAAGTTGATCACAGAAGCAGTACGGTCTCTGCCCTTTAAGATTTCTCAAACTTGACAGGACAACACTCTCTTCTTCAACTTTGAAGTTGGCCTGTTCTGAGCAGGAGGTTGGACTTCCAGAGACCACTTCAAACCTAAATTATACTATGATTTGAATTTTAAGATATTATAGAAACTTAACCAAGGGAGAAAGAGCCTAAATAATTAAATAGAAATAAGCTATCATTTTCAAATGGGCTTTATTTATGGTAAATACAATCTGCATTTCATTTAGAAACAAAAAAATTCTGGTCTTAATAATTCAGTGTCTCTGTAATTTCTATAAATCATCCAGATATAGACATAGCTAGATGAAACAATCTTCAATTAACATTTTAGTGGCTCCAGAATCTATTTAGCGTTATTCGTGGGAAAACACACACTAACTTTTTTTTTTTTACATATGGTAAGAGGTAAATCACACCAAAATGTTGGAAAATTATCCTGGACCTCAAAGAGATCCAGTAGTTTTGATGCCACACAGTAAGAGTTTCTTTTTCAGCTTGAAGCCCTGGGCTTCAGGTTTCAGTAGACTCCAAATTCAAAGGAAGATTAAGGAAAATTACAACATTTTCTCTGCTTCTTAGTCAAAGCCATTAATCCCACAGAGGTTTTCATGGCTACCATGGTATAACAGCAGCTGCACTGAAAAAATTATTTTATGAAATCAATGAGAATGTTAAAGAAGGGGAACATGAAAGAAAAGGCTTCCGCTTTAACAAATTTCCAATATATCTGGTAAGATGAAAGAGAACCACACACACAGAGGCAGAAAGCAGGCCGAGCAGGTACCATGGCGAGGTATTTCCAAACAGCTTCAGAAGCAATTGCACTTACTTTAAATGGTCTTCTCATAAGCAGAATGGGGGAAGCTCAAGTTTAACGGTGGCCCTGAGAGACGATGAAAATTTGTCAGAATGAAAAATGAAAACGAAAGCACAGTGACTAGTGCAGGCACTGATTTATCAGCTAAATGAGGGAATCTAACAGGACCCCGGCTGTCATTAGCATTGCAAGGGTGCCGGCCTCACACCACAGCATGACCCAGGGTTTCCAGGCAGGTAAAATATTTTGGTTGAGTTTTGTGAAGGAATCCAGTCCTTAATCACCACCGTCGTGATACTCTCTGTAAGCAGAAAATAATCTTTTCTGGTGCCATGTTAGCAGTTAATTTGCTTCTGAAATGTAAATAAGCGAGTGAGTGTGTCTATGTGTGAAAAAGATGCAGAATCAGCACCCGTAAAGGAGTGAGAAGACGCATTTGGGATCAAAGTGTTTTAAGTGAACCAGGTAAGCACATGTATATCACCTTTTATCATTGCACAGTCACTATTTGTAGCAACCCAAAATGCAGTACAAGACACGTACTATAACAATTTTGTGTGTAGCATTAATAATCTGACCATTTACTCCTGCTAAAAATCTGGCCCTTATTAATGTTTGCCATTAGAAATTAATTTAATGGGAATTTTCTTTGCTCATTGTTACATGTAATAGATGGCAAACATATTTCTTTCTTTCTCCTCTCATTTCTATAGAGCAAGGTCAGCTTTCTGTATGGTTCATAGCAGGTCAGTGTGGAAAGGCAGTATCATCCATCATTTAGGTGTGTTTCCTCATTACCTGCATGAGTATTGCTGCTGTTAGCTTCATAGTTATCCTTGAAAATTTCACCTGGTTTGATTGCTCTGTCCTGTTCTAACCTCCTAAATTTCATCCTCATTTGACTCATGGAAACGAGAAATATTTGCACTGTTAGAGAATATTAGTATTTTACCTTTAAACATAATCTTTAAGCTCAGCAGATGCCACTATTTGTAAACAACCCCATTCACAGAAACTATGTTTCCTGTTCAGATGCACTGGGAGGTTGATATAAAGTGGGTGACATTCTCGACTGGCATCTTTTTCATTAAATTCTCTGGTTTTGGCAGTGTCAAGCTGTTTCAGAAAGCTTTCTTGACCTCCCTCAATTGCTTTAATGTGAACAGAAATTTATTTTTTTTTAAAGTGTAATAAATTCATAGCATCTTGATTTTGCATTTGAAAGCATCTTTTTTTATTATTATTACTACTTAGGATTTTCTTTCAATTTTACTTCACAAAATTCGATACCAGATTCTCAGATTCAAGGCAAACATTGTAGTTCAAGTCAAGCAAAAGATTATTTTTTAAGTGTTTGGTTCATATAAAGTATTTTCGGCTGCCTTATTTTAAATTAAACATTGTTAGTATTAACTTAACTTTTATTTTCCTTAACTGAAAAAAAGGAACTGGCAGCACAGCTTTAATCTTAACAGGATCTTTAGTAATGAGGGCAGCTGTTCGCTAGAAAAATGGCTTTCATTTATTCACTCATTTCATCTTGGACACCTAATGTGATTGACAAATGTGTCTATTCAGGTTTTTCACTTGTTCTGACATCCCAGTGCTGGCAGAACTTCATTGAATTACTTGAGAAAATCAGACTCTGTTGCCACAAATCAACAGGTGCAAACTTATGTATGTTGTTCGCACCAAGCACTGCGGAAATAATCTTAAGAGGATAATTATGCAAGAAGTGATGATGGGTCTTTCTAATAGAGAGCCAGCAGCCAAGTCATGGATAGTTTGCAGTTGGTTGCCGAGATCTGTCTGCCCGAAGCCAGTGATGGAGCATGAAAATTCTGCTGCAATTCCTCTGATACTCAGACGCAAATTTATCATTTCATTTACTCACTGCCTGAACCTATTAGGTGCCTTAACTTAGGCTCTGTAGCACTAGCTATTAGTGCTGAGCAATAGGAGTGGATCTGGAAGAACTAATGATGAGGACCTAACATTGCCACTGTACTTGTTTTGGGGGTTTATTTCAATCTATTTTACCTATTTCAAATATATTTTGGTGCTGTCAAGTAAAGGCTGCAGTGCATTAGGTACACTTCTGGTATATATCGTCCAGCTAAACTTCAACTGAGAGGAATCTAGGATGGGTGTTTTGAGTAGGCTCTGCAATGTGAGCTGAAGGATGGGAGGTGAAGACAAGCAGGACACTCACTTCTGTTCTAAAATGTAGATGCACCCTTAACCAGGGAGACTGACCTTTCCTTTATGGTGTATACCGGTGACATTTTCATGTCCAAAATTGTCTCAGGAATGTTTAAGCTCTGCAGACCTTTGGGGCTGGGGCTGGGACCTTAGCAGACTGCCAGAGCCCACTCCACCGTTTTAAGCATTTCAGTCCTCTTACTTTCAGCATCTAAGTTAAGAGCTATGGTTCCCTCTCAAGTAAATGAAGGAAGGTAATTGAATCCGTAATACAAAGCAGAATACCTAAACAGGCAGTGGTTAAGCTATTAATGTAAGGGTAGTCGGATGTTCCTCTGGAGGAATATACTTTTCTCCTTGCTTACTGGTGCATAAATTAGTACTTCAGGGCAGTTATGCTAGATAGCCAGAGTTAGTCAGTCCTTCCCCCCTGACCCCTGGCCATAGCCCTGACGATGTCCAAAACCCATGTAACGCTAGTCCAGGAAGTGCAAAAGCATATTTTTAAGTCTCATATATTAACTCAGGATATCTAAATGTAAAACTCTAACAACAGAATTCCAGTTCTATTTTCACCAGGATTTCTTCTTCAAAGTAAGTTCAACGTATCAATCATGCCTTTTTCTTTACCCAGGATCTTCAGGGGCCCCTCTACTCCCTACAGGATTGTATTTCACAAGCCATCTGCTGAGAATCAAGGAAAACCCTTATGCTTCCTCCTAGCCTTTCTCTTGCAGGATAACAGAGCCACAGGTCACAGCTGAAAACTCCTGAAAAAACCTTCCTGTTTTCTGCTGCTCTTCAGCTCACTCAAGCTGCTGCTGACTTTTATGACCCAGACCTCTTCATGCTGGTACTTGACTATGTGTTCCTGGGCAGTAGCCATATTCTAAAACACAAGTAGGTGACTACACAAACAGCTGAGGTGATATTCCTTTTGACTTTTGTGTAACACATTTTACTCCTAGAGATTGTAGTCTCCCAGCATGAAAATTCATAAGAATGAGTTTGACGGAAAACTTATACTAGGCTTATGGAAAATACAGAGCTATCGGTAAAGGAGCTGTTATTGAACAATGTAACTAACAAGAGAGCCTTTCTTGGTTTTGATTATTACTACAATCATTTTTTTCCATGCCTGATTTAGAAATGATCCATATGTCCTGCTCATTGCTCTCCCCTCGTTGTATTTCTTCTTCCCTTGATTTTCATGGGAAGTCTTTCATCTGTTCACCAGACAGACCTGATGGCAGGAAATTTCTACCCTCACCACAGTGGGAGTGCTTAGTCAAGGTCTATGAGCTTGAAAGACATAGCCATTGAGAATGATGTTATCAGTGATAGGCAATGCCGGAGATGATAAAAGCATTTAACCCAGAAGAGAGGATGAAAGTGTGGGAGTCTGTGTTTATGTAGCAGCATTAATTTTCTTAGGAAGTAGATGAAGGAGGGGAAAAGAAACAAGAGCCTTAAGCAAGAGCACCAGAGCAGTTGCCACACCTTGCTGAAGATAAGACCGAACCCTTCATCTGGACTTGTCAAGGACACAGATACATGGTGTGATGTATGCAGCTGTCTGCAGGAAAAGGTCCTAACAAGATCTGAAGGTTTTTACTCATTCCTGGAAGGAACGAGAAAAGTTCATTGTTTTGAGTAGCAGAGAACTTCCTGTACCGTATGGCTGCGGTCCAGCAAAGCATGGAAACCAATTGCAAATGCAGCCATGGAAGGAGTCAATACACCATTGTAAAGCTAGAAGACAGGTGTCTGTCTAACTGTTGCTTGAATTAAGTCTAGTGTGCTGTATTTCTTACAAAATCAAGCAAAATGACGAATGAGCAAAGAAAAAAAAATCTTCAAAAATACCAGTATCAATGTTAAGATTTTGTGAAGCATATATATATATCTTAAGTAAACAATATAAAAAGGACTCTCGTTACGCTAAGCAGTTTATATCAAGCATATTAGGCATCTTCTCCTTATTCAGCTTGCTATCAAAGAAATGATTTAATTTTAAATCATAATGTTTAAGTAATTACTTATTCTAATTACTTTAGGCAATGAAAGATATTTATACCTTTTTAACAGCAATTTCTTAATTAGCATATTTTCATTAATCAAAAAAATGAATAATTTAGAAGCACAGTAACAGATGAATTATGCTAAGAGAGTTTTTGTCTGTGAAGAACAGTTTACTCATTTTTCCCATATAAAGTGCTGGGCACCAGCCCAAGAGCTTTGTTGTCTGCACTATGGAAACCAAAGGGCTGCAATATCCTTTAGTTAGCTCCTTTGCTTTGGATCTGTTAGTACAATGGCTTCTGCTGCTTCGAGATTCCCCCAGCTATGACTGATAGAGGTCTGGTGCAAGTTAGAAAAGTCTCAAGGCTGCACTAAGTTATAAATGGCATACAGTCCCAAAAGAAACCTATTCCATAGAGGAATGTCTCTTTTTCAAGGAGGTGATGCTCTGTAAATGAGACTGTGGATAGCCACTTCCATCTTTGTCCAAACTGAGCATCCTGCACAATGATGGTTGATTTAGAACTAGGCCAGGCAACAAAATCCAAATTCTGAATATCACACTCTGAGGTGGGATTTTGTTGCACTGACCCCTTAGAAAATATGCAGAGACTTACATTATTGAGGTGCTGGAGCGCGTCCAAAGGAGACCAATGAAGCTGGTGAAGGGTCTGGAGAACAAGTCTTATGAGGAGCAGCTGAGGGAGCTGGGGTTGTTCGGCCTGGAGAAAAGGAGACTGAGGGGAGACCTTATCACTCTCTACAACTACCTGAAAGGAGGCTGTAGCAAGGTGGGGGTCGGTCTCTTCTCCTAAGTAACAAGCAATAGGACAAGAGGAGATTACCTCACTTTGCACCAGGAGAGGTTTAGATTGGATATTAGGAAAAAATTCTTCACCGAAGGGGTTATCAAGCATTGGAACAGGCTGCCCAGAGAAGGGGTTGAGTCACCATCCCTGGAGGTATTTAAAAGAAGTGCAGATGTGGCATTTAGGGACATGATTTAGAGGTGGACTTGGTAGTATTAGATTTATGGTTAGCCTTGATGATCTTAGAAGTGTTTTCCAACCTAAATGATTCTATGATTCTATGATTATGAACCCTAAAGAGTTTACAGCCCTGAAGAACATTCATCCATTTCTCCAAGGGGGTTTTATGGGGAAAAAGTCAAAGTAGAGAGAGCAAGATTCCTTGTTTAGAATATACTTAACTGTGTTAGAGCGTTCTATGGGGCTTTGTGGTCTTCACCACATAATAAAGAGAAGATATTTGAAATTTATTCTTTTGGATTCTGACGTTCCGAGCAGAGATTTTATCCTGTTTTTCACAGACTGACTTGAGCTAAGTTTGGTCACTTGTGGAAAGTTTAGGGAAAAACTACAAGAAATTATTAAGTGGATGAAGTAGGTCTTCCTCTTAGTTTGCAGGAGTTTCTAGTGAAACAGAGAACAAGTGGATTCATAAATAGAACATCTCTGGGTGGTAGCATGCCCTGTTATGGGGCATTACGTGCATCTCTCTGCAGAATTGCTGCCTACATTACCCACCACACATCCTTGCTGAGCGCTGTAATGGAGTTAATTCAGGATTTTCTATCCCGTGTTCAGCAGCATGCCATAAAACTCTTCTCAGACTCTAAAGCAATAGTTAAGCAATGTTTAGATCAAAAGAATGACAGGATTCAACCCCATAAATACATACACACACTCTGCTGCATAGAATACTTTATCCTCAAATCTGTTATTTCCACATCTTAGTTGTAAATTGTACTCCATTTTAAGAAAATGGATACTACACGTGCTTGACATGATAGTTCCATAGAAGAGAATGAGACTGATATGAGCACACAGCAGGGTCTTTTAGAACTGATGCCAGACAGAAATCAATGCAGATTTATGCCATCTGAAAATCCAGCCTAGGAAATAAAGAGTGAAGAAAATTGAAAACACATACATCCTGATTCTGATCTCAATTATGCTATTGATAATCTTGCACAATGTCATTGGTCTTGATTTCCCTGTAGTATAGTTTTAAATAACCAGGACAGGTCATTGACTCAAAGTTACTCCAGATTTACCCCTGTATTTTTGGAATTGAGTAAAATAAAATAAAAGTTGGTCTAGATTTACAAGGATCAAACTGAGATACTCTGATTCAAGAGTGCATCATAAAGGCCATCAAAGACTATTATTTTCCCAAATAAACTCAAGATAGAGTCTTTTATATGCTGACATTGTCACCCAGTCAGTGCAACTGCTTGCTCATGCAAGAGAACCGTTGCTGCTGTTAAAAGATCAACAAGACTCTTTAGCACGAGATGCTGTGTATCGGAAAAGAAATGTTGTAGTTGATAAAGCTTTATCACCTCCAGGAATGGCATTAAATAAATTTACAAGGCTTCTTGATACCTGCAGTTACAGCCAAGGTGACAAGAATATTTTGACTGAATCATTTAACTCAGAGAGCTTTCTTGGCAAGGACTCAGTATTGTAGACAAATCTCTGAAGCTTTCTTTATGTCACTGGTTAGCTTGTCAGCATAAAGTATTATAGGTAAAAGATGGGAAGAGTGCTTGCTCTTCCACACCTAGATACTCAACCAACTCTTGAAGTCCCAAAGAAGATACATGGGGCAAGAGGGGCACACCATATTTTTCCTTCTACTGTATTTCAAGGCTTGCTAAAAGAGAAAATGGATTATGATTGGGTTTATTGGAAAAGGATCTTCCAGAGGAAGAAAGAAGATGCAAGGAACTTCTCCTCCTTCCCCACCCCCTACCAGTGGAGAACATAGACAACAAAGTCGGATGTGGCCCAGAAATTCCCAAAGCCAAAAGTTTAATGATCTCAAGTGAAGAGCTTGGGCTGTCTCCATCACAGGAAAAAATAATTTATGTAACATAAGGACAATACAAATTTGGCAGAGTTCTTCAAAATCACATCTGTTCACCATGTATTATGTTTGGTGACAGAAAGCAGTATATGATAAAACAGTGAAAGCATGGCAAGTTCGTTGACTAAGGTTGCACTGGTGATTAGCAGAAATGGCTTGTTGATTGTCATCACGTTCTCCTGTAAGTCATACGGGCCTGTGGTGGCTAGCATTTAAAAGATCTTCATGCAGCAACTTATATTGCAACATTATTTGTTTCCCGTTATTAAAACTGTGACAGTCTGTCATATGTTTATACCATAATGAAAGATATCTACTATTCTATTAGAAGTTACTATTACTTTTAAAGTGTTTATTTTTTGAATTACAAACATAATGTTGTTAAACTATTTGGATTATTTGATGGAAGGCTATTCTCACTACCTTGTGGGTGCAATTCTTATTTATATATCACTCAGTGTGGTGCAGCATCTACAACAGATTATTAGTTTGGGCAAGATTTTTCTCCAATAGTTTTCACGCAGCGTTTCAATTGTGCTTGTCTTTCACATCTGTATAACCAGAGATTAGAAAATTAGGAAATTGTTTTGTGGTTTCTCTTTGAAATTACAGTTTGGATACTTACTTTCCTGGCTGGTTCTAAGGAACATTTCTCTACAATATGCAGAACTCTTCTTCTAATGTGAGGAGGACTCTTGGCATTTCTGGGTATTGTACATTTTAGGTGCATAGCTAAGAACCAAAAACATTGAGATAAGTGTAACATAGGGCTCTTCACTATAACTTTTGCTGAGTGCAAATATTTCTGTTTTCAAATGCTTATAGTACATCTTGAAATGTGAAAACAATTACTTATGTTCATTTAAATATGGACTCACGGTCCTCTGTCTCCAGACAGATGTCTCCTCTTTTTCTACGCCTCTGACCACTTGTGCAAAGGGACCGCCTGAGCCATGCATAAATCTGTGTGTTACATATATGCCATTGTCAGATTACGGTTAAAGCTCACCAGTTAGTGAATCCAGCTCCAGTGGTTGTGAGGCTCATCCTTTGAGTTAGAGCTCACCACACCTCAAGTGGTGGGAGTGGTATTTAACCTTTGATGAAAACTGGGGGGGGACAGGAAGGAAGGTGGGCAGGGGAGAAAGAATCATTTTGTATTTATTCTGGTTATTAGATAGACAAGTCCAACCAGGCTGACTTCTAGGAGAGAGCATAGAAACCTCGTACCAAATTTTTAAAAGCATAAGGGAAGGAAGATCACGCTCATACACAGTAACCTGGTCTTCCTTTCCTTCTTCAAATTCCTGGGTTCCCAGTGTCCTGAAGTAGCCCATTGACTGTCCCAGAAACACTCACAAAATACACTAGCTGCATTTTTCCCTCAAAACAGCTGCATTTCGCTGATGGATGAAATGATTGCTCTTAACGTATGTGGTACTTTTCCTGGATGATAGGTGTAAGCCATAAAGGCAATCAGCTGTCATTATTTTCAGGTCTCTTTCAATCTGTCATGACTTTTACAACCCCAAAGTTCTTGGATTGCAAGAGGACCTCTACAAACACGCTCGTCTTTGATGAACATTCTGAAAAAAATAAAGGGAAGCACGTAAACATGTTCAAACCTTTCAGTTAATTTTTTTGCTCGAGCTAAGAGGACATTCAGTCAGAGAATAGGTACAAGTTAGCGCAAGCATTATAGCAAGTACAGGGTTAATTGTGTTCCACATACTTATTTAATGTAAACCAAGCCTTGGCATTGTAAAAAGGGAATGTGGGAGGGAAGGGAGTTACTCCTCTGAAGTGTAGGAAGAACATAGAAAAGGGAAGTGCTCTTGGAGATAAAAGAACAGGGCCTATCACAGTACATCGAGAAAAGGACAGGGAAAGGAGGAAGCAGGTGGTAGGTTTTAGATTTCAATTGAAGTGCAGGACAATTCAGTGACCTGTGAGAAAGTTTTAGCACTTTTCATAAGCCTGAGAATTTTTGCAGTTTGCCTTTGCTACTCTTACACCTTATTGGCAGGCATGGTGATCTCTGAATTGTGAGAGCCTTCAGCTTTCAGAACACTTTATGATGGGTTTTAAGGTAAGAGAACATTTGTTTATATATTCATGGTACTGTCTAGTCAGTTTGAGTGGTTTCTGGAGCAAATAAAATGAATGATATTATACATGTAGAAAATTGAAGAATAATTTTTCATATATTTTCATTTTTCATATATTCTATTCATCATAGTCCTACCATCAAAATGCTTGAAGCCCTGTGTCGCAGAGGATCCAGAAAAAAACTCCTGAAAAAGTGTTGTATCTGCAAAGAAAGATGTGTTTGTGTGTGTTTGCATGTGTTTGTATGTTTATGTGTGTGTGTATATACAGGTTCCCAACCCTAGAATTATTCTCATCTTAATATTTGACAACCAACTACTATACTTATTTCTTGTTCTTACATATTTGTCATACTTCTCTCCAGTTTCATCCTTTGAACTTCCTGAGAGAATGACGTTCTAATTCTTAGGGTAGGAAAGGGGCAATGTATCATGATATTGACACCAGCAGGAAATTTGCCTCAAGACCCATCCAGTCTAATGGAAATAAATTTAAAATCGAATAGATTTTTGAGTGCAAATATCAAGGCTGTGAAACACAATTTCCGGAGTTTCTGTGGACAACTAACAGTGTAAGTGAAGTTCAAATGGCCTTAGTTGGAAGAACGTAGCACATCTTTGCTGTTATCTCCAACACACAATCTTTTGAGATATATGTGTTTGTTCTTACAATATAAGTAAATTTTTTTAAAGGTAGTCATAACAAGCATCCAGACTATAAAGGAATCATTGTACATAAGACTTAGCATGGAAACACACCCACTGCAAAAGTACCTTTAGCATGCAAATCTTCGTCAGTTTATAATTTAGGGAGCATCAAACAGCAATCCAGCTTGTTTATGTAAAAAATTATCTCCAGATTGTTCAACATGAAATGGCTTCAGCATATTGTGAATAATTTTATTTTCTTGCATAAACTATTTTGCCAATGTGAACTGTGAAAAAATGATGGGTGGGAAGTGAACTGCCAAATCTAATCTTTGTTTTAAGCTCTTTTACTTTTTTTTTTTTTTTTTTTTTTAGTTTATAATGTCACTGGCTGCAACTATTTCATTTTTTCTCCAGGAACTATTGCTAACATGTCATCAAGCCCAATCCTTTTTCCCTTTATTGTTGTTTTTAAAAAATTCTCTATAAATAAGACTTTGTGACAGAAAACTAATTTTATTATTTTAAAAGTTCCTTGCTTTTGGTAGGAAATTAATGAATATATAAGCTTTTACTAATCCCTTAGATATGTCGACTTAAACTGATTCATATGTTTGTTTTCAGAAAGGAAGAAAGGAATGTTTTCCTAGACATGCCGGAAAATACTCCATGAGCAACTTTTTTTTGTTGTTCTTTTTGGATGTTGTTTGATTGATTTTTCCTTACTTTGCAACATTACATGGATAATCATCAAGGTTGATCTGTTTTGTGCAATTTCAAAGAGACCACCGCAGCTACCAGGGGTAGTTGTCCCTCAAAATTGTGGGTGGGGCAATATCCTGTCATTTGTTAGTAGGTGTCACTGGTGACAGCATCCTCTGTCCTGTGTGCCCCTGTGACTCTCGTCTACCATTTTCCTGGTACATGCACTCACTGAAAGCTGGTGCCGTTGGTCAGCACTCAGGTAGACCTTAATGCAATAAGTCTACCACAAGGCTTATTGATTAATCTTAAAATGGAGTACCTTTTAAATGTCCTGCATCTTTTTTTTTTTTTTTTAAAGACAAAGATAAAATTTTAGTTCTAGTATTTGAAAATATTTTCTTTTTAAGCAACTAATGTAATAACTAACTAAGCACAAATACACCAAGAAACTATTCCATAAAAATACAGTGTTTTAATCAGGCCAAAATCAAAACTTTTTTCAGAGCATGCTGGATATTGTTTTATTTGTTTTTTTTTAAATATATTTTCCCTTTTGGTTCAGAATGAAAACTTCTAATATGTGAAAAGTGCATGCAATCACTATCTTTCCAACAAATTTCCTGAATCACTTAGATTATTTCTGTTCCACTGGGACAACTAATGTTCAAGTTAAACTGGTATGCAACTGGTGTAAACCCATAAAAATAAGGATTTCCAGCAGCTTTAATGAGGGCAGAATTTTGTAATATGCTGGCATTTGTGAACTATTTGTTCTAGGATGATAAACACACATTTTTCTCTGAAAGCGTGAGGGGAGAATGGGTGTTTTAGGATTGGAGAACATGAAATTTCTGCAAGGAATTACAGAGATACTTTTGCCCTGCTCTGAACATTCTTGACTCCTGTTCTTGGGAGACAAAGGGGAACCCAGCAAATTTCCTGTTGTCAACAAATCCTTTATTCATTTTAACTCCTTTGTGCTAGCTAAGGCTAGCGTAGCCAGCTATATGTGCTGCAAATTTTTCTTTGTTTCAGTTTCTTTTTTCAAGAAAAAGCAAATACATCACCATCTTGAAAACCAATGCAGCAAGGGTGTAATGAGAGAGAAAATCAGAGGTCACACAAGACTTGAAATGAGTTCTTTTATATTTAAGCAGTGAATTTGCTCTGTAATTTAAAACCTTTTAAATTTGCTAGTCAGCAACCTGTTCCATGACTCTTCTGTAGGATGTGTAAAAAGTTTTCATCAGAAGTTTGTTCATTTCTATATGCTTCTTTTAAAACGTTCAGACTCTTATTAGGAAATCTCAATGGAGTCACGTTGTATCAGGTCATACCACAACACATCTCTGCCTGCTTTGATGTGACCTTAAGTAGTGTCCTGTACTACACATGTATCATAGCTACATTAATTCAGTGTGACCAGATCTGAATATCGAAACTTGGGTTGACAGGTACTCTTACTTCACCGGTTAACAACCACTTGCAGGTAACAAAGGAATGACACGAGGAGTCCCATTCCAGACATGTTTTGATGTACATTTACAATCAGCATTGACGGCGCCCAACGGGGAAGGGCTGACGTGACTCTCTAAGGCAGGCACAGCCTTCAATTGTTGTAATTTGATGGAGAGCAGAGGAAGGTCGAGGCAGACACCTTTCTGAGATTGCCCCCAGGAGCAGTCTTGTGCCACTCAACCATCCTAATTTCTTGGTGCCTTCTGCATTCAGTGCTGGGTGTAAGACCATGACGAGATCAACTGTATCAAATTCCTATAAAATGCACTGCATTTTACTCTTTTGGGTTCTTCTGAAAACAAATTGTTCCACAAGCAGCAGAACTTTAGGCACTTTTCCTGTGTGACTCTTTCCCGTGTGGCCGTTCTGGTCTCTGACCTCGTGGCTTTTTCCTCAGTGATCGCTCTAATCTGGAGGTCTTTCCTCTATATGGTATCTACTTTTAGAAACTAAGTAGGAATTTAATACCCTTGAGCTTTTTACTTTTCTATTAGAGTTTGTTGAAATTAGCCAAGAGATTTGAAGCAGGGGACAAACTAAGAGGCTGACTAGGAGAGGTGTAATCACATATGACTTCTTTCTAAAAACAGGTTAAAATCAGTTTTTAAATATTTTTTTCAAAAACAGTTTTTCAGCGCATTTTAAATTAAGGTAGCGAAAACACTCCTGTAAATGTTGTTGTGTATAATTGAGGTCAAATGAGGCAGAAATTGAGATACATCAGAGTTATTCCTGATGATTTAAATTTGCAAGCACCTTTGATTCAGTATTTACCACCAGCAAAAAAAAAAAAAAAAAAAAAATTATTATCAAACGTTCAAAGGACTTATTTCTTCCATTGCTGAATGCATTAATAAATGTTTACTGTAAAGCAAGAGACAAACAGTATTTCCAAAGAGGCCGGTGAAATGTAATGTAGCATTGAAAAGACCTGCCAGGCATTGACAACTGTCACCCTCAAATAAGCAGAAAGATTAATATACAGTATTGAAAGTGTGACTGGTGAGACTTAGTTCTTGTGCACACTGCTTGCAAAACCGTGTTCCAAAGGAGTGGAGACGTGGCTGGTGAGCAGTAGCAAAAGCAGAAAATGCAGCTTGACAAGACTGGTCCATATAGCTTTAAATTCTGGGGAGTCAGACCAGAAAGCAGAAAAGGACATTCAGATCTGGATTTAATGTACCACAATATGCCAGGGTGTTTTCACCCAATTTATGGTTTATTCAAATAAATATAAAACTTTTGTCAAATTTAAGGGCTTGATGGAGGTGCGGTTTTCGCATTCAGTACTTTGACTGTGACTCAACTCAGTTTTACATTGCTTGCATCTGTAACTCATTCTATTACAGACTATGCTTTTTTTTGCGTCATAGGTGCAGTGTCTTCTGTGTTCATCAGGTGGGGATAAATGCTGGAAGGGCAAAGGCTCCGTAGCACTGCCAAGATGAGTGTGCATATTTGGTTATGCATTGTCACCACACAAGACTCTTCACAGTGCCAAAGCATTATTTCATGAACCTGTGAATGCTCTTAACCAGTGACTTGAGATCTGCTGTGGGAATATTTTATTTTTGTTCCTGCCTTTCGTGCTTACAAAGAGTAAAACGTCTCCTGGCCAGAGGGCACAGACAGAAATTTTTCGCAAGTGTGTAAACCACAGAGGTGAGTCGGGGTGGAGTGGGCAAACGGGGGCTCTCCGTCACAGTTGGAAAAGGCTGTGAGAGAGCGCGGTGCCTGTGAGCTGGTGGGAGGGCGCTCCGTATTGATGCAAACCCTGCGGCCCCCACACTCGATGCAGTTTGCAGAGTGGCTGTGTCTGCTCTCTGAGCGCTGTGATCCCCACCTCTCGAGTAGCAAATTCAATTTGCTGTTACTGTGTTTATGCCTCTGAGCAAGTTGGATTCCCACCTCACTCCATCTGCTCACAGGCACAAGCACAGCTAAAGGGAACTCAGTTTTTCGTTTAAATGAATACGGGTGGGAGCTTGAGGTATTCACTTCGCTCTGGTGAAAGCCTGGAAGCTGTTCAAAAACTGGAGAAAAGTAAAAGACAGGGTCTGTCTCATTTGGATTGCTCTTCAAGGAAACAGGAGCTACAAGAAGATTAAAACTGCGATGATAGGGTAGGAGCAGATGTTCACTCTTGAGGGCAGTGATGGAACAATAATTATAGCATATGTCGGTATCCTATAGACAACAGAAGACTTGTACCAGTAACTGTAACTTGATAGATCCAGACAAATATGCCAGTACCATTCGTCTTTATATTCTAATACGCTGTGAACAAAGGAGAAAAATAGAGACACCTCCTCTCACATACATGTACGCACTCTAAAGAAACATGAGACATAATTCAAGAAAGGCAGGATTATTGTAATTGATTTTTTTAGTGTAACGTAGAGGAGAAAACTGATAATTAGTGTTGGATTGAGGGTAGAAGGGGAGGCTTTTGTGAAGGTATTACTTTTTGGCTACCTGGGGAGGAGGGAACTGGGTAAATCAGAAGAGAAGAGGCTGAGTTACATCCCAAATATATATTAAGTCGAGTGTTGACTGCAAGTAAAAACCTTAGAACTAAAGAACTGGAGAAACTGAAAAGCAAGAAGACGTCTGGAGAATGAAAGCTACACTGCTTAGCATGCAAAACTGTCTTTAAAATACAAGCCAGGCTTAACACACATAGCAGTGGTTTTTAGGCTTCTGCTCACGATTCCCACTTCTGGTTGTGACCCTCAATTGTACAGCTGAGTTTGTCCCTCATTTTCAGAACTACCGATAGAGTAATGCTTACACATGCCTGATGCAAATCATCAAATACACGCAAGTGTTTCAGCTTGCAGTTTGTCATGTCTATTATAAGATTTAAGCAGATATTATTTATTTAATTAATTAAAAGCAGATTTTATCTAACATTGGTGTGAAGCTTCCAAGTATGCATATACTTTTCCTCTTCTTTCTAACAAGGAATATTGCTTTCATTGGGGAACTCTAGAGAGCTGTTTCTGCTGAAGGCAGTGGTCTTGGTTAGCAAAAAGGTAATTTACAAGCTTTGATAGCAAAAACAGTAAGAAAAAAGTATTGCCACTGGCAACTTTATTTAGAATTTCACCGTTTATTTCAATGGAACTAAGATTTTCCTCTGTCTCCTTAAAAAATGTCTCTAACTGCACAAAAGAGGAGATAATGCAAAGATTTCAAAAGGCTAAAAAGTATTACCTTGATATTCTTAAAACGTCTTGCCTTTCATTTGCTGCCTTTTTGTATCTTTTTTGCATTTTCATCAATGCGGCCATTGTGACAGAGCTCAGGATTCATCTTGGGTGTGAAAGAGAATAGTAAAAGTGAGACATCCAACTTCATGTTGCAGGGAAATAATACTTTCCCTGCGTTCTTCCTGCCAGTTGGCCTGCAACTCTGGCTTTAAACAGTTCAACAATGAATAATGAGAGAGATCAAGAAGAACTGAGTTTGAATCAAAACACCACAGAGAATATTACAGGATGACAGATTATTTTTAAAAGATCTATTTCCTTTGGTTTCTAAACAGATTATTCCATGTGCATATGGAACCGATACAGGGACAGCAAATTATAATATGGTTTTCTCTAAATGAAAGGAATCAAGTGCTTTATTATTCTAAGACAATGAATAAATAAGAAGGAAATGAAGAGAAAGTGTTGAAGAAAAAAAAAGTATATATTTTCACTGCAGTGTTTGAAATTGTATAAAAGCATTTAAGTCTATCCCTGCTTCTGATTCTTCATTTGCTCACAGGATTCATGTTACGAAAGACAGCAATCATATCTGAGGCACCAATTACTGCAATACTGGTAAATACCCAGGGTTTACTATAGCTATAGTGGGAACTTGATGGTTTGAAATCCTAGATTCTGTCTTTGGGTGATTTTACAAAAGTTAATTTACTTCTACCGATTTTTTCACTGCCTTCTCCTTCTTGCTGATGTTTGTAACTGTGTACAGCATTTGCTCAGAACTCCCACTGCACTCTTCTCCAAAGTGAGACACTGCCCTCACTGAAGTCCAGGGAAAAACTGCCAACCTATTGAGCAATGGCCGGATTTCCCATGCAACCTTCATCTACGCTTGACACTGAGGCAAATGGCAATAAAAAGAAGGGCTGATACCTGTGGTTCCTGTTGCTTTCGTGGAATGAAGTGTTCTGTGGCTTAGTGGACAAGTAAGATGCTCATATCTATTAACCAAGAAAAATAGAATACACTGGTATGGCAAAAAAACATGTCAAATACTGTACCCTTTGGGATGTGCAGTCAGGGTATGTGTTGAAGATTTACATACTGAACTCTGAACACAGAAAAAACATGTCCTATTGTGCCAAGAAGTTAGGAGCACAATGATTTTATCTACCTGTTTGAATAGGATAGAGGTCTTTTACTACCTCTTGGATCGGGACTTTGTTTACAGTGATATTCCAGACCTGCTACGGATGTTACTTTAGATCTTCATTTGATATAAAGCCACGTGTGATCAATTTCAATTCCTGAGCAGAAGATCTGAGACGAAGAAAATAGAATAAATGTTTGTTGGAGAAAGCAGCAGAAAAACTCCGGCCAGTTGGTCTGTCTGGACTTACTGGTACCAGTTCAGCTCCAGCCATGCAAATTATGTTAACTCCAATAGAGCCACTGAGGTTCCCGGCACAGCACTTCACTACAGTGGTTCCGCAAAAGCTCGATAGATTCAGTGCAGTAGGGCATGGATGCGTGGAGGAAAGTTCTCCAGGGTCTTGCCCTGAGCCCAAAGTACCAAACCTTGCAGAAAGCAGGACTTCCGAGGAGTGAGTCAGGGAGACACTGCAACAGCTCTGCTAGAGGTAGCCTCAGCTGGAATTAGCCTGGGTGCATCCAGATTGACTGTCTAAGTATATACTACTCAACAAAACAGAATTAGGTCCAGTTCCCTTGCCAAAAAGCTAGCTGATATTGTCTTGGTATGTGCAGCTCTCTTGAACAAGTTAGTATCTTGTGTGGGGTGGTTCATGAACATGCCTGAATATCACCTGGGACAGTACAGCTCTCAAGGCAGTATAGCTTTGCTTATGTGGTATTGTGCTTTAAACAGAAACAATTTGAAGCCCGAGGATCACTCCATGACCTGGATAATCTGCGTTGATAATTTCACTGCAGGTAAACTAGAGAGGACTGCAGTGTCACAAAATTTATAAAAATGTGTTGATGTCTGCAAATATTCAGAAATATGGGCTCTCTACCCATTTTGTAAATCCAGGGACAAAAGTCATTGGCATTTAAATTGAATTTATTTGTCCTGTGCAACACTTTTGTACATTAAATGCAGATTTTTATATCTATGGGAAAGAATGACTGGTAATAAAATATATGAAAGTCCATTAGATGTTCTTGAAAGTGTCTGCGTGTCTATTTGGGTATATAAAATATGAACTTGGCTGAGTTTGTGAACTATAGAATAAGAAGAAATTAAGAGTGCCAAATATTATTTTTAAGTATTTTTTTTTAAATCAGATAAAATATTGAGAAGACTAAGAGGGAGAGAAACAGAAGAGAAACGGGGAAGTGAGCCGAGTAAATTAATATGAACAAGCAGACCCCCTGAACGTGAGCCCTGGCTGGCTCCTGCAGGAGTCAACGCTGAGCCCCCCTGTGCCCTACATGAGGATGTGCCACTGGGGTTTATGTGGTGCCATGTGCCAGACCAGCCTTTGCTTCAGCCACCACACCCAAGGCTGAGAATTTACTGGTAAATTAAGCAAGCACATTCCCAGGACTCTCCTGGTCAGCTGGTCACGATGGGTGGCATGAGTGAAGCAGGGTTATGCCCAACAGGTTGAGCTGGACCAGCACCAGGGCCACCTTGGGCTGCCTGGGGACAGAATGGGCTGGTGGCCGCTCAGCTTTGGGGCTGAGAAGAGCTGTGACGTGCCAGAGAACAAGACTTGTCCCAGCAGAGCTACTAGCTAAGACGACACACAGACAAATGTGTATCCTTCGAGAGGTTTTTGTACCTTTTTAGCATGAGAAGTGCACAGACATATAGAAAATAATGAACACACTTAACAGACATTTCTTTATCACAGTTTCCGCTCAGCGCTCACAGGAGTTTTGGCCAAAGACGGCATCCTTTCAAGATTCCCTGACTCCTCTTTCCTATAAATGTTTTTCTTTCCACTGAATCATGTTCTTTTACTCCCTCCCTTTGCTGCAGATTACTTTTCTATGATTTTGGCTGGTCCTGCATTTACAAGAGATTATTTTGCTATGAAAACATACATTAAGCTTCCTGTCTCCCATTTAAAGCTTTCTGACCTTCTCTTTGAGTCTCTCAAAATTATATTCACTATCATTCTTTTGTTCAACCTTTGGGGATTTTCCACTCCTAACTTTTTCTTTTTCAGCAGAAATTTTGAATTTCTGGTTCTCCTAGCCCAGTTCAAGGTACTCCTGTCAAAAAGAGATGTTAGGAAGCTAAATATTACCCTGTTCTTCCAGACCTTGAATACAGCAATGACAGTAACTGGCTTGTTCCATGATGAAGTAACTTCATAATCAAACCCAAAATTAATGTATTTTGTTACTTCCTGTAAAAGGAAGAATCTGTCTCCTGTTATATTTTGTATACTTTTGATATCCCCAAATAATCAGTTTATTTCTCAGTGGGTGAAAAAGCCTGGTATTACAGGATGAAAGGAGAAGCTTTTTCACTGGAAAAAGTCTGAATAGAATATTTATGTGACACCTAAGAACAGTTTAGAATACAGTCAGAGCTCTCCCAAGTATCCATTAAAGATCTGATCACTGCAGTCAGCGAAGCCTAGAGAGCAATTCAGATGAGTCAGTACTTTAGGGCGAGCTCCGTTCCCCTTTCCTTTCCATTGACTACATTGACTCTATTTCCCTTGTTTACAACTGATACTTCTACATCTGGCTTATATAGAAAACCATGTTATGAAGACCTAAGTTTAAGGATGTGGGTTACTTACCTATGCTAAGTTGCCTGGTGCCTTTTGAGATAACATAGGATATTCCATTTGGCTTTTCAAGAGCTGCTCCAGAAGCCACGAGTCTCATGCAGGTCTTGCGTTACATCTGTCAGCCCCATGCAGATACCCTCAGAGATACACTATAGCAGGTCAAATGGCTATAGACTCCTATTTTTAGGCAACCTAAACATGTGTAATCAAACACTTGAATCTGGAGAGAAATTCCACCACTTCTCTGACTGTCACCAAGTGCTTTAATTTCTTTGAAGTTAATTCTGATGAAATGAAGAGGACCGAATTCACATCTATTTCCTGTTTCTGCTTGTCCTACTGTTGGTACAAATTTCTATTTTATTGTGGACATGCCTGGATAACTAATTGACCTTTGCTAAATTTTTCAGGATCTTTGCAGGAAAGCAAGAAAGCAGGATTGGTACCGCTCTTTGGGAGGAGCTGATGGAGCGAGGCTTTTTGTCTGTTGTTTTCCTACCCTTACAGCTCTCTCAGGCAGAACACCATTTCAGTTAGCTTCTCTCACCTTTTTGGTTAAACACGTATAAAGCAAGGATAATGAGTCGGTTCTGCCCTCACATTGACCTGCTTGGCTCTCCAGGGCCAGTAGTATCACATTTTTCCCATTCAAGGGAGGAAAGGACTTGATAAAAGCCATCTGACGCTTTGTTACTTGAGGATTAATCATCTGAGAAGCCCCTTAAGTGAGATAGCATGGAAGTGGGGACCGATACAAATGTAAAGTAGAGCAGAATGTGACATTTTACTTAGAAGAAAAGGAAACAAGGCAGTGTAGGATAAGCTTTACCTATCCACTTCTTATATTTATAACTTGCTCCTTCCACTGAGAATTTGTTTTTAGTTATTTGTGCAGTGAAAGAAATGCCTTCAATTTCCCCGTAGGAAACGTTATAATTCTGTAATGCTGTGGTTAATACGTGAGAAGTAGTTTAGCTCTGGAAAGGTGTCAGAAAACCTGGGGGGTGTGGGGGGAATGCTCAGAGATTCATCATAATCTTTCAATCCAATCATTCCTGCGCTTGTTTTTGCTTCAGTTCAATTTTTGGTCATCAAATTGGAAACTGTCAGTACATCAATTAATGTTGTGTCTCCAAATCTTTTATCTATGGCGAAAGGAAATCACTCATCTGTATTGCCAACCCTGGGGGAAAAAGGGGGATAAAAACCAGAGAGAATCTAAATTCTCTTAAACTGCTATAGCGAATACTGTTGGATCAATTAGCGTGATTGGCGTGAACGTGCAGTGGGCCCTCCTGGCAAAATGCCGTTCTCAGAGTGGGTCTGAGCTGCAGCTCTGTAGTGCGCCGCTGCTCTTGGAAAAGAGGACTCTTAAACTGCCTGCTTTATCAGTATGGAATTGCTTTCCCGGGATAGAATCCTATCTCTCTGACTGAATGTGTTTTGTTTGGGCTTTTTTATTTTTCGTCTTTACATCTATCACCAGTTCTTTGACTGGAAAAGTCCCCACTACAGGGACTTTTGTTGCTTTCCTACTGATGCTATTAGTGTTTTCTAAACATTTAACATTTCTTCAGCACGGATAGCATTTTGCTTGCAGAACGATGTTTATATAATGTATACCATTGCATCTAGTAAAATGCTTGGAAGCGATTATTGTTTCTTTACAGGTACGCTGTAACAGCGCACTGAAATGGCGGGGTTTGGCCCTCAGCACTCTACTGCAATACATTTAACTTCACCTGCCTGGAGTTTCAGTCATTCTGCTTACACACCACTCATACATTCTCGGCAATGCCCTTGCTTTCACCTACACGGTTTCCATTAAAGTCAGTAGCAGAGCTGATAGAAATAAGTCACTGAAACCTTTTTTTTCCCCTCTGGAAACTCCTACTTTGAATAAATAACATTTTTTTTCAAAAAATCTCACTGATATGATCAATATTTATTAAAATAGAAGGAAACGATTTTGAAAATGAAAGGTTATCATTTTAATGTTTTAACAATGATAGATTTTGAATCTTAGCTACGATTTCAAAAGGTATTAAAGCAGGCATCAGTAAGCAGCATTTGTAATTCAGTAAAATAAAATATTTAAAGCTTAGCATAAGAAAGTGTTGCTATTTTGTCTGAAATTTGCTTTTTTTTTTTTCTTCTTGCCTGAAATTTGCTATTGTATCTCAAAGAAGTGCTAGATATATAAATTACGAAAATTTCCTAAGACAGAATTTTCATTTTCTGAACTGCGCAATAATGATTATCCAGGCGATTGGCATTTCCTGCAATTTCACCCTAATACCAGAGCTGTATGGGGTTTTTTTGAACTCTGATATGTCTAAATATGAAATACGCATTATTTCATCAGGTGGTCTGTGCTGAAAATAGAAGTTTGCTAGACTTATGGAAAGCTCCTTTAGCATTTGCAGAAAGTCACCTCAGTCATTTACAAATTGTTTTTCTTAAGTTCGCTTTGTTTATCTAATTCTATCTTACTTTTTTGCCATATCTTTGTATCTGTGTTCTTATATACATACTCATATATAACACTTTTTAAGTAGCCTAAAAAGGAAAACATTTAAGGAGAAAAAAAAGAGTAAAAATTTTTTAAATACTCATCTATTCATAGATTTTGCGTGTTCTATTTTGTAGAAATAAACTTGATTCCATCAATTTTTTATGACTAGGTTGCTCCTCCTTATCTGCTGTTTTGGGAGTTTTTTTCAGTGACAGAAGTAAATCCTTTCATTTTGGTTGAAGAAAAGAATATTGCTAAACTCTTTCTAACGAGGCAGTGAACTCCAGACCTGACTATTCTCACCTATCTGATTTCAGGCACTGGGCATACCTGAAGTGCTGGTTCAAGCTCTAGACTAGTCAGAATAGGCTTTTGTATAAGGTGGAAATACGGGAATTCTTTGAGATCCAGCTTCCACATGGATACATATTTTAAAAGAAATTAAAGAATTGATAGACCCAAAAGATTTACAACTCTGGGGTTTCAAATCTGGATTCAAGTGTTTGCATCGTGAGACATGCATAAGAAACATGCATAATATTAGCATAACAACTACTTTATTTTTGAGTGATCCTTAGTTCTCCTACTGTGCTTTTTGCAAAGTGAGAATCAAGCTCATTTATTATTATTATTGTCATTATTAATTTATATTGCGGTATTGCACAGAATCCCCAGTGACTCCGAGGCCCAAATGAAGAAGGAGTAGAGGAAAGGTACAATCAAATATATACCGGTTTTGTAGGCATTGGCAATTATCGTTGTTATCAGCAAATAGTTCTCAGCACCAATTCTTCTCCTCGGTCTATTTATTATTGATAGTTTTGTTTCCTATAATTATGCAGAAATATGAAATGTAAAATAAATAATAATAATTGTATTGTCTGTTGTGTGCCTTGCATTCTGGAATTTTATTTATTGAATTATGCTTTAAAAAATTTGTACATGAAAGAATTTTATTAAACTTTCAGGTATCATGATAATAGGTTTTTCTTTCCTATCATTTTGTATGCAAGAGTTTTTGGGGGGATTGGGTTTTGTGGTTTTGTTTGTTTGTCTGTCTCATTTTGTTTTGTTTTGGGTTGGGTTTTAATTTTAATTTTAATTTCTGAGAAACATAAATGATTTAGTTTTCTGCTCATGACACATGGCAGATTTTCTTTTCTTCAATTAAGACAAGTTGGTTTTACTCTTGAAACTATTCAACTGCCTAAACAATGCGCAAATGATGCCCAATACACAAGAATGTGAAGCATGCAGACTTGTCTAGTAGGCATCTCTGGAATAACATATGTCCTAAAAGTCAGCTTGCCATCACTGGGGAAATGGTGACATGTCTGAGGCACTGCTGCTGACATTGCATGAGGTTAATGAATGACAGTGCCAAAATGCCAGCACTTACCTTGTCACCGCCAAAGAGCTACAATTAAATTGCCCCTTAAAGAACTGACAAGTGACGAAAGGGGTTTCAGTGAAGGTCATGAGTATCTAAGATTTCTATTCCTTTGAGCACTGCTGTAATTTCTGATTTGCCACAAAGAAATCACAAGACAAATATCCTCTATAACCCAGCAGTCTTCCCACAGAATTATTAAATTACTGGGGCACGGTTAGTATTAAACCTGTAATATTAAGACATACTGTATGGCACCACAAGCTTACACACTAAAACTGTTCTGTGTCCTAAGTTATATTTCTTTCTTGGCCAACAGTATCCATAAAAAGGGAAGGAAGCCTTCCAAAATGCATTAGAATTTTCTTTTTGAAAGAGCACAGAAGATTTTTTTTTCTCATGAGAAAGACATGATTTGTATCACCCATACGAAGGGAGGATGGGTACTGCCTAACAAAGGTTTGACTGTGTATCCACTGACAACAGAGGATGGAATGAATGTACCTCTTGTGCTGATATTAATCCGAGCAAAAGATTTCGGTCTTTTTTTCTTTCATTAATCAGGCAAAAATCCTATCAACAGAGGTCACAGAGTTTGGTTTCCAGGGTTTAAATGGACACTTTCAAACGAACCTCATTTTTGAAAGCCCTCATCTTTCTTACTGCGTGGCAAAGGTAAACCACATTCCTAGAACACGTTTATTTATTTACATATATCTCAGATAAATGAATGAAATTATTTGCTCTAAATTAATTTTATCATATGTATGATTCCTTGCAGTACTGGAAATTTATTTTACACATTTGAAAGAAAGGGAATTTTATTTATATTTTTAGACATTAATTGTGAGAACATTTTGGACTTAAATAACAGTATGAAGTCAAAACTGAAAGGCAGACAGAAGAAGTAAACATAGTATTAAGCAAGCAGGCAAGAGAAATCTTTCTGTCTGAGAATCAAAAATAATGTATGTGGAGGGTCTATGAGATGGAGAAAGGTTGTTTTTCCCCCTGCAGGTGGCAGAAGTTGCAGACAGTGGAGATGTCCACCCAAAAGCAGTGATGAAGAATGCAGAGATGGAGAAATGCCACTCTCGGCTGAGCGACAGAAGCAGGCAGAGAGGAAGGCAAAACTGGTTAAACAGACAAGGACTAGTCCATGGCAAGCTCTGAAGTGGGGAGAGCAGTGTTGTATCTTCCAGGGGGCCCCAAAGAAACCCTGAACATTGCGACACTAATTGCTGAGTTTCCTGAAAGTGAAGCACTTTGCTTCAGGACTGGAATTCACATTTATTGACTTCTGTGCTAATACTCTGAAATACTGGATTTTTTCTTGCCTGGACTTGGGGCCCTCCTGTAGTTCTACAGTTAGGGACCCTGGTGCAACTGCTGTTGAGGGTCCAAGTACTCATTCTGCATTATGGTGAAATCGGCATTATTATTTCTTTATTATTTCTTTCTAAAAAGTGGTTGGATTAGGAGGTAATGATACAATATTCTTTTTTTTTTTTTTTGGAATGACCTGGTGATAACAGCATTTCTACATGAATTAGAAATCTCTCCTCCCCACACACAAAATTCTATATTTTGCTCAAAGTCTTTAAATGCTAAACAGCTAAGATGTTTCTCAATCAAAAGCTTCAACTTAAGACAGCCTACTTTCGGAGGGCTGCCCCCACCATTCATTTACAAAGCCAAGGTATCACAGAATCATGGAATAATTTAGATTGGAAGAGACTTCTGGATATCTTCTAGTTCCATACCCTGCTCCAAACAGAGCCAATTTTAGTCATGTTGCTCAGGACTTTTTCACCTGAATTTTTGGTATTTTTGAGGATAGAGATCCCACAACCTCTCTTGGCAGTCTGTTTCAGTATTTGACTCAATTGTTGTGAAGGTTTTTTCCCCAATATTTTTTTTTTAATTCCTTTTGTTGCAACTTGCATCCATTGCCCCTTCTTCTATCAACGAGCAACTCTGAGGGGAGTCTAGCTCCATCTTCTCTAAACACAACCCTCTCTTAAGCACCTGTGCAGACATTGGCATCCACACAGTATTTGTGTTGTACCTCTCTAAGCATCTCAGCGTTTTCTAATCCTGCAAAGACACCACTGTGAGTCTGTTTTGCCCTTGCAGGCCACCAACATTCATTTTGAATTCCGATAATCTCCAGATTCTTTCGTAGTGTCAGAGACTATCAGAACAAGTCAGTTACGGGCACTGAAAATGCAGAGCTGTGGGTGGAGGATTCCAGATGAGATACAAGATACTGCATCCCATACGCAAGATGGGGAAGCATCTACTTTCAAAAACCTGGTGACTTGTGGCTTCTCCCCATGAGTACTAACTGAACTGTCCAGAATTGAACTAAACGACTCTCTTAAAGATGACTAATGTATCAAGTAGCAACCGTGACCTCAGCCATGCCCTCTGAGCCGCTCCTGCAAAGGGGAGGGATTCAGCCATAATACCACAATAGAATAGTTCGAGTATAAGACACAGGAATGTAAGAAATGACCCAGCATGACCAAATGAATGTTCTGGACAGTTGTTTATCAAACAGCAGTTCTGCCTTTGCTTTCCAGTCAATCAGATTACCCCATTTACAATACACTGTCAGACTCTCAGGGCCACCCTTGGAGTAAACTAGAACTTTGCTTTAGAGCATAATTTATTTCTTATGTCTCATATGTAGGAAAAGTGATACATATCTCCAAGTGTGACTACCCTTAATTTCAAAATCTTACTCATTAATTTGCAATAATGAGGTGTAATGAATATTTATAGAAGATTTTATCTATACCTATTAATTTACCATGAAATACCACTGATATCTCTGCTTTTTGAGTTAATTACACAAAGCAGAATTAAATGAAAAGCTGATAAAACTTCTGTTTGTCATGTGAGACTTGAATTCTATGTTTAAAGTGCAATATGCTCTCTATAAATGGGAGTTCAATATGTAGTTCACTGGCTCCATCACAGAGAACTGAGTGACTCCATGGATGTAATTTTACTGCTAGTATGTGTCATCTTTTTTCCCCTTGTATTTTAGGTATAAGCTAAAAAAATCTGTCTTTCTACGCTTAGTAGAAACTGAATGTCTTCACTTCCATTGGTTATTGTGAGACTCAAGAAATCTTTCATTTGGATTAAAGATCAAAGGAAAAGCTGTGATTATAACTCACATGTTTTTCACCATCATCTTTGATAAAAGGTTTCAATCTCAGTCACCAATCATTATATATTCAACTGCATGAGACTCTAGTTTGGCAGTGTTCTCCCTTCTTTAATCGCAACTTTATATATTATTTATTTTGGTACATAGTTTCTCTAAAGAAGAGTGGTTGATTGAAATGTTTCACTTCAATTTTGTTTTATGAAACAAAAATTGCAGCAAATTCTGCATTGTGCTGAATTTATCTAATGAATGTGTTCAAAATGTGAAAATGTGAGTAGATGTATTCAGGAAAAAAGGGTGATAAGAAAGAACAAACACGCCCATAACATTTTACTCACTTTTTTTTTTGTTTTTTTTTTTTTTCATTTGTCAAGTTAGATTTCCCTTGGGATTTCTAGTAAGTAAAGATGTGGAAGTAACTTCTGGTCTTCAAAATTCACCAGTATTTTATATTCTGTAACTGTGCTTCTCACATAAGGGAGCAATTCTAGCTAAATCACTTAAGATCACCAGACTAAATTTTGTCTTTATATTTGTATAATTTAAAGGTATTTAGTTTGAACACATTTACAAAAGAATTCTAAATCAAAAGTTGGGGTCTAATGTGGTTCATTCTTGCTTGTACAAATTAAATAATAATAATGGTCCATTACTGTAAATCTAATTTAAGGTTTTTGTCTGTAACTACAAAAATACATATACTGCAACAGAAATGTCCAAATATAATGCTGACATTATCCTGCTTTTGTTATACTACAAAGCTCAGCCTTAATCAGGACTCTTTGCTCTATTTTATTAATTCTTGACCTGATTAGTTCTTTACCCTATTGAACGTTTATCAGTGCTATCAGAAGAATTTGGGTTCCATTAGACAGAATTCAGAGAAGGGAGTCTTCTTGGGAGGGCAAATGTCTTTCTTTTGGAAGCTCTGGTTACAGAAGCCAGACAGAAGGACCTGAAAAGGGCCTCCTGGAGGTTGTTTTTTTGGGGGGCGGGGTATTGGTTGTTTTTCTTTTCCCACACGGTTTGCAAAAAGAAAACTAGCCTAGAAATCAGTTTTTCTGCATGGGCAGCTATGCTCTGTCAGAATTTTGAAAAGCACACTGTATGTCTCTCAGAAGGTAAGTGAAATGTGAAAGTATATGACAGCCAGGTATAAGCACAGCTACTATTGGAGCATAAACAAATATACTTTTCTATCAAAAATACTTATATTGAAGCTTTGGGTTGAGCTCAGATTCTCAAAGCCTTAAAACACTTTTCTTAACACTGATTCGAAATCTAAATGGCTTCTCGCGTGAGCTATTTTTATGCCTCTGCTAACTGCCAAAAGCTTTCACCGATGTTTTTTTTTGTTCACACAAAATATTAGGACCAAGTCTACACCGATCTTTACCTGCAGACATGGGTAACGGTGTATTAAAAATGAGGACTTCACTATTCATCCCTTGGTTTTCATTCATCTCCTATCTTACAAGTTTAATTTGTCAGACCAGAAAGCAGGAAAAAAATGTTTAAGGACCAAGATCACCAATCATGCAACCAAGTGGTAAGCAGTCCATAGTTTACATGAGCCTACATGCTCAGCACAGCAACATTCAGCAAATGCCTAGATACCATAACTAATTTTTGTTAAAATCAAGATTATATTATCCTTTTTTTTTCTTTCTACAGTATCTTGTTATACTGAAATCTTTATAACAAATCCTGACTTTTGCAATCTCTCCCTGACACACTTTAGTTTTCTTACGCTTGTACAACTCATGGACATCGTTATTCCCTGCTATTTTCCTGAAAGAAAACCAATTTAAAACAGCTCCATCTTGGTTTGGGGGTAAAGATATTCAAGGTCATGTCTCATTATACAGAAAGGTAGCAGCGGATGCCCTTACTTGTCAGGGCCACACCAGTTGTTTGATTAGAGGTACGTGGCTGACACTGAGATGAACTGGAACTAGGGCAAGGACTTTGCCTTAGAACCTGATTTACTTCTACCGCTGGTGCCCAAAACAATGCACAATGGCATGCTCAAATAGCAATATCGATTTCAAACGCAGACACGAATAATTTCAAATTAACAAGAGGATTTGGGAGGTTTTTTTGGCCACCATTTAGTGATATGGGAGTATTGATCTGCTTGAGGGTCGGAATGCTTTACAGAGGGATCTAGACAGGTTGGATCAATGGGCCAAGGCCAATGGGATGAGGTTTAATAAGACCAAGTGCCGGGTCCTGCATTTTGGTCACAACAACCCCAGGCAACGCTACAGGCTTGGGGCTGAGTGGCTGGAAAGCTGCCCAGCAGAAAAGGACCTGGGAGTGTTAGTGGACAGCTGGCTTAACAAGAGCCAGCAGTGTGCCCAGGTGGCCAAGAAGGCCAACAGCATTCTGGCTTGTATCAGGAATAGCGTGGCCAGCAGGAGTAGGGAAGTGATCGTGCCTCTGTACTCGGCACTGGTGAGGCCTCACCTCGGGTGCTGTGTTCAGTTTTGGGCCCCTCACTACAGGAAAGACATTGAAGTGCTGGAGCGTGTCCAGAGGAGACCTACCAGGCTGGTGAGGGGTCTGGAGAACAAGTCCTATGAGGAGAGGCTGAGGGAGCTGGGCATGTTTAGCTTGGAGAAGAGGAGGCTGAGGGGAGACCTCATTGCCCTCTACAACTACCTGAAAGGAAACTGTAGAGAGGCAGGGGTTGGCCTCTTCTCCCAAGGGAATAATGACAGGACCAGAGGAAATGGTCTGAAGCTGCGGCAAGGGAGATTTAGATTAGATATTAGGAAGAATTACTTTACTGAAAGAGTGGTCAGGCACTGGAACAACCTGCCCAGGGAGGTGGTGGAGTCACCATCCCTGGAGGTATTTAAGAAACGTGTAGACATGGCTCTTCAGGGCATGCTCTAGTGCCCAAGATTATTGGTTTATGGTGGGGTGTTGTGTGTGGGGTTGTGGGTGTGGAGTTTAGTTGGTGGGTGCTTTTTTTTTTGTGTGTGGGTTTTTTGTTTTTTTTTTTTTTATGTGGTTGGACTCGATGATCTCAAAGGTCCCTTCCAACCACTAAGATTCTGTGATTCTGTGTGACCCCTGCTGTGTATTGCGTGAGTGATGGTAGCCTTGCAGAGCAGCTGAGGGTGAGAGGTACAGGGGCCAAATACCAAATACCAAAATACCAAATATCTTATATGTTTTTGTCGAAAATAGCAGAGAGATTGGGAAAGCTTAAAGGGAGGATGAAGACATGAGCACTGGATGGAAACACAGAATAGCCCCTTGCCAAAGAGACTGGGGAAAACTGAAAGCTCCATGGCTGAAAAGGGGATTTGGATTAATGAACAAAAACTGTCCGTTGAATTTTGCTGCATTCGGAAAACAAAGGTTCTTGCATTCTAGACTGTAAATGGTAGTGCATTAGAGCTACCCCACTCCACAATCAATTTCTTTTCCTAATGACACTAAACTTAACTGCTCAGTACAAAACATCATAATGACATTGTTACGAAACACAGGCTGATCTTGTTCAGTTCTGAATGAAATAGCCTGGAAAAAAAAAAAAAAAAAAAAAGAAAAGAAAAGCCAGTGCTGAGATGAAGCACATGTACTAAATGAAATAGCGTCTCTGTAAATAATACTTTAACAAATGCTGCTAGTAGGGAAAACCATAATGACAGAGCTGTAAGAGAGTGATGGGCTTGGATGTAGCCTTTGGAATTGAATATCTTGAGCCATGCGCTTCTCTGGCAATTTCATGCATTTTCTCAGCTAATCTCACATCACCAATATCAAGCTTGTCATATTGATTTTAAAGGGGAGGTAGAAAAATGGGAAGGTAGCTTGCCTTTGACAATCCCGAACACGGTTGCCTGGCAACTTGATGACCTGACTTGGGATGGATTGTTACAGTGACCTGACTAAATACCCCCAAATCACCCGAGAATTTGTAAAGAAAATACTGCAAAGTTGAATTATTGCTGCAATAATAAGTATTACGTTTCCCTTTTGCCTCTATGAAGAGTAATATATAAAAGGTGTTCTTGTTATAAAAGGCAAAGAATATTCTTTGTACCAATTAAAATGGATAATTATATAAAAGAGGAAGAATGACCCATTTGGCATCGAAAACTTTTTTAATATATATTGTTTCCATTTAGAGTGCTAAAATTGAGACATAGTTAATTTAGTGTAACTTTCTTGTTACAAATAGGGACTGTTTCTCAGATGTACTGTTCTGGAGGGCTGAGTAGGACAGATATGCGCAGATTAAGCTACGAAGTTCTGAAGAAAATTTTTGAAATGCTGATTTATTTGACAAATTTTGATCTTCATTTTGCTGTCAGTAATGCTTCGTGTTTTCAGATTGAGGTTCTAAATTTAGTTACACTGAGTATATAAAAAGCATTGCTGATATTTTTTTACTACAGTCAAATGCCTGCTTTCAATCACTTTTTAACTTTGCCAAATACTAACCATACTGATACTGAGTGAAATCATGTGAATTTTGGTGAAATAGCCGAAATGATTCAACCTTTGTTTCGAAGATCGATTGTATGAACAGTGTTTGAATTTCCGTTTGCACCAACAATTGCAAGCAGAAGGAAGACACTCAGCCCTATTTCTAACAATGTCTTGTTCTGAAACACTCGATGTTTTCATAGTTTTCACTCAATTGAGTCATAAGAAGGCAATTCTGTATTACAGTCTGAAGGGTACTGCACTCTGTAGAAATGAAGTATCCAAGAGACAGATGCTTCCTACCGAGAGGTACAAAAACCAGCTGAAAATATAGAAGAGTTTGTGAATGATTTGAAGATGAAGAGTGTACTTTGCAGTCCCGTTCATTTATAGAGGCCTTGATAAGATTATAGTCGGTATGTGAAACAAAACACTTTGAGGAAAGCGCTTTGGAAGGTGCATAATTTGCCAGCCCTAACCTCAGAAATTGCCATGTAAGAGCGCTCCAGGCTGAAGGTTTCTATGAGTCACTTTGCCATCATGGGCTTTCTACAGTGAGAAGTTAATGAAAAAAGATCTACCACAGAAAAACATATGGAGCTCAGAGTGATAATTCTTTAAATGACACAAAACCAGTATGTGGAACTACACCTCCTGAAGCAAAAAAACAGACTTTGGAATTAGGTGAAATTATCGTAATGGATTGTATCACTTTGCAGTAATGCATATTTTAGCTGTTGGCAGGCACTGGAAAACTGTGCTTTAACACAGCAGGTGATTCTTCACTAGAAATGACCAGTGGATAACATTCTATAAACTTGTAGTTGAGACATTAGCCTTAGAAGTAACAAAACTTCTATTAATGAAAAATAATAGGAGTAGGAACATACGCAAACTTGGTCCACTAGATCTCAATAATACTTAGTGTTTCTCTTTTCATATCAGATTGCCCCCAAGAAATTCAGATTAAGATGAAGATTAAGCAATTCAGTCTAAAGTGAATATGAGGTTTAATCTAAGAATCATAAAGATGACAAAGAACTGTTCAGGGTAAGCCATAGTGGATTGTACTGAGGACGAATTGTCAGAGAAAGATTCTGGGTTCAATGCTTTTTAATATTGCAGTTAGTGACTAACTCGGTGCTGCAGGGAAGGCTCTATCCCCTGATTGGAGGAGAGATCATGACCAAAATGGTGGCCTGCTCTTTGTGTTTGGAGCAATCTGAGGGACCCCACTAAAAAATAGAGCTTGACCATCTTGTGGGCTATTGCAAGAGAAATGTGGTGAAATGTTACAGAATAAAAATGAGATGCCAAACTTTTGCAGACCAAGCACAAGAAAACTTTCCATTTCTTATATTGAGAGAAAGGAAGTTAAACAAAAAAAAACAAAAAACAAAGACTATAAAATTGGTCATCAAATTGGTCCTGGAAATTAAAAGAAATTTCATAACCATAACATGTCCACAATTTTTAGTAAACTTTCAAAGAGAGCAATCAGGACTTAAATTGTTTCAAGACGAAGCCTGATAAGTCTATACAAAGGGTTGTATGACACACTATAGGTGATTTGGCATTCAAAATAAAAGCTTGAAGGTGAGACTTTTTGATATTTTTGAAAGGAGTTGAAAGGAATGTAACCAACATTCCTTTAGTCATGTATTTATACTGAAAATATATTTTAGTCATAGATTTATATTGAAATAGCTATATGCTTCAGGTCACATGCGAGAAAGTGAAGAAAAGTGAAGAAAATAGTATTTTTCCTTTTCCCCATAAGTCGGTTTCCTTCCTCAGGTGCAGTGGGGATTAGCCACAAGACCAGATGCTGGGTGGAGTGCTCTGGAAGCACCTCACGATACTGAGAAATTCACATTTAGCTGGTGTGTCCCTCCAGTGCTCAGCCTTGAAGTGATTGCCAGATGCTGGAACAGAAAGTTATTGTCCCAAGGTCAGAGTCTTAGGAATCATTTTTTTTCCTCAGAACCATGGGCTGTAATTCATGTCTCAATCATATCTGCTGTTCTTCAGTGGCATACTGTGAGATTTTTGGACTTTTGTCCTTCCATAAGTAAGTTTGTAAACATGGTGACTGCTGTTTGTCTGTTGTGGCATGGGAGGGCAGAAAATAAAAGTTTATCATACAATGACCTGTGTAACGACGATCTGAACTACATGGTTCAGGTAGCTTTTTTGTTTGGTGCTGCGTTTTAAGGCACTTCATTGTGCATTACTGGGAGGGTGTAAGTTGAGATAGGGTTGTTATCAAGGTGGGTGTCATTCATTAAGAAATTCAAAAATCTGTATATGTCATAGGCAGTTTCCTAGACCAGTTATTCCTCACCCTATTAAAAGCCTGAAAGGCTTTCAGTAGTACCTGGATCTGGAGATTTTCCTTTTCCAATTTTGTCTGCATTAAGGAGTAGAAATCATAAAGGTCAATCAAACGATTCTAGGTTCTCTCTGGAAATTATTTCTTTTCATTGTTCCTGAGGAGTGTTCAATAACAATCTGGCATTTGCTTAACAAGACAACATCCTTTCTGTTCACAGGTCTTTTTTCAGAAATTAACAGTCTCCAAAAGATAATGAGCTCAGTGAATCTTATTAACACAAGTTACAGCTGACTGACAAGTAAGTACATGGCTGTCATGTAATCTAATCATGGAGTTATAATTCAATTAACTATTGATTTTAGTTACCAATACTATATTCTAACTGATGCAGAAAAACATTCAATATCTGTAAAGTTTTATGATTAATACAAATTATATCAATACCCGACATTATTGAACTCAGACATTATAGAAAAGTATGTAGTTTATGCCTAATAAAAATTGTGTTCATTTTCATATATTACTAGCTATGAGCTATACTGAAGTTTTTCTAGGTGATCAAACTAATTATACTTGGAAATAAAGTGGGAACTATTTGCTGTTTATTTAACACCTATGTAGATCTGACGCTTTGTCATTTGGCACTTGTACAGTCATTTGTACCTATGCAAAATGAATATAAAACAGGCATGAAGGCTTATTTTCCAGACTGTTGATTTATCTACCCCTTTGGACTAGCGTAGATGACTGCATAAATGGCAAAGTGTGTTGCTCTCAGGCATGAAGAGAGAGTCGTGAGTCCAATTACAAATGCTAGGCTGAATTGCCAGATGCACTACTACTACAATGAGTCTCAGGCCACCCTAATACATACTTTACACCAGAGGCTTGGGAAAGGGAAGGTGAAAGCAAATTTCTCCCATTTTCTCAGCTATGACTTTATTAATTTCTCGTTGATGGTAGTAGACAGGCAGTCGGGCTGGTGGAGCCATTGGTGCTTTGCTCCCCCTAGTCTTGTCGCAGCTGTTATAACAGGGAGAAGCACAGAAAGGTAGAAGAAGCTGTGTCTAGTTTTTTCCAGCAATGGAGTTAGACAATATAATAGATTTGACTCAATCTGGGGAGGGAAATAAAGCAACAGCTAGGCCACTACATAATAGAATCATAGAATCATAGAATCATTTAGGTTGGAAAAGACCCTTGAGATCATCAAGTCCAACCATCATCTCCACTCTACAAAGTTCTCCCTCACACCATATCCCTTAACACTACATCTAAACGAGTCTCAAACACATCCAAGGATGGCGACTCCACCACCTCCCTGGGCAGCCTATTCCAGGGTCTGACCACTCTTTCTGGGAAGAATTTTTTCCCAACGTCCAGCCTAAACCTACCCTGCTGCAGCTTGAACCCATTCCCTCTTGTGCTATCGCTAATTACCGGTGAGAAGAGACCAGCACCAACCTCTCTACAGTGTCCTTTCAAGTAGTTGTAGAGAGTGATGAGGTCTCCCCTCAGCCTCCTCTTCCTCAAACTAAACAGTCCCAGCTCCTTCAATCGCTCCTCATAAGATTTATTCTCCAGGCCCTTCACCAGCTTCGTTGCCCTCCTCTGCCCTTGCTCCAGCACCTCGATATCTCTCTCATATTGAGGTGCCCAGAACTGGGCACAATACTCAAGGTGTGGCCTCACCAGTGCTGAGTACAGGGGGACAATCACCTCCCTCCTTCTGCTGGTCACACTATTTCTAATACAAGCCAGGATGCCATTGGCTTTCTTGGCCACCTGGGCACGCTTCTGGCTCATGTTCAGCCGCTTGTCAATTAGAACCCCCAGGTCCTTTTCTGCCAGGCAGCTCTCCAGCCACACTTCCCCAAGCCTGTAGCGATGCATGGGGTTGTTGTGGCCGAAGTGCAGGACCGTTAGCATTGGCCCATCGGTCCAATCTATCCAAGTCTCTCTGTAGAGCCTCCCTATCATGCAGATCAACACTCCTGCTTAGCTTCGTGTCATCTGCAAACTTGCTGATGATACACTCTATGTCCTTATCAAGGTCATCGATAAAGACGTTAAACAGAAATGGTCCCAACACTGAGCCCTGAGGGACACCACTTGTGACCGGCTGCCAGCTGGATTTAACTCCATTGACCACCACTCTTTGGGACCGCCCATCCAGCCAGTGCTTGATCCAGCAGATCGTATGCTCATCCAGGCCATGAGCCGCCAGTTTTTCCATGAGAATTCTATGGGGGACAGTGTTAAATGCTTTTCAAAAGTCTAGGTAGACAATGTCCACAGCCTTTCCCTTATCCAATAATCCGGTCATCTTTTCATAGAAGGAGATCAGGTTCATCAGGCAGGACCTGCCTTTCCTAAACCCATGCTGACTAGGCCTGATCCCCTGGTCGTCCATTATATGACTTGTAATGGCACTCAAGATGATCTGCTCCATGACCTTCCCTGCTACCGAGGTCAGACTGACAGGCCTATAGTTTCCTGGATCCTCTATTCTGCCTTTTTTCTAGATGGGTGCTACATTTGCTACCCTCCAGTCCACTGGGACCTCCCCAGTTAGCCATGACTTCAGGTAGATAAGGGAAAGTTGCTTGGCAAGCACGTCTGCCAACTCTTTCAGCACTCTTGGATGTAACCCATCCGGCCCCATAGACTTGTGCGCGTCCAAGTGGCATAGCAGGTCACTGATCACTTCCTCTTTCATTGTGATGACCTTGTTCAGCTTCCCCTCCCTGTCTCCTAGCTCACGAGGCTGGGTGCCCAGGGAACAGCTAGTTCCACTGCTAAAGACTGAGGCAAAGCAGGCATTGAGCACCTCAGCCTTTTCCTCATCCTTTGTGACTATGTTTCCCTCTGCATCTAGTAAGGGAGGGAGAATACCTACACCCTGGTCCAACATTTTAAGAAGAAACAGCAGTTGTTACTTAATTTGTGATGATTCTTGATCTCATGTTAGCAATGACATATTTTCAAGAATATCTGCTACAATGATCACTTTAAGGCCCTCATCAACAACATTTCTCTACTGAGTTTCCCAATTAAGATAAGGCAGGAGCAATGAGTTGAGAAGCGCAGTCACAAGAAGTCCTAAAACTTTTGATTATTGTCATTTGATTATATCAACCTGCTCTATTTAAATCAGAAAAGCCTAGTGTGCAGGTAGGTCTTCAAGAGCCATGTCATTTTGGACTTGCAAGCCAAAAGTCCAATTTTGGATTTAGGTGCTTAATTCCTACTTTTTGGATGTGGTCCATCAGTTAGTCCTGCACAGTTCCCAGAGCTGTCTTACAGCAGTCTTCCAGACTACTGATGTTTGAATCCTGTTTGAACTGTGTCAGGGGACAAAGTTTTTAGTCAGACCCAGTTTTTATATTGTAAAGTGATACTTTCCCAAAAACTGCTGATGCCTTTCTTGACTTGCTTGGATTTCACCTCATGCTGCATTAAAATTAACTATGCATATATTTTGCTTTAGTATGAATCTTTGTAGTCGTATGAATGTCCACCATACACTGTTGCCTGAACCTGGTTATACCAGAAGCTTCAAAATCTTTGGGTCTTTTACTTGACAGATCTATTGATCAACTTAAATGACTATGGCTTGCCAGCTTGCCTGTATACCAGTTACACTAACAGCCTGAAATGACCGGCAAATAATGTAAGTAATTCAATGCAAGAGTCTTTTATGTGTATCACACATAATTTACATGTACAGAATAGTATATTAAAATGACTTAGTAAAAAGAAAAGCCATTGCAGAGAATTACTTTTTAATGTTACTGTTTACCTCGTTTCTTGTTCCAATATGGCCCAAGCCCAGGCAATTTGTTTTGTCACTGGCACTGCCAGAAGACACAGACGGCAAGTTAAATGTAATAAGCAGTCTGCCTACTTTTGGGAAAGTAATACATTATCTCATTCTCACAAATGGGTACCTATCACCAGCCCCCGTGCGTAACCATTTTAATATGTGTGGCATCTTGGCTGAACAACGCTTCTCATATGTAGTCTTAACAGATAAGCAGTTCTTCAGTATGACTCAACTTTGCTCTTTTCAGAATTCTTTTCAAAGGGATATATCCCCCTAACAGATTAAAGTAGTACAGTCAGGGAAGCCTTCTACAGCTTTGGTTTTGCTAGTGTGACTGACACTGAAGAATTGGTGTCAGGGGCGTTTGTTATGTCCCATAAAAAATCTCATGGGATGCCTGCTAGCCACGTTCTCAGATTGCTAGCCCATGCAGTCATTTTACTGCAAGTTTGTTCCCTGAGATAAATACATAAAAGCAGCTAGGATATGTCTGTAGCTTTTACAGTTTCACTGCAAGTTGCTTGTAGAGCTTTTCATTGATATTGTCTGGGGTGGACTATGATTCTTCAATGGAAGAAGAGTGAGTAAGAGAGGGACACGTTTTGCCATTCACAGTCTGACTCGTTTTCTTTATGTATATGTACTCAGATTTTGGAGTAATGATGGAATATAAACATTTTCATTCAGTCTTCTTGTTCATTTTGTTCAACTCGTGCCTCCAACAAGAACACATAAAATAACAGGGCAGGGTGGAAATAAATATAAAAGGGGCTTTTTAGCATAGTGGGGTGAAAAAGCATGCCTCCATCTACTGTGATGGCCCTGTGATATTGTCAGCTTGCAGTCACAGCACTCAATCAAAACCAACAGTATTACACAGATAGTCAAACCTTGTGGAAAGCAAACTTTAAGGATTTAATAGCAACACAGAGTCATTAGAGTTATGATACAGGAAAAAGCCCTGATGAAATAGGGCTTTATAATTCTTAATACACTTTGCTTTTATGTGTACCCGAGTGGATTAATAGATTAAAAATCACACTGCTGGATGCCTTAAAGATGTAGCCTCAAAGATGGCCAGGCATTGCAACAGCCCTCACCAAATCACCCCATTGTCTGCCACTTTGGTTAATTGTCCAGGCTCACAGCACAACCTGGCTGCTTCTGAAGGGGATCTTCATGATCCAGTTGACTTAAAAGGCACCTGAGTTAAACAGGAATGAAGAAGAAAATGAGCAGGGTTCACAGTGGCAGGCAGGACGTTTATGCATATGATGGAGTCTGCAATATGAGCAGACAGCCCTGTGGCATGCCTTCAGCCCTATTAACTCAACCTGTTTGCAGCTCTGCTCCACGCTGGGCTCCACCTGCCCATGAGCTTGGATTTCCCTACAGAGGAAAAGAAGATGCAGACCATTTGCAGGCTGCGTGCACTCCAATATGTCTCTTTACAGGAACAGTCAAGGCCAGGACTGCATCATCGAGCATGCAATACACTTTTCTACGCAGATAGAGGACAGGTCCTTAGAGCAGGACTGTGGGAGCCACCTGAGACATTCCTGCTCTCTTGTGTGGATTTGCCTAAGTCTTACCAGGATGATATTTAACTACGAATACAGAACTGAAGCACCACAGCTCAATAAAATACATACAAACTAGCTCAAGAGGGAGGGAATGAGCAGTTTTTTTGTCTCTATCACAGAAGTAACCACCAAAACTACATGTGTTCCCATGCAGGGTTTAATTGGAGGAGAATCACCTCAAACTTTTACACAGGGAAGGCAACATTCTGTCATACCGTCAATAAATCCAAAATGGCTATATCTGGTATTTCAGTGGAGCTCCCCAGCAGGAAGCATCCCTTTTCTGTCATGGCTCTGCAAAGCTTGTCCCTTGGCAACACGCAGGAGTGACAGAGGCACGCAGACGATGTGGCCACACGTTAGGATGCCAGTTGGTGGGGATGGAGTCCTTGAAAGTGAGTTCTTCTGCCACCAGGGGATACTGCTGTCCCCAGCATCTCTCACCCTGGGCAACTGTCCACCTATAGGTAAAGGTCTTGGCTACAAAGATTCACGGTTTCTTCTAATGACAAACACTGTCAGAGTACCACAGTCTCTTGTTAGTTATCAAGTTCTGCTACCTGGGAAAGAAAGAGGTCAAGATTTGAATGCTGATATAAAAATAATTTGAGCTAAACAGCTTCTTGCTCAAATACGCCATGTTGTGGGCACACTATTCCAAAGAGCCTAAGGAATGTAAGAGAGCAGCCCCAGGCAATACTGGAAGGGGCACACATGTGTTATTGCACAGATTTAAAAAACAAAGCTGACAAGCAGACTTTCCTAAATTGGGTGGGTTGGTGCTCGCCCAGAGCTGTCACTAATTCAATGCAGATTGTCTGTGTAATATGAGTGCTTATTTTCAAAAGAAACAGGGTGGAAAAAGCGTGTGCAAGTCTCAGGAGAGTCTGATTGCAAAAGGCATGGTTGGAGCTGATTAGCCTGTTTACCCTGCCAGTTTTCACACACAGACAGATAGGCAGTCTCATGCATTTCCCCAAGCAGATTCTGGAGAAGGCTGATGAAGAAAATGAAATCCAGTTTAATTTCCATTTTTTCACTCAGCCTGGTGTTGTAATCCGGCATAGTGGTTCAGCTGGAGATCACTTGTCATAAGTGGGAAGAACGGGCTAATTTCTGGGACTATCTTTATGGCAGATCAGTAGTACCTGAACTTATTCCCTCACCTTTGCCTGCCAGGGCTGCGATTTATTAATCAGTTGACAAAGTTCTAATTGGCAAGCGGCTGAACATGAGTCAGCAGTGTGCCCAGGTGGCCAAGAGGGACAATGCCATCCTGGCTTGTATTAGAAATAGTGTGACCAGCAGAAGGAGGGAGGTGATTGTCCCCCTGTACTCAGCACTGGTGAGGCCACACCTTGAGTATTGTGCCCAGTTCTGGGCACCTCAATAAGAGAGATATCGAGGTGCTGGATCAAGGGCAGAGGAGGGCAATGAAGCTGGTGAAGGGCCTGAAGAATAAATCTTATGAGGAGCAATTGAAGGAGCTGGGACTGTTTAGTTTGAGGAAGAGGAGGCTGAGGGGAGACCTCATCACTCTCTACAACTACTTGAAGGGACACTGTAGAGAGGTTGGTGCTGGTCTCTTCTCACAGGTAATTAGCGATAGCACAAGAGGGAATGGGTTCAAGCTGCAGCAGGGTAGGTTTAGGCTGGACGTTGGGAAAAAATTCTTCCCAGAAAGAGTGGTCAGACCCTGGAATAGGCTGCCCAGGGAGGTGGTGGAGTCGCCATCCTTGGATGTGTTTGAGACTCGTTTAGATGTGGTGTTAAGGGGATATGGTGTGAGGGAGAACTTTGTAGAGTGGAGATGATAGTTGGACTTGATGATCTCAAGGGTCTTTTCCAATCTAAATAATTCTATGATTCTATGAATTTGTCATAGTGCAAGCCCCACTTGCCTTTTCTTTCAAAATTTTGGTGCTGGGCCACATAGGGACTATTTTTTTCCATTGCATTTGAAGTTACTACAACATTTATGTTACTTACAAGGTCTTTTTTTCCTTTTGCATAATTGGAGATTATTTAATTTAATGACAGGAATATAAATCTTCCTTTCTAAATGGTTCCCTGTGCTCCAGTGGTTCGGAGTCACAGCCTGTCTCCTTTCCCAGTCTATTCTCCAGTCTCAGGTGTTTCCATAAGTGTACTTGTATTATTGCAGTTCTTTCTTCAACTGAAAGAGGAATTTTCTTTCCTAATTTTCATCTCTGTTCCTTTCTCTTGTAAGTAGGAGCAGCTTGAATGCAAGACGACTTGAGTTTTGAATTTGGTTCAGCCTATCACATGGTCCTGGGGAACGAAAGGCGGTGCAGGGAAAAATGCATTAGCTCTGAGGGACTCCCACCATTTAGACTGATTTTCCTGAGGACACCTAGAACAGTTTTAGGAGTGCAATGTTTAGGGTCCTTAGGATAGGTGACAATTTATATCCATTTTAATTCTTTTTCTAATTGCTAAATAGTTGTGGAGAAATTCCAGGAGTGGGTCACACCTCACCAAATTTCAGCCATCCAAAATTTAGGTGTCAGGTCTAAGCTATTTTAGTGGGTTTCTGCTCTAAATTATAAAGAGAGGCGGGTACCATCAGGCAACAATTTATCTCTCCTCTTATGATGCCTCTTTCATTCTCTCACTGCATCTCACTAGGTCCTACGAAGACAAATTTTGCCTTAAACAATAAATAAATGAAGAATTTGGAATGGTTGGAGACAACATGGTTTTGCAAATAATGCCGTGCCCAACCTTTCACTCCAAACCAGCAATGCAATAAATTTTCTAAGTTATTCATCTCAGTGATAAGATTTGGAAAATATCTAATTTCTGGCCAAAGGAGTTTAGGGCAAGGTCTGTAGCACAGGGACAGCCCCATAGCACAGGGGGCAGCCTGGAGGTACCCCAGAATTTTTATTTGTAGATTCCTGTTTGCGCCAAAAAACCTGTTGTAGTTGTCTAGGATCCTAGAGATTTGACTATGGGCGTATTTATGTGCTTCTGACGTAAAGCAACTTTCCGCGTAGGGACATACCTAGCTTTATTGGTAGCCAACGTGCAGTCACTTGCAGCTAGTGGGTAGGAACAACTATGGCTATGGGAGGATCATCAGCCCTCCAAACTGCTTTGGCACCAGACTGAGGCTGCAGGGAAGATTACTTTTAATTCTGGTTCATTTTGCTGATCTCTGCAATTATGGCAGGTGAAAGCAGGACAGGGTGTAAGACCAGTGGTTCCACCCAAGCCCTCCTAGAACAGACGTTTCCACATTCTGGTGATGGGACACCACTTAATCCATTGCACCAGATGAAGGACCATCTACAAGCATTAACCTGGAATGAAGTAGCCCATAAAGCAGTGGTTTTAAAAGGTCATTTTGTAAGACATTTTATGGGAGTAGGGGAGAAATGTATCATCCTTAATTCTAACTTTGCAGTTACTGGGCCACAGAGGAAGAAAGGAACAAAAAAAATCCAGATGGGAATGCTTGTATGCATGCTGAGATACCACTGTAACTGTATTTACAGCTTACTGTACTCATATAGGCTTGAGAGAACTGTGTTTTCTGATTTTTGATCCCAGAGATATTTTGGACTTTAATATTAAAAACAACAATGAGGAAAATTACATATAAATATTGTGTGTATATATATATATACACATAATTCACAAAAAAAATTATATAGTTTTGGCAGTGATAACTGGATTTCATGACCATCTTTCCATTTCCACTTCAGTTCCCTGACTGCTTTGCTGTTACATCAGGCTCTTAGATGTTATTTTTTAATATGTGAGCCCCTCCAAGGACATAGCAGGAGGAACATGTACCTTCTGGTTCCCAGCTAGCTGGCTTAAGGATGTGCCAAATGCATCCTTCCAATCATCCCTTCCAGAACAAAGAAAATTTTGAGCGTCTGCAAAAGTGTACCTCTAGGTATTCAGAGAAATTAAAAGTAAAAAAAAAAGCAGAATTGGTTTTGGAGTACAGACTTCTGAGACTTTAGATGTCTGTACCTCACTTTAGAATTTTCATATGTCTCCTCTGTCTTAGAAATTGAGGTCTTCTCTGATTTAAATCCTTAATACCTTTGTCCCTGCTACACCCTTGCTGAAGATCTGAGACACTGCAACCAAATTATTTTAAGAAATTATATAACTGTATTGCACCGCTAACTGTACTTTTGCTAAATAACATGTGCAGCTTGCTATGAGTCAGATTCAGATGCCCTTTCTCATGTGGAGTATTTCCATGCTGCACATCTAATTAGAAATGCCCAGACTAGCAGTTTGCTCGGTTTTGTTCAGCATCCTTATTTGGAAAGGTACAGAAGGTGCTGACACAAGATGTTCAAATACTTTCCCATAGGGCGGGGATGGCAGTCGTCTCAGTATCCCCGGTGTGACATGAATTTACAATTCCCTTATATCACTCCTCCTAAAGGTTCCATACGGCTCCACTGACTGGTAACAAGGCTCTTTGGATATGTTTTTTTGCATTTCGGTGTTATCACTGGTTTTCAATAATTGAATGTGGGATAACAGGTACGGGGAATTTTGAACCATGTTGCAAAACATTCAGAAAATAAGCTGGTCAGAAACCATCTGATCTGACACTGCAGATGCCTTTAATTTTCCTGATTACCTGGAGTTTCAGACATTAGTGCAGATGATATTTTCTCAGTTAGGGACAGAAACGCTAACCAGTCTTGTGACCTTACTTTGTTACCACATTGCCATCATGTTTTTCAGAACTGTTTTCTCCTCACTATACTTTTGAAACAAATAAGAAGGGACCATAATTTGGGTCTGTCAGAAGCCTGTAACCTTGAGAAGACAACCAAAACAGGCCCGGTAAGTGTGAAAGAGTTCACTCACAATTTGTGCTCATATATGTAATCACAAAAGATTCGTGACCTCAGTAAATACAGCCTGAACCATCCACATTACTGGTTTAACTTTGTTCCATGCAGCCAGCATACCTGTGTGCTGGTTTGTTCTCCAGCTTTTTGGTCCTGTCAGTTTTGGTGGGACTGCCAAGGCCATGCCCGATTCAGACAATTTTCTTGCACAGCTGAAATGGTACAAAATGGATGAGATAGCAAGGGGAGGAAACTAGAACTTTCCAGCCCCATTGCTCAGTCATTTGTTCATAGTCTTCTCAAGGTGGGTGAAGGAAAACTGCAAAGTTTCATTTAATTTGTCCAGTGCTTGAATATCACAAAGTAGAACTACTGGTTCCGAAGTCAAGGCAGTCACAAAGACGTGGCTGATGAGGGGGATGGCGTTGCAGGCTCCTGGGCAAATCCCGTAGACTGGCAGCCAGTGCACTGCACTGTGGCGGGTTGGGTTTGTGCATCCCCATCACACAGAGGTCCAGGCTCCCACTGAGGTCTGCAGGCAAAGGGAGAGGGGAGACTGAAACCACTGTCTCGCAGCCAAACAAGACATTGCCATTTCGGCACTTAGCGATGAGGTATATTGTGCTGTGTGTGAGGCAGAGGCTTTCACTAAGCTCCTGTGGGCATTAGCAATGCAGTCCTTTCCCAAAGAAATGTTAGGGTGGGTGAGCTGTTTTTTCTTTCAAAAAAACTTGTCGTACCATGTTGTCATTGCATATTCATCCTCTTCAAGTGCTGCAAATTGTTGTCCTTGAAAGCACATGCAATCCACAAACCGATGAAGGTTGAGGTAGAAGCATTACAGAACTGTTGTCTCCCATCTACAGATGCAGTGAGTGTAATAAAATCTAGTATGAGTCTACACTTTCTATTTATAAGATGCTACAACGTTATGAACCCCATTTCTGAAAGCTCGATAGGGTCTGAAACAGGTTTATCCAACTGCCAGACAAGTGTCTGCAGCTATCTAGAACTGTAAGTTTCAGTCCTAGCAATCCCATTTCCTGAAAGCTTCTCTTTTATAAAGAATAATAGTTTACAATATTTTCCTAGAAATCAGGAGAAAGTAAGGGCAAACATATTCTTTTCCATGAGCACCTAGATATTACTGTCCTCCTGGTCACAACAGTACAAATGAATTCTGAACTCTATTACTGAAGAGATTCGTATCTTTTAAGTGTCTAAAGAAGTTTATGTGCAGTTTAATAGGATCAGTATTAGCAGCATTAGCACTAATACTTAAATGGGAGCTCTGATCCAACCTTGAGCTCTGTGAGTCTTGAAGACAATACTTATTACAGCAACATAAGTATCATCTTCAATGCCATTAAAATTAAATATGAGTACACATCAATTTCAGTGTCAGGAGACGTACTGTAAAGATCAACAATAATTCTAGCTGAAGATCTCTCTGGAAGCCCATAAAGCCAGAATACCACAGTATGAGATATACAGAAATTAGAGCTGTTTGAATAGTACTTATACATATAGAGCACTGTTATTTTTGTCTTTTGCATTTATAGAGCATTCCTGCAATTTAGAAATTCGTTAAAGTGAAGTGTATCTCGGCATTGTACACAAATGAGGATATTTGAAAAGTCTTTAACTCTGTTATTTGTGATCTGAATTTCAAACCTGGATACCTCAGACATCTAAGTGTCATATGAATGTCTTCAAATCAGTTTTGAAACTTTGCAGTTCTGCGGATAGTGAAATATTCAGACTTGGTATATCTGAACTGAAATGCTAAACGTGACAAAAGGGTGATATTCACTGGCAGGTCCTGACTGTTTTGTGCCACTCCAGTGGTGCAAGGAAATAGTAAATCTGTGCTGTCTGTTGTGCTGCGGATGGTCAATAACTGCTTCACGGCTTCAGGCTAGCACAAGGTAGATGAAGAATATTGGTGAATCTGGCTCAAATATTCACCATTATTCTTTCTTGCCTTCATCCAGCTTTGAAGAAAATATATTAACTGCATCCAGAACATAATAAAACTACCAGAGTTTCCAGTGCTGAAACAATAATTCTTTTAATAAAAGGTCTGGCAATAGTTCTTACCTCAGAGAGGTACCCAAAGTGAGCGCTTAGGCTCATTAAGGGCCTAATGCTCTGGGAGAATGAGCTACTGCACATCAGCTGATCTACAGTAACCCGTCTGTGTTCAGACTTACTGTAAACACTTTTGTGAGTCTGAGCCCTGGAGCATTTCATACAAGATCTTACTGTGGTTCAGGACCTTCCAGGTCTTGTTCCCACTAGTCTTCTGACGTGGCCTCCAGTACAGGTCCAGCCTCAGCAGAGGCACTCCTCTGAGCAGCAGGGTCTACAGGCAAGCCTGCTGTCTTTCCCTTTCCTCGTGCACAACATTCTTTCACATGCTGGGGGAGGCAAACAGACAGAGATACCCACGCCAACATTTCCAGCTTTATTTCCGTGATTTTCATAGAATCATAGAATTTCCTCAGTTGGAAGGGACCTTTCAGATTATCTAGTCCAACCATCAACCTAACACTGACAAGAACACATTTCGTGTTCTTTTACATTCTAACTTTTCTACTATCTGTTGATACTTAAATGTAAGATTAATTCCTAAAAATATTAAGTTTGGACAAGATCGTCAATTCTGCCAGAACTCAGCTTTTGCGGGTAGTACTCCTGAGAAAGCGGCATCCTGGCTGAGTAAAATGGACTTGGTCATGCATGTGTCTAAAGGGTATCTGGGAACAAGCTTCATTACGCTATAGAAATGATGGAGAGCTGATCCTATGGGCTAAGAAAGGGTCTGAAAGACCTGTAGATACTGATGGGGATCTTGGTAGACTCAGGGATGATGTTAGTGGAGCAGGAAAGTGGGATGCAAAGGAATTGAAGCAGGAGAGCAGTGCATTTGGTAAAGATATAAGACATGGGAGTAGCAGCTGTTTTAGAGCAAACCCATAATGTGGAGCATAGAAGATCTGCTGTGGGAAAGGTTTTGGAAGAAAAGGTTGGGTGTAGAGACTTCATAGAGCCAAAGGCAGAGACTGGGAACATTAGGGGAAGACCAGAGAGATCATAGCTCTGTCTGAGTAACTTGATTTTTCAGAAAGCATATGCTCAGAAGGGTCAGGAAACAGAAAGGTCCTGGATTACAAGGAACTCACCATCACCATATGTTGAGTGACCTACCAGTTTAAAACTGGTATTGTTCTCTCCTCTGTTTTCAGTTAAGTGATTTGATACAGTCTCACAACATCTTTGCTGTTGAATCTAGTAATTCTTCTCAAAAACAAAAAAACACAATACATATGTATTGGTATATATATGATATTGTTTCTAAGGCTGTGTTTAGATGAGGAAGGACCTCTAGTGTGGTTCAGGACTAACCTGGGCTGGCAGATTTGCCATTGGTCAGTGAGTAACTGAAAGGAGTTTGTGGCAAATTCAATAGTAACGCAGAACAGCTCTGTCCCACAAGTACTTCTTTATACCAGTTGCACATATTTGTTCAATCCCAGCTATGTTTTATCATTTATCTTTTATTTATTTGACTTTTAACTATTAGTAATGAGTACTGTGACTAATGTAAGGCAGGAAAAACACCTCAAAGGATCTGGGTGGGCTGGAAAGTCATAGGGGACTTCCTTCGTATATCTTACCCATTTCTCTCTACTGTAACAGGACGAGCTTTTTAGCATGGCCAGGACATGCCAGCAATAACATGGTGTCAGGAGGTCTCTGCAGATGGTTTCTGCAGAAAAAAATATCACCTCACCACCACCCCAGACTCTGAGGGGATGCAAAATACAAGACAAATTAACTTATCATATCCTGCATCCTGTGGGAAAAAAACCCTTGCCTACAGGGAAGGCTTTGGAAAATCCCTTCTCAAGGGGAGTCCATTAGGTTCTCAAATTACCTGAGCAGACTAGCTGTTTTCATGGGTAACCTTCTGTCACATTAGAAGTGGTGATTGGGGAATTAATCTTTTAAACATGCAGGGATGAAAAATGTCTGCAAGGTCAGAATGTAAATAAACAGCATTTATTTATCTCTTTTCCATCAACTCTTCATTCACCCTTCTTATGTATTAAAGAAGTATCAACAGATGTATTAACAAAGAGGAAAACCACACTGAGATTTCCTATGGCAGTGGCATTCTTGTAGTGAGGAACTGTGAAACAATTTCATGAGCAACAGCCTCCAAACTACCCCAAAAAGCTACATCCTTCTGGAGTTCTAATGAGTTAATGCTTATTCATCCATTTCTAATGTACACACAGTGGAACTCCAGTTACTATAATGTCATATCATGGGAAAAGACAAAAGCTGTTTCTAAAGACCTGGAAGCAGATTTCCCTGCACATGTCTCACAGCAGCTGTGTAAATTAAATTTGTAATATTAATGTTGATACTAGGTGAAACAAAAAATATTTGACTGCATTCTAGAAGCAGACGTTTAACTTTTTCTGCAGAAGTTATCTTATTACCAAAAGTGTATGTGTCACTGATGAGAGGTTTAACAAGGCTAGTAAATGAGAAGTGCAAGCTGTATTCTGTGCTGAGTTTTGCTCAGCAGAGAGGTTTGACATTTCTGCTGATGTCAGCTGCCATGGTAGACCCTTGTCATTTATACAGAAAAACAACACCTCATTACAAAGGATATAATTTTTGCCATTCTCTTTTAATCTCACCAATTATACCCTACACTTACAGTCTAACTGAATGGCACTTTGTTCAAAACATGCTGCATTGCGCTGGTTTGGGATCATATGTCAATGTGACTAGAACAAGGTTGAAACTAACAGCTAAAATATTTTGATATACAATCTGAAAAGAATGATGAAACCCGTGAAAGCACCTCTTGAAGAGTATTGTAAGGATGTCTTGTGCCTCTTACAGTGAATGAAAAAGAATTGATATAATATCATCTATATGTCAAATATATGCATTTTTGCATCCTGGGTATGTAGATCTGTGCAGAACAGTGGCTTTTATTTACATTACTTGGTTGAAACAATATTTATTTATCTCAAAATGTTGTACATTGAGAACATTTCCTCTGGACCTGTTCAGGAAAGACAGAAGTTAACATTAACAAAGATTATTGCAGTTCCTAAGGCAGTTTTGCCAAGCCTATTGAGTTTGCAGGGTTGTCAGCCTGCAAAAGGACAATAACAAGCCACCTCTAATGGTATTCCTTAAAATCCTGTCTGGATTAAGAGATTTCAGGGTAAGGTCCTCTCTGCAAAACCTAGTTTCCTCAGCAGAAGTTCTGTGACCACCGTTCTACATATCCTGCATGAAAATCCCCATTACAAGTACTAGTCACACTGTGAAACTAGCCATTTCAGAGAGTGACTTAGGTTCTTAACACTAAGGGATGGAAATAAGTATTTTTCCAGTTTGAGGGAAGTTTTTCTTGTACAAGACATTGCTAAATGGAAATCCATCTGTTAGAGCCCCTCAAGCAAGTTCATTCTTCTTATTAGGAAAACTGGTAACTTAATTGGACAAGTGGATGAGGAAAAGGCTGTGTATGTTGTCTACCTAGACTTTAGTAAAGCCTTTGACACTGTGACCCACAGCATTCTCCCAGAGAAACTGGCTGCTCATGGCTTGTGTGGGCATACTCTTCGCTGGGTTAAAAACTAGCTGGAAGGCCAGCCCCAGTGAGTGGTGGTGAAGGGAGGTAAATCTGGTTGGCAGCTGGTCACAAGTGGTTTTCCCTAGGGCTCAGTACTGAGAATGGTTCTGTTTAATATCTTTATCAACAACCTGGATGAAGGGACCAAATGCACCATCAGTAAGTTTGCAGACAACACCAAGTTGGGTGGGAGTGTTGACCTGCTTGAGTGTAGGATGGCTCTACAGAGGGATCTGGACAGGCTGGATCAATGGGCTGAGGCCAATGGTGTGAGGTTCAACAAGGCCAAGTGCCAGGTCCTGCACTTGGGTCACAACAACCCCATGCAGCGCTACAGGCTTGGGGCAGAGTGGCTGGAGAGCTGCCTGGCGGAAAAGGACCTGGGGGTGTTAGCTGACTGCCGGCTATATGAGCGATCAGTCTCCCCAGGTGGCCAAGAAGGCCACACCATCCTAGCCTGTGTCAGGAATAGTGTGGTGAGCAGGACTAGAGAAGTGATGGTCCCCCTGTACTCGGCACTGGTGAGGCCCCACCTTGAGTGCTGTGTCCAGTTTTGGGCCCCGCACTACAGGAAAGACATTGTGACTGTGGAGCAAGTCCAGAGAAGGGAAACAAAGCTGGTGAGGGGTCTGGAGAACAAGTCTTATGAGGAGTAGCTGAGGGAACTGGGATCATTTAGTCTGGAGAAAAGGAGGCTGAGGGGAGACCTTATCGCTCTCTACAACAAGGTGGGTGTTTTTCTCTTCTGCCAGGTAACACGTGATAGGACAAGAGGAAATAGTGTAAAGTTGCACCAAGGGAGGTTTAGGATGGATATTAGGAAAAATTTGTTCAGTGAAAGGGTTATCAAGCATTGGAACAGGCTGCTCAGGGAAGTGGTGGAATCGCCATCCCAGGAAGTATTTAAAAGACGTGTAGATGTAGTGCTGAGGAAAATGGTTTAGTGGTAACTTGGCAGTGCTAGGTTAACAGTTGGACTTTGTGATCTTAAAGGTTTCTTCCAAGCAAAACATTTCTATGTTTCTATTCTATGATTTTAACTGCTTCTGATTCAATTATAAAGAGGTGGTGCAATCTGCAAATCAGAGTTCCTGTGTAGAGCTCACCAGTCATGGAGCAGCAGAGTATGTGCTTGTGCGTGCTGTTGAACTAACATGCTGTTGAGCTGAGCTCAGAGCAAAGGGGACAGGACAGGGGCAGCATGATTGATGATGACGGCTAAATGAAAAGACGAGTTGTACTTTCCAAACTGTGTATGAAGAAGATAAAGAAAGGGAGTTACTTTTCCCTTCCTAATGGATGGCAGTTTTTAGTGGTTCCAGTTGTGGCTTTGAACATGGAAAACAGCTGGACTTTGAGCTGAAAGTATCTTCAGTATTATTATGTCCTGCCTAAATGTTCCCCCACATGCATGGTCTCCTGGGCTGATCCCATTTCCGCTTCTACTCCTCCTCCCTTTAAGTAGTACCGGCGCAGCTAAAGCAATCGCATAAGTAGAATAATTTACATTGTGTCCTAAACCAAGAGTATTCACAACACAAGAGTTCTGGACTTTCCCCAGTTAGCGCTTGTTGTTGGCTCATAGACAAAAGAAGGCTTTCCAACACCTCACCAAATGCATCTGCACTCTAGGAGCGGCAACAAAGGTTAAAAGTTATGAGAGAGAGAGAAGAAAAGCAGGTATTTGAAGAAGAATTGAGATTAGGAGAGGGTGAAAATAATGAATAGGGCTAAACTAAGGGAAGGGGTACACAGTAGATGTTTGAGGCAGAACAGAGAGATGTAAATAGAGGTGGATGCTTTCCTGCTGCTCTCACTGAATCCTGACAGCAGCACAGGACGGTTTCACCCATCCGCGCAATCCTCCCCTCCAATCACTCCATTAATCACTTGCTGCTGCTATGTGTGAAGCACGGAGAGTGAGGGCTGCTCTTGTTAGCATGTAACCATCCTTCATTTCAGTTCCCAATGCCAGTCACATACATCAGTCCAAACAGGCAGCACTCTAAACCTCAAGAAAAAAAAAAACCAACATGAGTTGGAAAAAAAGAAAGAAAAAGATTTCTGAGGATGGTGGAGGAAGATAATAAGACAGGTGTTGCTTACAGAAAGGACAAAAAACAGGGACAAAAAACAAATTTCTCTGCAGGATGGGGCAATCTATTCAAAACATTTTCTGCTGAAGTCATGGTTAAAATTTATCGAGCTGGGAGTCTGGATTTTTTACCAAATTTGGGCTTTCCTTAAAGAGTCAATAAGGACTAAGAACCCTTTATTTGCAGGACACTGTCTTTTCATATATGTGGCTGAATCTTGCAGGTACCTACAACTGAGATGTCACCAGGCTTCCTGTACTAGAGGGAGAAGACCAATTACTTTGCAACATTAAGAGATGCAAAGAGGAGAACTAGTTGTGGCAGCCTAGGAGTTACAAAGTTCTTGCATTGTTTCACAAATCAATTCTCATTTTGTCTTAATGTCTTAATGTCTTTTAATGTCACCTACATTAAAATTTGTAAAACTGCTGCATTGTATGTGGCATGGACGACTGTGTCCTGTTACAGTTGTGCCCACTTAAACAAAGCATTACAGTTGATGTCTCTGTTACAAAAGAAAAGACTGCATCCATAAAACTGGAACAGTAGGTTCCCATTTGGGAAAAATATTATAGTTTAAGAAATAGATTAAGTATTAAATGGATATTTTATTCTCCAAGCAAGAATTCTAAAATATATGAAATGTGCAGTATATTTTCTGCATGAAAATTTCTTGATGTTCATGTCACAAGGTCCATATTATTTATCCTGCATTTGGCTGTTAGCTAAGTGTCTGACAGAGCTGATTGACTGAGCTGAATCAGAAACCACATATAGCCCAGAAATATCTGTGTTTTTTCCCTTGATTAGTGAGATCTGTACACTACTAACACTAACATATATGCCTGTGAGTTGAAACATGCCGAAGGAGTTTGAGTGACTACAGGTAGTTAATTTTTTTTTCCAGTGGAAATAAAATAAAAAATTAAAAAAAAAAAATTGCATTTTCTAAGAGCCTGAATTTTCTTTTCACTGAGGCCGTTTTATATCATTTTGGCAGTGTAAAGTGGTTTTATGTTGAATTCAATTCAATTTATGCCTACTTGAAAGACAAGCACCACTGTGCTTGAATGTGAATGAGAATCATATCGAATACATGTGTATATCTTGAATTTTGAACTTACAAATGAACGCAGTGAGAAGCACCAAGTCTCAAATGATCATGCCTCAATGACTTCGTAGTTCCTCTTAACGTTTTATTATCTCTGCCTTTGAACTACAGGCACCGGTCATCTGTAAATTCCTCACCAAGCAAAGTGATGGTAAAACACAGAATAAAAAGTATTGGAACTGTCATGAAGTCCTTCCACAACGGCTGGGCACAAAGTCCTGAAAAGAAAACTCATAATTTCCTTGTAATTTTTATGAAAAATTGTAACATACACAAGGTCCACTTGAGTCCAAGGCAATTTCAGCTTTAGTTACAAGTGTTTCATGCATCCTATTAGGACTGTCATGTTTATTTTGTGGTTTCTTGCCCCTTGAGCTTATTTCATGATTTTCATTCACTGATGTGCTAGCAGAAGTTCAAATTTTTCTTTCTTTAAATCATCTTTTAATAGAAGACTAAGTAGTTTACCAACAGATAAATATTCTAATTGATTTCAGAGGGATTTATGGGTTCATAATTAGATAGTGAAGTTCACTTTCTAAATTCTAACAAGCTCCAAAACTGACCAAAATTAGGGTGGGATGTTTGTTTCATTGTTTTGTTTTTTTTTCAGCAGCTAATGATGGAGTAATGGTGTGGGATATAAAAATAGCAAAAATGCGGGGTTTGTATTTACATGACTCAGTGTAACAATGTTCAGGTTTACAATTTAACAAACTTGAGAAAATACCTCTCTCCTGACCCTGACATAACACATTGGCAGCTTTAGTATGAAACATGCGCTCCTGAGCCTGCAAGTGATTCTCACTGCAGAAGATCACATATTCACAACTACCCAGTAAAACCCGAGAACTGGTAAAATGGAGGATAAAATATAACTTCAGAAGAATATTCAAAGGAAGCCACTCTAAAGTCAAAATCCTCAAACTAGATTTAAGGTTTGAAGTGAAGCAATTCACCTCAAATAGGAGCAAATAAAAGATACTTTAAAAGCATAGGATTAAAAACTAGACATAAAAGAACAGTGATATCTTCTTTTCAAGTAATAGAACAAACTACATTATGAGCAGCATTTTGAAGTGTACATCAAACTGATTTTCCCCTCTTTATCCTTTTTAATCTCCACCAGATGCACTTTCTTTAAATTCAAGTTTTACATTCCTAGCCATAACTTGTCTGAACACACGGAAAGAGCATTGAGAGACATTAGTGGCATTCTTTTTCTTTCTCTGTCACTATTTTTTACAGCTGCTGAAGGCTTATCTTCTTAAGTGTCTCAGTTTTATAGGCTTGGTTTCCTTTATTCTCGTCCATGTTTTAGGCTCCAAACAATTCCATGCCATTCTTCTGTGGAATGGTTTCAGTGAAAAAGATGCGCACTCACACACACAGATATATATATATATATGTATATAAGTGTGTGTGTATATATATTTATACGTATCTATATAAATGACATTAAAGAAAATCTCACATGATTGTTACTGGCATGGTAGAAAAAAGCTTTACAATGTTTTTTTAAGGCTTAAATGACAGAACATATCATGATTGAAATCTCAGACTGAAAATGCTGTGGGAGGAAAGAGGGGTTTTCATTAAGACACACCAATACTCAGTAGCACTTTTTCTCAGTTGATCCCTCGGGGTCATAATTTTCTCAGGAATGACGACATACAGTTTCCTTTCCCATAAACATTTTAGGCTTTTTTGCTTTCTTAGGAGATTGTCAGTAATGAGTTTCTCCTTTATTCTTTTCCTCGCCTCCCTTCCACCTCATTTAATTGTGGATCAGGATGGATTTGCCATTTTCACTGTTTCTTTTAATTAGAACTACACGTATGCGAAGCAAACCGATGTGTTACTAGGGGTTTTTTTCCTGTACAGGGAATACTCCTGACTAACATCCTGCAGTAGTTAAGTCTTTAGAATAGTTTTTATTCATTAAGGCAGCATGATGCGTTTTAATGATGTTTAACAGAATCTGCACAATTTCAACAAGTCTGTCTGCTGACCTTGTGTTGTAAACACGAGGCATATTCCAAGGATTACAAAAGGCAGCAAAAATTTTATCTTTATTTCATATTTTTTTTCTGCAGGTAACAAACCTGGCTGCTTGTTATTTATTGTGGACTGGGTGGACAAGAATAATTGCATTTTTAAAGATTGTCAAATCCACAAAACATAAAAGGCGCACTGCATGTAATGCTGGAAATAACTCTCAGCGAGGAAACTCCAGCATAAATGGTACAAAATAAACCCCTCATACATTTGATTAATCAACTCTATTCCCCTTTTCCCCTCATCTTTCAAATTCATGGGCAAATGACATTTGCCTTTCCCCGGCATGCACCTCTCCGCTAAACCGGGGAGTTTGCCTGGGGCCATACCTATATATCTGATCCATGCATAATGAAGCATGAAGCTGCCAATTGTAGGGAGCCTCTGCAGTGTCAGAGACTGATAGGCATTTCATTTGCTGAACTCCCAAGGGCCCTCACACATCTCAGGGTTCATGTAGTATTTATTTTAGGCACTCACATTTCTCATCTGTGAACTTCACACCATATGTAGAATGAGTAACACAAGCTCTGCGTGAAAAAGCTCTCCAGGTAGTTTTAAATGTAACTCGGTGGAGTGGGGACATTGTGGGCTTGAAAAATAGGCTTGCATGGGAAATGAAGGAATATTAAGCTTTGTCCATACAACAGCTGTCTGAGTCTTTCACTGAATAAGAATGGCCTTATTCTAATAAGATCACTGCTCCACTTCTACTGCATAAATTGCTTTGTAGCATGCACTGTGCAGATCTACATTTTTCACAAATTATTGCTACTCTGCCATACGCTCTACAAGGAAATCCTCATGTGCTGTTTCTAAAGTGCAGTCTCGTTAGGTTTGAGGCTCGCAGGCAGCCTGAGCTGATGGATAGCCAGCCCGTAGCCGTGCATCTTTTAAATCTGAAGGCTGAATAACAATCCTGAAAGGATCGCTCTGGTTTGTCAAAAGCTGACCGGACAGAATTAGGGAGGCAAATGTATGTTTCTTGTTTACTTTTGTTGGTAGGGATGTAGAAAATATTCCATATGCAATGCTCTCTTTTAGCATTAACATTTGGGAGAATAATAAAGACAGAGAGGGATAAATGAAATGTTTATTTTCCATTGGTATCTTTTCCGAATAGGTGTTTTTAAGCATAACAAAACCTTTGGCATTTGCTTCTCTGTTTGTAGGTGAAGTGATTATGACAACCTTGTGAAAAATCCTCACGTGTAAGCGTTCACAAGGGACATACTGCTAGGACAGATGATGCAGGCTAGACAGTAAAACTGACATTCAGAAAATAGATCTGTTTGATTGTTTAGGTATTAAGCTTGTTTCTGGGAGGAGATAAATACTATGCTCCTGATCAGAAGTATTTAAATATGTGCACAATATGAAGCATTTCACTGTTTCACTGGTTCCGTTGCCAGATTACTCTTGTAGAATTAAAAGCCTTCGTGGGCGCGGGCTGCGATGGGGGAGCAGACCCTCTGCTAGTTCAAAGTGCCTTTAATGGAGCAATGTCAATTTAAAACAGAAGCGTTGCTGCCCTGCACTTCCATCTTCGTCTGTTTATAACGGTCTGCTTTCATGGGTGCTCAGTGTCCAAACTTCTTTTGGGGAACAACTTTCTCTATTTTGCCCCTTGTTCAAGGAGATTCTGGGGTTTTTACCATTACAAAAAAAAAAATCTTCAAAGCCCTTTTCTGTGGGTGTTATATGTCGTGTACAATTCATAATAGGCAATGCTGTGAATGAGACAGTTCACTACTATTAAGCTAATGAAATACAAAGTGTAAGTGGTTTCATTATGCCAGCAGCAATTCTTTCTTACATTTCATTGCAATACTTATTCCATAGTATGTTGTACAGTAGGAAATTCTATTGAAATTTTTTTTTATTATTAACTTTGAGCCATAAAAAGACATTGCAGAATCCTAGTCCGTGGATATATAATCTTGAAAACATGCTGAATGAATAGAGTTGCCTGCATGGAATTAGGGTATTACAATAATGAATGCAATCATGTTGTGAAAGGCTTTTTATATTGTTCAGAGTCACACGAGAGTGCAGCAAGATTTGTTTGGCAAGTAGCATTTTGGCATTCTCTGGCTTTCAAATTCCTAATCACAACTTTACCTTGATGTAAAGGTTTTATTTCTAACGCATTATTTGTGTGCATGTATATACATATGCTGAACATTTTAAAAAATGTGTACAGTTCATTAACAGGGGTGAAATTAAGTGGTTGTTATTGACAGAAGAATAATTGTGCAACGGTGAATTCAGTTCCTTTCACTCCAGCTGCTACGGCAAAGCTGTAAGCTGTTTCTGAGCTGCCTTATTGGTACAAATACATGTATGTGCAGGTGCCCTCGTTTGTGTGCACACATAATAGATGCACGAAGACACGTACTGCATGTATGTGTGTGCACACTTGGCCTGTGTCCACGTACGCTTATTTTCATTAATTGCCATGTTCAAAAGGGAGCGTAAGGCGTGAGAAGGAAGGACACAGACATCTCCTGATTCATGTATCATCTACGACGCAGCTGACTGCATTGCAGGTCTTCTCCTGCTGCCAGTGGAAATGAACCATGATGAGGAGGGACCACCCTCTAATGGAGAAAAATAGTATTTCGGTTTCGGGCCTCATTTGAATATTGGCTTTCAGCTTTGCCTTTGTAGCATGGCTGCAGCGTTGCGCAGTGAAGCAGAGACCACACAGTACCTTAGCACAGAAGGGGCAATTTACAGACAGCTGGCCCAAAAATGTGTCAGATGCTTTCCATTCAGATTGCTCCCATTACTTTAATCCTGTGGCGTTGAACCTCGTCTCTGAGTTTAGTTTTTAGTCAGTTTGTATTTTGTACATGTCAACAAGCGTTTTAGACATGTAAATCCTAGTGGCAGAAATGGACATTTCCCCCCTGAATCTCCCCAAGAAAAGCAGTGTTCTTAGTAGAGAGAATTCATAGTCAGGCAGTGGTAGCACACTCTGTGAGCGGTCTATTTATTTTTGAAGCCTACATGCATTTCAGATTAGTTTTGCAGATGAAAAGAAAGGCAATTTATCCTTCTTGAAAGCTGGCTTAAGCATCATGCATGTAAAAGCTCTAGCTCCACGAAGACATATCCTCAAATGCAACAAATATCTCCCTCAACAGTTCCAAACGTTCATTTCCACAAGGAATCTGTTTGTTGGTTGGTTGTGGGTTTTTTTTCAGTTGATATATTAATTTAGAAATATCTGTTCATGCTGTTCAAAGGGATATACAACAGGAAATACCCAAATTCTCTCTCAGAGAAACCATATGAATAGCACACTATATGCACACAGTCTCCTGAATTTTCATTGCTATTAGGCATCCCTTTAATGAGCACTGAAAATACTTCTAAGCCCATAGAATTAATTCACTTATTTGATGCTGGAAGACTCAAACCCCTCCAAGTCTATAAGCATAAGCTTATATATATTGTTCTTTTTAGTTTAGATTAACCTTAAAAGGTTATAAATTTTGTTTTCCACCCAGTCTGTAATTCAAAATTCACACCTGAAAAAGTCTGCAGAGCTGTTGTAATGAAAGATAACATTCAAATGAAATTAATGAAAGCATTGTTATCCGGTTTGTAAGAGGTAATTACATTTCACCTCTCTAAAATTCCCCCTGATTGCTTCAACAGCAAGTGAAGACTCTGTTCCTAAATGGCTGTGTGTTACTGCTACGCATTATTGACAGCAGACCTTGATGGAAAATTCTACAGTATTTTGTTATTTTTTTTAATTTTAAATGATGCTTAGAAGAACGTACACTCATCTATATGTACATAGACACATACACTCATATATGTTATATATATATATGATATATATATCATATATATATATATGTGATATGAATGACATATATGTGATTTTGTTTGAGGTTTTTTTGTGAGCAGGTTACAAGGGAAATGATACCAGTATACAGCAAAGAGAATAGTTTATACTCTCCCCTGTGCAGGAAGCACTCACTTGATGTAAAATAAAGCAGCATACAATGACATTTCCTCTTTCTGGCCACTTCTTTGTCCAGGTGGTATTTGTGTGTAACATTCTTTGCAGTCAGAAGATTGCATGGATTGCAGCTGGGAGGAGGGATGCTCAGGGGGAAAGTCTGGCCCTGCATGTATAGGAAAAGCCGACTGCAATCTAGCTCAGAATTTCCACTTTCCATTCTTAAATTTGTGAAGTGTTTTGGGATGATGAAACATGCTATGTCATCGAAATATATTGAAATTCACACCTAAATGTCTAAAATATGTTGAAGAAATTGAGAAGACAATACAAAGAATAGAGAAGAACGGAGCACAGTCTGAGCAGTACGTTTTCACAAATCAAGAGCTGCAGTAAATAATATAAGCTATTTGAGTCATTCAATTGAGTCAATCTCTGAAACACTACTTATTTTTTTTTTTCCTCCATTGTCTTATAAACTTGGTAAAAATGGTCACCTTACAGAAGTGAGACTGAAGATTTTACTAACTCAGTCCCATGCAACCTTGCATTTCAGCTGCTACTTTTCTGTTTAATGACTTGCACGGCTTTTATCCAGAACTAATTTTGCATGGATGGAGGTGCCAGTACCTGTGCTAAAACACTAATACATGTTCAGGTTGTAGCACACTGGTCTATAGTGTTCTGCAGTCAGCCTTGCTACTGTCACTACTTGAGCTGAAAACTACTCCGGTATTTATAAAATGCAACTCCTAGTCCTCCTGAGGCATTGGGCTTTCAGATATTTTTTTCCCCCATTTTGCCAGGGAAGCAGAGAGAGTTGTGTGATGCGATCACAGCATGCTGGAAATCAATGACCAATATGCAGTATGAAATTGAAGTTTTATATTATGAGATTCATTCAAAAATTTAGGAGAGGGGCACCATAAAGACACTGACCCATGATTTTTAGGATGATGTCTGCCTTAGTTATATTTATGTGCACCCCAAATCTAAGCTGCCTTTCTAAGGCTCCATCTATAGTTAAAAAGCAAAAAAAGTTAATCTCCCTGGGGGCAATTCACCCTACAAATCTTAGATACCTGATACCTATCGTAACATTGGAGAAATCATTCCTTTTAAAGTGTGTCTCTCTTCCTTTACCACAGGGGGAGCAAATTTGTCTTAAATGCCTAATTTTCAGGTGTCCAAAGTGTGATGAACCCCACACTACACAACTAGATTAGCATTTGGATACAAATTAGGCAGAGAGAAATCTAGTTACAAAGCAGAGCCATTGGGGAACACCCTGCTGATACTTTATAGGCTGCAGCCTGAACTTTATGTGTCTTTATGCAGGTTTAACGGAATGGTAATGAAATAGCTACCTCGGAAAGCTCTTGTGTCTCTTCACAGACCTGTCATAGAAAATGGCTTTGAGATGAGAGGGTTAAAGACTGTAGAAATGCAAATGAAGGATTAATTGGCTGCTCACTGTACAGCCCAGGTCCCAATTTCTTGGTCAATTTCTTTCTTCTTTAAAACAATTTTGAGTTTAAATAATGTGAAGAAGCTACAAAGAAAGAGAGAGAGAAAGAATGAAAGAGAGAAAGACACAAAGAAAGAATGAGAGGAAGAGACAATGAACGAGAGGAAGAGAGGAAGGAAGCGGGGGCAGAGAGAGAGAGAAGACAGATGTTTCGTCTGGAGCAAAACCTTTGCACATCTCCATTGAGGGTGTTATCCCAGCTTTTTCCAAGTCCAGGCATCCTCCTTTCCATCCTTTGATACGTTGCTGCCAGCACTCCTATGGGGTGTAAAACGGCTCACATCTCTTGGCTCTTGTGGAGCTCTGTGGACTTAACTCCATCTGAGATATTTAACTGTTATCTGAAAATTCTTGTTTGATTTATATACAATGGGTTAAATTCGGTGGCAGTAACATCACACAGTCCTCCTGGCTTCCAAGCAACTGCAAGAGTGTAGCTGTTGGCAGAAGCTAGCCCGTTTTGTTTTAGCAGAGCACAGCTCATTTAATCACTGTTATCCATGGTCTTACTTATTTGAACTATCATACTATGTGCTTTTATCACCTGATTAATTAGGAAGCAAAGCAGAAGCAAGCTGTCTAATGAATTCTGTATCCTTCTTTTTTACCTGTCAATAATGGACTACCCAGGTCCGCATTTTGAACCAGCACAGCACTGACTTCTTGCTTTGTTGCAAGAGAAAAGATCCATCTGGGAGAAATATTGCACATGTTCACTGGGATAACTACCAAAGATAGACTATAGGTAATTCACTTGTCTATTTATAAAGGATTTTGGGTCACGGAGGACTTTGCATGTGACAGGGTCTTGGACAGAGTGGTCAGTCGGAACACCCCAGCAATGCAGACCAAAGAGTTCAGATTTTGTTGTTTTGAAAGCATCAATATGCCAGGAAAAAAATTCCAGGGCTCATTAACAAAGCTGCAATTCGGGGTCAGCCCTGGCTCCCTTGACACAGCGTTAGTAACCCACCCTTTCTCATCACAGCAGAAGTAGCTTACAAACTTTCCCTGTGTGCTGACAGCAACGAGACAGCTTCAGCCACGGCCCTGCTGCAGGTTCTCCTTTGCTACCGCTCTGTACCACAAATCCGTGCTCACCCTCACAGTCGACGGCAGGACACACAGCTGGACCTCGCTGCTCACCAAAAGCCTGTGTTTGCCTCCCTTCCTTTACTCAAGGAAGGCTGTTATTGCTCAGCCATAATGAACGTATAAAAGAACAGTTCCAGCTGTATCCAGTAGTTTGCAATAGTGTGCATACACACACATATATAAATACATATACACACAAACCATTATGGTATGTGAACCATAAGGTCTTTTTATTCACTTTTATTTTTACAGTTTCTCCTTCCCCTGTCCAGCCATGAATTGCATAACCACAGATTTATTTTGGATTACTCAGCTTTTCAACAATCTACATGCAAGACTGGCAAATTATTGGCAAATGTTGTAGAAAACAGCCTTTTTTTTCTGTTTTATACAAGTATTTAGATGGAGCCATTAAACACACAGGCCCCAGAGCCAACAGTTCTAGCTCTATCACCAAAATTAAAAATAACTTGAGTGTGGTGAGGTGGTCAATAATATCATATTACTAGGCTGTTCTCCATGCAACACACTAATACATCAATATACATGCAAAGCAGTGTTAGTATCCCGGAAAATCTTATACTGTTTCTAAACTATGGGCCTAATTTTTTTATTTTATTATCCAGCATAACTGTGGGAGTAAAAGGTTAAAAATGCCTTCCTTTTTTATTACTGTATTGAAATTTCACAAAGCCTCTTCTCTTAAGAGTCTGTCTCAGGTATTTATGAGGGTCAGAGGAATATAACGCCCCTACCCATTAGGTTAGAGAAAATAGATCATCTAACGGTGAAAATATTATGGCACTGGTTGTGCAGTACCAGATAGAGGAAACCACAGCCAGAGAGTGATGCCTCCACTGCTGTACTAAACGGCTCCTACGAATGGTGGTGCCAAGGGTGAAACTGTCCGTAATGAAAGTAAAGGCCAGATTAGACAAATAATAGGTCTTCTGAGGAAAATCATGGTGGTGGTCGGTCTGTTGACAATAGGACAGACAGAACTGTTCTGTTGAAAACAATTTTTGATGAACGGTGGCCTTCGTTTGTGAAGAATTTGCATTTATTTATCTAAATTACCTTTAGGTAAGGTAAAGGTAAAAGGAGGATTTAAGTTCAAGGGGGAAAAGGGAATAAAAAAATGTGCAAATATTCTTAGGAATACCTTTGTTCCCAAACCTCTGTTTTTCTTTCTTTTGTATCCTGAAATGAAGCAATACTTTCCAACAACTTGTGCTTCACTTGTCCAATCAAATTTTGAGTGAATTCTGAAGCAAAAGCTCAAAAAATTTGCCTTTTAATGTGCAAGCCATGAAAAGGCTGAAGTACTTAGCTCATCAACCAGTTTTTCAGGCAAAAGGTCTGCGTGTTATGTTATACACAAATATTTGTGCAGACATATTTCTTTCAAGATCATGCATTCACCAGCATTTATATCCAAACAATGACATAGACTCAGATGTTTTATAAAGAAAAAGTTGTGTACGTAAAAATAAAAAAGCAGCCTTTAGGAGCTTAAACATTTGGTTAGTTTTAGGGAAAATGTTAAAAGTAATTATTTGTTCTTTTGTCCATGTGCAAGGGACTTGAATATATTAGCCACTAACATAACAAATTGTCACTGTATGTAGAATTCCCACTGCCCCCGATGGTAGTGAGCAGTATACCTGGAAATTGCTTAATGGATCAGGTCACCCAGAAATACTTTTACCTGTATTGGCTGACTACTTCTAATAATGAACAGCTTCATTTTTGGGTAGCAGACAGAGATCCTTATGTATCAACAGCAGAGAATAGAAGTTTAATGCTATTGTTCGGTGCCATGTAAGTTTATCAGACATCAATGTATGTCTTAAAAAAAATGTAGTACTGATTAGTAGCGATTTAAAGTCTCCTCTCTAATAAGCAACATGACAGACAAAATAGATTGATATTCTTTCCGAAAGCAGCCTTAAGGCACAAAAACCCATCGCCCAAAGAAACAAGAAACCCCCACATCTGTACCAGTAGTAATAATTATAAAATAAAAATCACAATCATTCTAAGATTGCGAGATGTTTGTGTGACTGAGTGTATGCTGAAGGCCTGTCTGTTTCTGACCTTGAATAAAAAGAAGATATTGTCTTTACATTTCTGCTAAGGCTTTAACTTCAAATGAAATTGGAAAAAAATAATAATGTTCTTTCCTCACTATTGCAGTGTCCCTGAAGTCTTAGAAAAGCCATATCACTTTAAAACATTAAAATGAGTGGCTTTTAAAAAGCAGATACACAAAATTTGTTCAGCATCTGGTTTCTTTTTTTTTTCTTTTGCAAATACTATACATTTTATAATTGTTTTACCTGATTAATACAAATATAGTATTCTTAGTAGTCAGAAATAAGAAAAGTTGGATTTCATAAATCAGAACACACCATTCCCAAATAAGGGTAACATCCAAATGCCAATATTTCCTTCTAGTTGACCCAAAACTGGACTATTCTGTTCACAGTATACTGTTCCCACTCATTGCCGGTCCACTGAAGTACACATCTGCTTTTTTTATCATCTTGTCCTGTCCCCTTCACAGATTGGGAGCCGTCAGTCACTCTGAAGTCTTCCAGGGTTGCTTATTCACTACTCTCTCCCTCCATTCTGCTCCCTTTTGTGCTCTCCCAATAGCTCTCCACCTCTCTCAGACCTCTCTGGTCATTGTTCATCTTGTGCCATCATATAGGTGGCTGCTTTGTAAGTTTTAACTGCTAATGTCTCATTCAGGAGAATTTTATGTCATTTACAGTGGGGCAAATCCAAACTGAAGATAAGCAGAACCGAATTTGCTCCATGACACACATATAGAACACGTTAAACCAAACTGAATTGACGTGTGCTGTACAGCTCCTCAGTGACAGCACTCAGGAGTTAACAGTGTCCAGCGTATCCGTTCCACTTTACTCCTTTTACTCTGCCTCGTTCCTTTCACTTTTCTAACAATTTAATAATGCAATTTTTGCTAAAAAAAGTACATTTTTGTGGCAATCCTTAGAAGTAATTTTGCCCAAAGTTATTTGGGCATTCATCCAATATCTCTGGAGCGTGCCACAAAAATAGAATCTTTAAAAAATAAAAATAAAAAAACAAACAACAACAAAATAAAAACCAACAGTAAGGATACAACAGGATTTTCACCTTAATATACATCTCCCTCCTCCACTATTTATGGAGCCACTTGGGCAATGGAAACTGTAGCGCAGGATCTGTTTTGGTTATCAGAATAGTGGGAGTGAGAATGATGCGTTTTGAGTTCATAACTGGTAGGATTCATTACAAGAGAATAATTCTGCCTATAAAGGGTATTTACTTATTGGTATGATGCAGCTGTTATTTCTATATGAAAATTTAAAGGGAAATTAGACCAAAGTCAGTTACAAAATCATTTAACTTCAAGAAAATTTCAACCTTAGAATGAAATAACCTTGTGGGAGAGTAAGGTGAAGAATGTAACCTTCAAAACAAAAGCTGGTTGTTCTATGTGTTTGTTTGGGTTTGGGATTGTTTTTTTGAAAACTAGTCTTTTTATCTGCAGGAGGCTTGATGTGGTCTGTCATGGTCTTCCTGGTTTCCTTTGGTACATTCCAGACACATTCCCTGCCCAGCCTTCCTTTTGTTTTGATTAAAGCACAGCTAAACTACTTGCTACCCTTTCACTTCTCCACATAAATGTTTTTGTACTGCTCTGGATAAATTATATCACTAATAAAGAACTTTAAAATAGTGTTGACCTCCCTACAAATAAATTGAGTGTAATATTAACATTTAGCTATCAGTCCTTCTAGGCTAGTGCTTTTGATCTCTTTTTATGACTAGCCAAAAAGAAATGTACTTGAAGTCTTATTCAGTCTAAATGTGTTGCCATAATCAACCTTGCACTCTATTATTACTTGCAAAGTTTTGACTGATCTAAGCGTGTTTTCAACTATTGATTCATGTTTAATAACAGCCATATCAGGAAAACAGTCAAAGCTTTATTATTTCGTAGATTTTGCCCTTAAATCACTTGTATTAACCATGCTTGATGACTGAATATTCAATACTCATGACTTTCCTTTTTCCCCTACACCTCCTTCATTTCACACTTCTATAACTTCTTTGATCTCTTATTGTCAAGGCTAGAGCCAGAGCAAAAATCATTGAAGTTTGCTTTTGCCCTATTCATTTAAATGTCAAAGGATCAAACTGTCAGTATCTTCTACAGAGTCCCTGGTACAGGCAAAATAACAGATATTTCTGGGTTTGATGCTGTACAAAGACAAGGAAAAGAAGAGGAACTATCACTCCTTTATAATTGGAATACTATATTTGTGCTTTCTATTCACATCTCATTATTCCATCAAAATCTAATGGGTAAAATCAAATCTATAAGTCGATCGCACCGTAATTCTTCAGATTTTAATTAAATCTAGGAGCCAAGGTTAGAAGAAATAGGGCTCAAACCCCCACTTCTCCAAAAGTGGGATGCTTTTCTGTGTGACCATTTGCTCCTTTTTCATCCCGAGACTATTGCCTGTTTGCATTTTCACAGTATACAAAAATGGACAAAAATCTCTCATGAAACTTTTTTTTCATTTTGCTTGCTACTGTTAGTAGCAAGCTTCAAATATTACCTTTGGAATAGTAAAACACAAACTTTTCTTAAAATACTGAGATTTTAAAATAGTCAAAGACAGGGAACACAGGGGTTAGCATTTCTTCTGGTCATAGGGAGTCTCAGGGAGAAATCTGCTTGCTTTGAGGAGTAGAAATAGAAGACGTTGCAGAAAAGGAGTTTCTATGCCTGAAATGATTCACTTGGGTCTATCTTCTTGTTTTTTGTTAAAAGTAAGAGCTGTTTTCCCTTTAATCCAAGTGCCACTAGTTTCAGGGATCCTGCCTACCTCATAACTTCTGGTTGCCTTTCACTGTACTGGTGCTGAGCTGGAGAGTTTCGCCTCTGCCATGGCGTGAATGCAGTGGTGTCAAAACTCCAGCATATCCTCAGGTTACCCTTATTTTCTTGCTCCGGTGAGTCATTCATATGAAAGCATTTTGCACTGCTCCCTGGACCTGTTCTGCCAGGTACTGACCACTCTTTTCAATGAAAGTCATCAAGATTGTCTAAAGTAATAAGGTGTCTTACAAATTCAACACATCCAATACAAAAGGCAAGTATTTAAAAACTGGGATCAGTTAAACCCTGTTTCAAATATTTAATCCACTATCCATTTTGTTAAGGAATGATGTAGGAAGTTCAATATTCATTCACTGAACCTTAATGTTACTATGTTATGCAGAGCTGCAAGAGCCTGAGATGGCCACTCACTTGATGGGGATCCTTTTGAAGAAACAGTTCTCCCAGTAAAACTGTTATTCCAGCTGCCTTCTTGATACATTTTAAATACTTGAAGACAGTTAATTATAAGAAAAATGAAGCTTGCATGCAGGAATATGATTTTATTATTATAATACAAAAAAGTAATATTATCATTATTTGCACTCCTGAAAGTAAATATCTCAGTTCCAGCACTTGAGAGCAATGATTATTTCTGTGACATAAGGAAAGATAGTATTTTATCTTCTCAATAATTGCAGTTGGTATTTATTGTGGACTATAAACAGTGAAGACAAATGACCTCCTCTGGAAATGTTGTGGTGTTTGTGTTTTTTTTCTCTTAGGTTGACTTCTCTAATCAGAAAGTGAAAAATACAGTCCTATCACTGAAATTACCCAAACAGTCAATGAGAGTGGAGCTGGAGACTAAGAACTTGTCTGTACTTAGAAATATTCTAAATAGGTGCACAGGTATATGCCCAATTCTATAAGCTGATAAGTACACCCTTGTTGCAGAAGGGAAGGGTCTCCAATGTTTTAAAACCTCAGCTATGGGAACTGGAAATCCACCTATGATTGAATAGAAATTCAGTTCATCCAGAACAAAGACACACTTGATTGTTCTTTAACCTAAGAGAAGAATCTGCTGTTGCCAAAATTCATAAAAGTAAAGTCAGATGTAAAAGAAAACCAAAATACACTATTAGAAAGAAAAGTTATGAGTGATATTGAAATTATTTCAGCAAAGGGGAAGCTCTCAAGCTCCATTAGTCATTGGTATTCTTTTACTGTGTTCAAAATAAATATATCTACACTGGATAAGTTTATAGAGTAAAACATAATGATGATAACATGAGAGCTAATGTATTTTGCAAGAAATTGTTGAAAGTGTGACAAGCATGGAAATAAGACATTTTCCTCCTTAGATTCCGCTGTACGTTTGGCATTAGCCTTGCTGCATCAGGTGCACACATTTGCTTAAATTTTTACCGTGGTCTCAAAGCCCTTTTGGAATCTCTAGTCTTGCAGAGAGAGACCCCCAGTCCTTCCAACCGTAGCCCACCCTTTTTATTATTATCTGTACAAATTTGTCTTTGGGTATACCACCATGGACTTTGTGTGTTGCCAGGTCTCCAAGTGATTCAGATTATTCTGAACTGGTCACCTGTCCTCAATCATTACATCATCTGTAATACTAGGTATCTTTCATGTTTTCTTCAAGACATTAAATATAGCATAGCACTACCAAAGAACCCAATTTTAAATGCAACAACTCAGTGGTGACTCCTTGTTTATAGTTTCACTCTGTTAATTTCTACTCCATTCAGTGTATGCTGTATTCCTATTAGATTACTACTGACATAAAAGTTATTTAATTTGATATGTCCACACTATCTGTGCCCTAGAGAACTTTTCTGCATTGTTAGAGTTAGAAATTCTGCCATTTCTTCACCTATTAAAGAATCTTTTATTATTATTATTATAAGGAGTTGTTTAAAGTTATTATCTTTCACTCTGCTGGTGACACATATTCTTACGTGCTATAACTTTATCAGTTGAATTGCATTACTTTATCCTCCTATCAACACTTAACAGTTTTCTTAGTTTTATAGCTATTTCTTAACTTAATTTTTTTTTATAACCAGTGAAGCTCTAATTATGAGTTTATGACTTATGAGGCATCTAGTACGATATTTTTCTATTAAATTGCCTCTCTCATCTGGCTTTGGCCACTTTATCCCCACTTACTTGAACTACTTCTTTAGAGAAGATGTCTTCAGAGTATTGATGGACACAGAGCTTCTGACTCAATCTCAAGACCCTCAGAGGCGTGACAAAAAACCTCTCAAACTCTGAGCTGAATCCTCACCTTATTCTTAAACCTCCTGAAGGTCCCGTCTGCCAGAACTCATGCAGGTGTGGCTCTGATGGTGTGTAACATGATTCCTCTACTGAGTTCAGAACTAGTTGCCTAAAGGATTACACTACCAAGTCCTGACCTTAATTATGTCTCCTTTGTGTTTAAACCTTGTAATACAGACCTGATGGGTCCAGCACCTGAAAGATAATACAAAGGCAACCTTCAAGATCAGCCCTTTTCCTACCTCAAAATCCTTTACAAAAATATACCAATGCAGTGAGTTCCTGTATCTTTTTATTTCCCATCATAACACAAACACCAATTTTGCCTTCAAACCTTATAGCATGTCAACCCCCATAAGAGAATATGAGATGAGTGGCTCGACAGACCCTGATCTTCTAAATCCCTGTAAGTACTCTCTGAGTTTCAAGAAAAAAACAACTGGTCTTTTGAAGTGACAGATGCCCTTAATACAACCTGAGACAAACGCTTGGCTCAGTAGATGGGGTGGTTGAGACCGTAGACAATATATTCCATTTTGTGATTCAAGCACGCTTCCCGTAAAGCTACAAGGCATCAGCTTTCCCTGGAACCTTCAGTGCTTCCTAACTTCACAGGTAAGCTTTACACAAGCAAACTGAACAGTAGTACCCTGACCATCATGCAGTTCAACTCACTTCTTATTTCAGAGTGTCTGAAGAGAATACAATAACTTGTACAACATAAGATTAGAGAACTGAATTCTAATCCCATTCAAGGATGATCAGGGTCTTCTGAAGATCTGATAAACACAAAGTGATCTGCTGACTGTCCTTAAGAGGTGAACGGAGGGATACTAACCTCTAAATCACTCTCAGAACCATCCCAACATCAGCAAATGTGGTCTCAGGAGAGGCAGCTTTCCAAACTCTGACCCAAGTCCACTTAGTCTTATGCGCTCAGAGGGAGCCTCCACGTCACATTCAAGAGGGGGTGTGGCTGTAACAACAAGCCAAATTCCCTATTCTTGAGTTAGCGTGCTACCCAACACACCCAGGAATCAACTTCCCATACCCAAACCATGTCCCCAGTACTGTCTCCAGGGCACTGGCTGGTCCATCACATGAGAAGAAAATGTAGCAGTCTTCAAGAGCAGGCCCCTTCACAACTTGCTGGCCTCTGCAAAACACACCACTGCCCTCAGCTCACGTGGACCTTGACTCCAACCCTGCACTGAAGAGCATGCTTCCATGGTGAGTGCAGATATCTATCCATGGTCTTATAGAATCATAGAACCATAGAATCGCCTAGGTTGGAAGGGACCTTTCAGACCATCTAGTCCAACCATCAATCTAACTCTGACAAAAAACATCACTAAACTATATCTCTAAGCACTATGTCTACCCGTCTTTTAAATGCCTCCAAGGATGGTGCCTCAACCACTTCCCTGGGCAGCCTGCTCCAATGCTTAATAACCCTTTCAGTGTAAAAATATGAATACTAACCCTGTTTTTCACTCTGCAAATTCTGGCACGTATGTTAGTTAAGAGGACCAATGAAGCTTATAATTCCCAAACCCAAACCCTAAAAGCTTGTGCAGAGCCCCCACATCCTGTGAGTGGAAGGCCCTTAAGGAAGATGATAGGTCTGATAAAAACCAGCTTCCTAATCCATTGAACTCTGCAGCATACAGCAAAATAAAAGTGTAGCTAATTCACTCCCCAGTGAATTAGATAATCGAGCTGTAGCCATAAGACCTTTAGCCACTCTCACAGTTCATGCAAACACCCACGTCTATGAAGACACAAACTTCCTGCATGACTCTGCAGTCCTTGCAAGTTTTATTACTAAGCTGGAAAATACAGATTTTTTGAGCCCTTTTTATTCCTAACCCTATCCTTACTATAATGGTAATTAGAGCCAGGAAATAAATCCCTGAGCTAAATGAGATCCTATTATTTTGATCCTATTAACACCATGCCCTCTTCCTAGCCCTGCAGGCACTTTTGAATCCAGAAGTAATCACGGCTCTGAATGTGTGCATTCTCAAATTCTAACCCTAACAACACCCCTGAATTCTAACCCTAATTAAACTTAACTTTAATTATTGAAGGACCAATTGTACCTTAAAAGAAAACATGACTCATTGCACCTTTTGTAATTCTGTGAGTCCTTCAGCGACTGTTAATAAAATGGAATTTTGAAGGTTTATTCCCAAGTCCCTCCCCAAACTCACACTCTACCCCAGTCTCTACTTACAGCCTACAGTGAATGAAACACATGATACTGTCTTCTGTGGATAGCATTCCTCTTCCTAACTTCTAGTTCTGCAGTAATGAACTGAACTTTTGAAGCTTCATATTCCCAAATTCTACATAAAATCTCCACTGTAGATCTAAAGTTAATTGTAGCAGCATGATTGGTTCTTACCAAGCATTAATCCTAAATCTAGTACAAACATTATGATGCCAAATGGATTGGTAACTATGCCGAAAAGCAAAAAAGAAAAAGAAAAAAAAAGGGAAAAAATACCCAAACTTTGATCCTCATCAACAGTAACCCCTTCCCTTTCTCCAGGGCCTGTAAAAGTTAATGATAGATTACAGTAAAACAGAAGGTTTTAGAAATTCTGAATACCGCTCTCTAGCTAGTTCTTGGGCCTTGGAGAACACAGTAATGAATTAGATTAGTTAGAGGTTATATTCCCAAACTCTAGCCTAACCTGGAAACTTTTTATTATAAGGCCTAATTTCTATACAAAAAGATAATCTAATGAATTTTTAGCACCAGCTCCCTCTCTAACTCACTGAACCTCACGAAATTCAGCTATAGATTTACTCTCAAATCAGTAGACCAGATCCTTAATCCCCTGCTTTAGTTATCACCAAAAGACCAATCTATGCAATAAAGCATAATGAAAAGACATTGGCCTAACCCAAGCAGACAAACAATCCAGTATTAAGGTAGCCTCTTGGTATTTCCCTAGATGTAATTTTGATTTGAGATATTCCTCCTCTAAATGCAATTAGAAATATATCTGAGATGCATTTCTACGCTAGATGCAAATACAGAGGAGTGGAGATGCTGTTGACACTTTCCGCTTTTACTGTCTTTATAATAGGAAAGTACCAGTATGTGTGACATGCTCTAGTTTATAAAATGAGGCTGTTTGGAAATTTTTGAGAGTGGGATGGTTCTAGAGGGCTGTGTAGGATGAAGGGAGACAAAACAAGTATGGTATTTTCCATACTGGGTAATACTGGGATCAGCCTAAAGCAAAATATTTCCAGGAATAAAAATCTGGAATTTGTTTTAGAGGGAAGTAGACTGTTCATTCCAATATCGGAGGTAGGAATAAACTAACGTTTATGGAATGTGGACAAATGGGGGACCAGAACCTGGGAGTAACTTGCACAGTTAAATTCTAACAGCATTACAGAATTTGGTTGTATGGTACATCCTTTGCTTGGCACCTAGCAGTGTGTTATTGCAGGGTCCATTTTCAGATGGAACCTGTGTTTGGCAGAAGGTAGAAGGAAACTATATTTAGCTTGATTTTATACTCTTTCCCTGAGCATCTGCCTCTGACCACTACCTAAAACAGGACTGCATAATCCCTGGTGTCTGATACAGAAAAAAAATCCACACACATGTTAAGTTTAGGAGCCAGACCTTGTCTACTGTTAATCTGCAGATCCACTAAAGTCAGATCATAACCTGGGGATATGGATCAGGGAACACTGAGAATTGCAGGATCTAGTCTATTACTGTACAGGTTTTGAAGACTTCCTGCTTATTTTAAAAATCATTCACAAATCCTTATCCCTGCACAATTATTGCATGTCTAATTGATGTATAGCCTCAGAGGATCATTTGCTTCATACTGTACCTGACACATAATTTCTCAAACAGAGATTACTATTAGTCACCTCTCTTCCATGCTTTGCATAGGTCACTAAAGTAGCATCAATCTGTGCTGAAATGAATTTTAATTTGAGTCACATTCTGATCAGATCACAGCTACGATGGTGAAAATGCTTGAGTTCAGTGGAAAATAATCCGTAAAATAGATTTACTAAACTCTTCCTTTCCCTTTGTTCTTTTTTATTTCCAGCAAAAGATAGAGCAATCTATTTTTGGAACTTAAAGACAACAGTTCACAAAAAATATCATACATATTATGTATTGTAATTTGACTGCTGAAGGATTGTAATTAAAGAGATGCGGTTAAAAAAGCAATGTCACACTTATGAATCTTTCAAAATCTCAAAGCATTTTACATACTGTAAATTAAGCCTTATGGCATATTAACTGTAATATGTTAAAAAAAAAATGGGTTATATTTTAGCAGTGAACAATCTCAGTCATATACACCTTTCACCCTGTAGGAGAGACTGTATATGCAAATGTCGGCAGTACATCTGTGCAGTCTAGGAAGCAGGATTAAGTTCCCCATTCAGTTGATGCTGTCTTGTAGAAATTTGGGACCATATTATCAAAACTCAATTTTCACAACAAGGCTGTTTTTTTCAAGATTATCCAAAAGCCAAGGTTTTTTTTTCTTTTTATTCCTGTCTTGTGATATTTACTGACCAGCTTTGAGAAGGGCTATATACATTTTGTAAGCTTAGGTCTGTAAAAATGAGTGATTTATTTTGATGCATCTAATTGGTTTTCAAAACATGTCAGTCACTCATCTCACAGTTTCTTATTAGTTATAAGGGGATATTACTGCTTCCTTCCCTTTTCGCACCAATGTCTTTTAGAAATAACTGTTTATTGCTTTGTGTAGCGTATCACCCAGTGCACATCTATGCTAGTAGGTGTAATATGCCTAGGAGTTCAATATCAGTTCACTGATGCTACAGCCAACTGGATGACATGTAGTGCAGCCGTACCACCTTCTATTACCCTCCAGAAGACAGCAGCATCACGCAGACTGTCATCAGGAAATAATCACAAACTGTGCAACAGAATTGCCTGGGAGAAAGTTAGGGGGCTTCAGTCCAAACACAGTGACTGCTCTACCCTGTAAAGACCTCCACATTGCAGACCATGGATGAACAGCACCAGGAAACTTTCTTGGTACTCCTTACATGTATAGAGAAACATGACACTCTTGGATACTTGCCTCTGTAATGCACTACTATTGATAATAATGACACCAACATGTGACCTAGAACCTCCAAGCATGTTGTTAGATGTCAAACTATACATCGGTCCTCAGGAATGCACATCTTAATTCAAAAGGACCCAATTACGGTTCCTTAAGAACAAGGCAATACAATATTCAATTCTTTCCATATCAACATAGTAATTATATTGTAAAGCATCTTCTAGTTTTAGGGAGAAGTCTGCATTGAAAGTATACAGATGACAAAGCAAACTAGATTTTAGGTGTTATAAGATTAAGCAGAAAAATATATTCTAGCTCAGCTTAATTTAGTTTTTCATTTTACATATTATAGGCCTGTTTGCATATTCCTAAAGAAAATTCAGTCTCACAAATTTGCTGAATTTTGTAAAATTTATGACTAATGGGCATAGGTAGACTTCGCTAGATGGGGGAGGAAAAGATGCATATGGTATTAAATGCCGAAAAAATAATCTGTGTTTCTAAGTTGATGATTGGCAGGAACATTTGTTTGGCCCTACGGATATTTATGAAAAAGCTTGCTAATATGAATAAACCTGCAGAAGGCACTTTCATAACCCATGAGAGTGAAAATTCTCCAAGTGGTTAGTTTGATTACTCAAGAAGGAATACTTGATAGGTGTAAATAATACAAAATATATCTCAGTGGTAGCTCTGCATCCAAAATGCTGTGTTCGGTCCTGGTCAAAACAGAGTCAGAAGAATGAAAGGTAATTTAGGGAAGGGCAACAAGAACGATTAAAACTGTACAAAGAAATTCTTACCATGGATAAAAAGAATTAGGTGGTTTATTTTAGATGGGAATTAATAGAAGGAGACATGATAAAATTAAACAGAAAAGTTAGTGATCTTAAAAAAATACATTACAACCTGCTGTTTAGTGTATCCCATGAGATGATAATGATACTGAGACTCAAACACACTTCACTTAATCATTGTGTAAGTGATCTGTATGGTAAGAATATCCAGAGTTTCGGCATGAAATCTCAGGATTTATGTAGGCTGTCTGGTATCAGACATGAGGAAATCTGTATTTTTTGTGGCCCTGGAAGGAAGCTTCCTCCGACACCAGGTGAGTCCTGAGTGTCCACTCCATCTCCGAACTCTGCAGCCATAGCCCAACACCATGTCAAAGTGCTGGATACACAAGTAACAATTCCCGTCAGGATATTTTCCAATATATAGACATGTATTGCCCTGAAGAAGGCGAGGAAGGAATAGGGAGAACATAGCATATGTATGTCTGCTGTGGAATTTCTGATACCAACTAAGCATTACAGAAGTGACTGTAACATCTGCAGATCTGTTTTTTTCAGAGATTTCCCTGAGCATATTAACAAGTTTATCTTCTTCTGAATGAAAAATCAGATTTTTTTACGCGTAACAGATAATATTTTTCTCCCTACCTGAACTTTTCTGCAACTTTGATATGGATTTGCAGCCTGTCCTCTTTCGTGTCACTTCTTATGATGCTTCACTCCTAGCTACCTCATTTTCTCTACGTGTTTCCTTCTCTATTCCCAATTATAGTTCCTTTTTTCCAGGTCTCTTCTTTTTTTCCCTAGTTTTCACCAACTATTTCCAGATTCTTACTTACAAACATTCTCTTTCTCTGGTTTCATTTTCTCTCTTGCCAAGCTATTTTGCACCCTTATTTTCCCCATAATCCTGAAATGTTGTTTCCTCTGTTGCTAAGTATCTCTGTTGCCCCCAGTTATTTTTTATGGTTTCCCTCCTAGACCAGTATCCCTTCCCCCCACCCCCCACCCCCCACCTCAATTTTCCATTTGTTGTTTCCCTTGCACAGTTCTGTGGCTCTGTGTACAGCAGCTACAACCTGTGTGAAGATGAGGGAAACAGATAGTGGCAATTAACAGATGGTCTTTTTTTCTCTGATTTCTATCGGATAATGATGCTAACATAGCAATGAAATCTTAGAATTCTCATAAAAATATACCAGAGTGTCACTTTTCAACTGCATGAAAATTAACTCTTAACCAGGCTTAACCAAAAAGTAAAATTATAAATCTTTCCAAATAACTCTTAAAACAAGGGAAAAAAATACACATGCTAAATAACTAACTCCAACTTTTGGTTTTCCCTGGGAAATGTTCAGGATAGAAAAAGAAGAGGCTGCTAAGTGGCACAGATTGTGAACTAGTGGCTGAAGCTAGAGCTTGACAGATGTCCAGTGTTTGATGGGCCTCTAGCATTCAAATTACTCTCAGATTAGCCAGAACATCTCCAGTAATAAAGGAGAATAATGATTTCAGCTCTCTTATTTATTCATTTTACACCGAGTCTGAAAGCCATAAAACACTATGCTGATGGATGTAAATTGTCTCAGACAATTAGCTCCAATTGTACAAAAGCAAATTTGAAGTCTCTCCAGTTTAATAAGCAAGATGCCTTGGATTGCATTTCAAATATTAGTGAAGTAAACAAAAAGAGAAAAAAAAAAAAGGCTTAAAGTGGGCAGACAGATGTGTAATGTCCAGGGTGTGACTGGAAAGCACTGTTAGGAATACAAATCTGCAAAGAGGACACATTAGCACAAACTAATACTACTGCTCAAATGCAAATTTTCCCATCCTTTGTATATTATTAACAATCTTTTCTTAAAATTAGTAACACTGTTATCCTGCTCTTTATAGTATTTCTTGGTTTGATTGCTAGGTCTAGACAGATTCATGACGTTTACAATTCCTTCACTAAGCAGTTACACTATCTCCTCAACACCTCAGAAAATTTCTCTGCAATGTCCATGGCAGGTTTTTCAGTAAAAGAATCCTGAAGAACACTTCTACCTCTGATCAGTCATCAAAATCATTAAAAAAAAATTTAGACAATTTTCCTTTTATGGTGCCAAAGAATCACAATTCTGACTGGACACTTTCAACCCATACTGCAGATATTTCCCTAAATCTTTTTTTTTTTGTCTTTTTACAGTTTTAAGATTTTCTGGGAATTCACCATGGATTTGAACTAAAAATTCAAGACCTAGCAAAGTGGACTCAACGTCTTAAGCATCATCGATTATTAATTTCATTCTTGTCTTCCTGAAATTTCTTTCTCTTCTGGCCCTGAGAAGTTTGCAGTTGGAGGAGGATTGAGCTCTGGTCATTCAGAAATGAATATGAAGGAAGTGTAGGAAATGACGGCTTAATCAGTTTCAAATTTAAGACATCCTTTACCCTTTGGGACATTAAAAAATCCACGGTAGTATTTATACAAATGGAAACCATGACATATGCACAACAAATCTAAGGAATGCCACAAGCATCAAATTTATCGCCCTTTTTCTGGACTTCTGCAGGTACATCATGCTCCCAGCATGCCAGGATGATGGCAGATTTCCTGAACAATGCCATAGAAGCCTTTAGCACAATCTCCTGTGTTACATATCTAGACACAGCGGCTCAATAGATCCTCCTTCACTTGGCTCAGGGCTGTCTGTCCCATTTGACTGTTTTAGCTTTGAAGTAACGACAAATGGCTTCTGTGAAGCTGACATCAAAGCTGAAACAGTGGCAAAGGCTGAAACTGGATGATCTCTTTGGAAAGTATCGGTTTCCACCAAACTGATGGGAAAGTAGTGAGGAACTACAAATCACCAATTCACAGCAGTACTGGTAGCTATTATCCAGTACTCCAACTATGAGTGCCGTCATTTTATATAATTGGTCCCAAATCAGTTAGTGAAAATTTCCAGCTTTGTGAGGGAGGAAAATATTATAAACGTGAGATGAAAATAAATAATATATTTAGTATAACAGAAGTAATCAATAGAAGAGAAAGAAAATAATCCTAGGGTCTCTTTTGGTGAACCTGACCTTTGATACCTAGACGGCATTTGCTTTATCAGCAAAAGAGAGCTGCAATGGATATCAATAAATTATTACAAAGAGATAGCAGTACCTGAAGAAAAAGACCTGGTTCTCATTTAGCCTAAAGCCTTTTCCACTGCACTAGCAGTGTAAATGAACTTACACAGTGTGTGAAAATTACATTTGCAGTTGTAGAACAGCAAAATGGGCTTTTGTATATATGTCAATTGGATTCTCTCTCTCCATTTCCTGCTTTCCAACACATCTGCTATTGAGATGAGAAAGGTCCTGAAGGACATACTCAGTATGTATTAACAGTCCCAGTGTGCTCTGTTTTTTCCACGGTGATTGTTTCAGCTTGAAGTTGGGTCCAAAACAATAGCTGTCTGAAAGGAGGCCTGTCTTCAGTTTCATTCATGGAGGTCCAGATAATTAAATACATGGTTTTCTCAGACAGTGAAAATTGAGAACAATGTATATGATTTTCTCCAAACAAATATAAATTGTGTATTTAGAAGATATGCGTTTAAAACGCTATGCTTCCTCAGATTCCAAACTGCTTGTAAATGGGCTATAGTCCTAGTAAGCTTTTTTTGGTAAACCAAGTATCAACAACATGTTTTTTTATGCATAAATTCAAATATTCATTCAGCAAATGCCATCTTCCTGCCTTTAGCAACATCTTATTAAAAGAAGTCACTAAGACTAGTCCCAAGAACACTGCTTGACTACCTGTGAAAAATTCCTTCTAACTTGATAACCTTACCTGTTGTCTTTTCTCCTTTCAGCCACAACTGCTCAATATCAGATTCCACTTGTTCAGAAAACCAGGCTAAGCAATTATGAGTTGGTTTAGGGAAAGGCTGTCTTTTTTTCTGTGTTGTTTATCCCCTATTCTTAATGACTTTGTATTTCAAAATTCAGCCTAAGCTTTACAGGACGTTATTAAGCTCCTACAGAACCTTCCTGAGGAGTGAGCCAAACCAGGCTCCCTTTTTTGGAGGAAGAAATGCCAAAATCATTACCCAGACCTGATTGCACCAATGTCTCCTTTTCCTCTCTGTTCTGCTTTTATTGATGGAGCTCAGGATCTTTTTAAGATTTGTTTTAATTTCCTTTGCAAAATCTAAGTCAGCTTGATTATCTCAGTCAACTTTTGGCAGCCTTTACTTTATTACTATATTTCCTAGCCTTTAATGTATAACTTTCTTTGCTGATCAATACCTTTCTTCATTCCCTGTAGGCACTCTGCTGACTCCAAATATCCTCTTTAAGGTGCTATTAACTGAACATGAGATTACATATTTTTCAGGTCTTGAGCAAAGTATTTTTGAAATCACAGAATTTAACACATTTATTTAAAGCCAATATTATAGTTTAGCAAATATGGATATCTATCAGCATATCTGCACAATCCATAGTGCATACCAGTTGGTGTCAAAGTAGTAATTAAATACAGCGTAAAAGCAAATCAGGTCCTCCAAATGTTAATCTCATTATCACCTTCTCAGCACTGCTTGCCAGAAAGTTAACAGCCGTTAAAGCTCTGCTGCTCATCCAATCAGAATATTAAATTAATCAGTATGGCCTGACACAAATATTGCCAGTGGTGTTAATCCTTTGCTTTGTACATAGCAAATGGGGAAATAAGAGGCTGTCTATGGAGCTCGGTGCATTCCTATTAATATTTCAAATGTGCATGGAATGTTTTATGTCATGGTGAGCAATGAAAAGTTTCTCAGAGACTGGAAAATGCATCTCATGTCTGGTTCCCAAGCTCTTTCCCTCGCCTGTGTTCCCCTAGCACTGGTCATAGCTTTCTCTCTATTCTTTCTCTCTCTCTCTCTCTCTATGCTGTCATATGATTTCCTGGCAAATTTTTGAAAAATGTGCCAACAGTCTATGAAATCAGATATGATTAGATAGATGTACCCAGACAGGCTCCAGCGTTCAACAGGCATCTGTTGTAGGGAGCCATCTGAACCACAATCTAACATTGTTCCTTTAAATGCATTTCGGGTATCACAAAAGCTATATAGTAAATTCTTTTTTTTTTTTTTTTTTTTTGCTATAGGCAGACAAATGTGTGAAAACAGTGGCTGAAAGAGTTCTCCTGTGTTGTAAATCTTGGCTAATGAAAGACATCGTGTTCTCAGAGACTTGGATACTGTTTGACGGAGGCCTTTGCCCTGCCTTTGTTATGATAGTTGCAGCTAAGCCATGATCCTGTCAGAATTAATCATAGATAATAAAAAAATATTAAACGTACATAATTCCACCTTTCATGTGGATGTTTCTATTTATAAATAATGCGCATCTATAAAAAGCATGTTTACAGCTTTCCAGAATTACAACTGAGTGTATACATCCAGATGTGCATATGTGTATGGATGGATGTATATACATGAGCGCATACATATATTGGAGAATCCATATACATGTATATCCATGTGGATAGAGCTACCTAAATATTTTTGTATGTGCATATCTAAACATGGAATATACATACATGTATATACTCTTGCTGCAAGAAGAATAAATATTCATTGCTCATTTTAATAATTCATCATAATAAATATTTATATAACATACACAATGATGTGTTGTGGTATAAATGTTTCAGTGGCATGAGTTGGGGATGAATACATTATTTATGAGTGACAAAGCCACAAGTAAGTCATGCAGGTCAGCAATAAAATCCTTCCACTTCACTCATGAATTTCTCACGTATTGTTAACAGAAGAGAAGCACTATTTTTCAAATGTGTTAAAAAATAATTATTTCTGTTATTTTCCTGTGATAAAGCCCTTCCTTCTGACCAGAAAAAAAATCAAAATGAATGCAAAAATGTACATAAATTTAACATTTTAAAACTTTTGTATTTTCATACAATTAAACTCAGCTGTCGTTCATTAATAGGGAGTAAAGACAGCATCAAAACAAAGATGTTATTACACCCAAATTACCTATAATGTTTTGAAAGTAGACCTGTGATTCTGATAAGAGCAGGGGGAAGAACATAGCCTGATGCAGAGCAAGATATAATACAATAATGACAACTTTTTCATAACTCAGAGTTACACACTTTAGATTTTTGTGAGGTTTAAGTGCTGGAAAAGCTCTTTATGGAAAAATCTCTTCTTTAGTAGCGGGGTTTTCTTTTTTCTTAGTTAACATAGAGTTGTCTGAAGCTGTTCAGAGGTGTGGAATATTCAAGCCAGTCTTAGAAGAGATGAATTAGTGGCAGGAAAGAGATGAGACAGTCAAAGGTAACTGATAAATTGAAGAAGCATGAGATGAGTTTTATTTATAGCATGGCTTAGCAATTTATCATATGACTATACAATTTATCTCATTGTTATTACCATTACTTGCATTTGTTTGCATGTTTTTACCTCTATCTTTTCAGTAGTTTGGGTACAAGGTGCATTTGTTTAGGTCTGTAAGATATTTAAAAAAAATACGAACAACATATCTTTTCCTATATCACATAATGCCATGGTGATGACAGGAAATATTAATACAGATAATTCTGGATAAAAAGGCATACTCGTCAAAAAGTGCTCAATCTAGGCAAATAGGCAAGTACAGTCTTAAGAAATATGTGAGGATAGCTTCCATATAGATCCTTTATTGTGATGGCCTGGAAAAAAAAAATTACTTTATATTAGAATAGGGTAGTACTAAAAGCTACCCTGTGAATAATGCTTCTGTATACTTTTATATATTTATATATACTCATGCATATATTTTTTTTAATTTTTATTTTTATTACATGATCTTTTACATCTGTCCTTTGGAAAAGAGAAGGCACCGGGCAATGTAAGATTTTTCCGCTACCACATTAGCAAACAACTGCTGATACCAGTACCTTGCAGCCCCCTGCAACATAATACCAGTATCTTCTCTTCCAGGCCCCTAAGCCTAACTGTGCATATTTTCATTAATTATAATTTGGAGGAGATGGAGAGTTTCTTTGAGGTGACAGACAAACAGCAGGATATCATGAATATGTATTGCGTGTCTGAGAAAATAAATTAACAGGGGCCATCCACTCTGGTGACCCACTTAGGCTGTCATTGATGAGTGTGACAGGAAGGTTCTGTAAGAACTGAATTTGCATGACAGACTTTTCTCCTGATCAACTAATTTACCCTATGCATTTAGATTATATTAAGCACTACACGGCAGTCAGATAATTAATCACTAAATCACCAATACTGACTTTAAGGTACAAGCAATACATTATTGCTGATTACCACTTAAAACTCTAGCTTGTCGGGTTTCAGCTCAAAAATTGGTGTAATCTTACACTAAGTAATGAAATACATTATCTGATATGTTCATAAGGTTAGATGTTTAGGGAAAGAGGTTGATATGCTATAAACAAATGAGTTTTGTTGTTCATTATGACAAATATGCACAGATGATGGAAATTCTCACAGAAGTACCTGGTTGCCGCCAGTTATTAGTTTATTATATTAAAAAGAAGTTCCACTAAGCTAGTGTCTAAAATTCCTACAGTGAAAAAGTTTGTGTGCCTGCACATACATCTGTCTACATATAAACATATAAATATATGCATGAATATATCTAAGCCACCTTTGCTGTGGCTCAGATACCATCATACAAATGTGTGCATTTTCAGCCAAATATAAACCTTAAAAGAATATAAATAAATATTGAATTATAGTAAAATGCATATCTCAAAATATAACATTACAATGTGTGTTTATATGATGCAGCAGAAACATAAAGATTGCATCTTCTTGTGTTGTAGATTTTTACTGATTCAATGCCGGTAGCAGCTTATAAAGAGTCTCTCAGTCGCTTTCTTAGTGAGTTGAGTTTGGCCTCAAAGTTACGCTATGAAGGCCAGATATACACTGTCACATGTTTTAACAAAGGCATCAATGAAGGCATATAAAGAAATAAAGTAAAAAAGGCCACCTGGTCTCTTAACAACTCAAAAATTAAGAGTAGAACTTTTTTTTCCTAGCACACATACAAAAAGTCCTCTACTCTAAAAAACTCATCAGGCATCTGCAGTCCTGTTAGTCACATAAAGAGCCTGTAAAACTTTGTTTTGAAAATTGGCAGAAAACTCTTAGTGTTTGCATGTTTTTGACTGGCTTTAGACTACACGGTTTTACAAGACCAGAAAGATCCAGCACAAAATTCCGCAGCCCAAGAGGCCTCTGACGCTTTTGGAAACTTAAGCTTCTTAGTTGGAGGATAACACATTAGTGTTTGAGATCTGCTGTCTTTAATCGTCTGTGCTTACTTGCAGTCAAAGAAACAAGTCAGGTCTAGAAGGTTTATTCATCCTGAGGTGCACCTGGCAAATCACTTGTTTGCAGCTCCCTCGCAGTGACTGGGAATTCATCAGTCCATGCTTGTGTCTTGGGCGCCTTTTGGAGACATCCACCTGTTGGGATGTAATGGACTGGGAAAAAAAGTAATCCATTTGGCAACCAAGGTAATTCTTTCTACATATAATTAGTTAGTTTTTTTTTCCCAAGCAACAGCTACTTGTGATTCTCTTTGGGCTTTTTTTTTTTTTGGTACATTTATTGAAGAGTATTGAACAGTACTGAGAAAGTCCCAGGAAGAAAAGTTCTGCAGGAAATATTTTTTTTTTTAAACCCACCTTGACTCCTATCACTTAGCAATTTCTTGTATGCTAACCTGCAATTGTATCTTAAAAGCTTATTTTAGTTCCCAACCAGCAGCTGAGGAGCACAGTAAGAGGTGAGGCCGTTCAAGACATCAACTGAAGTACTCTGGAAACTTAGAAAATTGTGTAGGGTTTTGTTCAGAAACACTGGAAGGACAGCTATTCCTAAATGCACTCCACAGGCAACAAAACTTTTCCCAGAAGCCTTTTAAAATCTATGTTTAATAAATAAAGCAGTAGGTATTTTTGTGCCACCAGCAGAGAAGAGGAAAGGCTGATGTCCTAGGAAACTGAGCCAGACATTTCAGGCTCTCCAAAGTATAAAGTCCGTACCCTGGGCTACAGAGGTATGCACACGAACAGTAATCATAGTAAGTTTGTTGATCTTACAGGAAATTCTCAACCTCTACCTACCGGTTTACCTCAATGTGAGTCAGCCAGGCAAAGCTATTTCTATGCCTCTGTAAATGTAATTTTTATTCTACACTGCTGTAACTAATTTTTACATGTCTTAGTGGAAGACTCCCCATTTTGTAAAATCCAAATTGTACCTATTGTCCTATCATTAAAGTCCAAGGATGCTTCATCTGAAGTTCAGATCAAAGCTGTTCTTCACACATAGCTATGAAAATCAGAGACTGTGAAACAGAAGCAGGTTTTCCAGGCAGCGCTAAAGCCCAAAAAGAGATAGAAATCATGAGATCCTTAGACCAATCTGCCCAAACATATATTAACCCAACCAATCCATCTTTTAGACCCAAAAATCTATCTTTGAATGAGCTGAAGTTAGTGATTTTGGAAAATATTTGCTCACATCACATATGTTACTGTGGCAACAACAAAACATGGTTGAAACTGAGACATTTTGCAGAAAAGAATCCAAGATTAATTTCAGTGGAACAGTGAGAAAGAAAATGAGAAACCAGAAATATAATCACAGGTTCATATGTAAGTGCTCCAATGAAGGTGATGGCTTTTATCCCCTGCTCCAAGTCCTGTATATACAGTGTGCATTAAATATAAAGACAACGTATCAACAAATCTTTACTGGGAGGGGAGAATCCAAGATTCATGACCTACATGTGAGTTTGTGAACACAGGTCCATGTTTAAGCTCGTGGTCTCACCCCAGCCCTTCACAGAGGGTATGGAGGGTTTAGTTCTGCGAGACCCGGCTCCCCCTTGCATCGCACACAGAATCACATTCAAGCTCCAGAGCAGCGATGGCAAATTCGGTCCCCCTCATACCGGGTAGAATAACACCAGCTATTGCTGAGAGCACAGTATCTATCCCGGCTCTACACCTTTTCCCCAGCAATAATACGTACTAATTCCCACAAGCTTGCCACTCTAATGTCTGCCAGTCTATTAGTTGAAAGGAAGGAATTCCACATTTCCTGGAAAGCAGGAAAGAAAAAGGAATTCCCTGACAACCTTGTTTACTTAGATAAAGTGCAGATATCGACATTCGTTCGAGGTTTGGAATGCTAGCATAAATCCTCCTATTTTAGTGGGATTAGTGGGCAGAGTGCTCATGTAATTCAAGAAATTTAACATGTACAATTCACTAGGTTTCAAAGTGAGGAAACGGGATGCGAGTCATTTTTAGAGAAGAGTGGTTTGTGAGCAGACATATAAGAAAAGAGCATGTAGCATGAGATATAAAAGCATTTTTCTTTCTGTTTTTTTTTTTGTTGTTTTTTTTTTTCTCTTTATATTACATGATGCCTAAAAAAAAGTAGTCTGTTCCTGGAAAGATATTAATTTTGACCAAGTAATTTTGAACAATGTCATTTTGGTAGAACACATTTTTTTATTATTCTGTTCAAATATATTTTTCTCGATTTATGTATTTCCTTGAGGGTTGTCTGGATTTTCAAGAATCATCTAGAAGGAAAACGTCCATGAACAGTAAACAACTTAATGAAATTCTTCCTGCAACTAACTTGTGTGGGGACAAAGGCCCTTTGTAGCCACCATTTCTCATATTTAGGATTTAAAAAACCACTCACACAAACCCCCCAAAAAATGGGCTGTTTTCTGCTCATGAGTCAACATTTTTCATTTAGAATCAATGGAAGTGGTGGATTTTTCACACCAAAGGTTTCAGGAAGAAAAGAAACTTTTCCATTTTCCAAACAGTAATGTACAAACCACAAGTGAAAAGACTTATTTGCATGCTTAACTTAATCATGTGAATAGGTCTGTTCAGTATGTGCACGCGTGTTTGCAGAATGGAAGCCCAAAAGACCAATCTTAGTCCCAGTGGAATTCGGAAAGGCTTTGCCAATTATTTCAGTAGGAGCAGGATCATGACATTACATATGAATGAGAATTGATGGTTTAGAGACACAATTGTTTTCAGAGCAACTGTTTTGTACACTGCCAATTTGTCCAGCTCCCTACGGTCTGTTACTGAGTCCCATGATTCCCTGTCTTCACTGGGAAAGAGACATACCGCTTCAGCCCTACAAGAGGCTGTGAAATTGGACATTTCGTTCGGAAAGCAAAGAGTTATTTTATAATTCCAAGCAGAAGAATTTTGCTTAATAATTGCTTAAAATGCTTAATAATAACTCTTAATATTAAATGAGAAGAGAACAAGAAACAAAGTGAGGTTAAGTTACAGTTGACCTCTAAAATGTCGTGAACTAGTAGATAAATACACAGTCTGTGGGACAACTCCCTCCCCAATGAATTATTTAATATTTGGTAAACAGTGATATTTAGAGGACAATTTGTGGACATAAGAAGAGGTACTATTTAATGAAATGCAGCTGTCCATTTATTTGGACTCTTAAGTTTTTCATAAGAAAGGGTTAGAGATAGAATTAATTTAAGTTTGCAGTGAAAAATACTCTAGTTGAACTTCTACATTTGCAAACACTCACCAACTCCTTTACTTAGATCATTCTCCACACTCCTTTCTTATCTCCTCCTGTTGGTCCCTTTTCCTTTCCCTGAAGCAAAAAAAAAAAAAAGAAAAGAAAAAAAAAAGAGAAGAGACTTCAACAAAGAATGACCATGTAATTGTATCATCAGATTAAAGTTGGGCCAAACGCCAAACTTTCAGACAAAAAACATGGACTCCAAACATTCCTTTTGCCATGGTAAGTCAGATTTTTTTTTTCAGGTGCTCATAGGTTGCTTTGCTGTCTGGGATCAGGTCACATCTTTACATTTCAAGACCTGTTCATTTGCTCCTCTAAGTCCTTTGTCATTTGCGTTATCAGAGCAGTAAGAGAATGATAAGGTTGTAAATTCAGAGGTAATCACTCCTTTTCTTTGGAAAATATGAGTTGGCTGAAGGGCTGTGGACGTGCTTAGGGAAAAGACTGTGGAACAACCTGTAATCTTTTCTTAAAATAGCCCATTAAGAGAAAATCTAACTGGGATTATCCTCATAAAATATGCAGTAGGTGTATTCTTAATGAATCATGGAGACACACCTACTGTAGGTGCAAAACCAGCCATCAACCTCCTGCCACCCTTTGCTTCTTCAGGGGGTCATGGCAGTGAAATACTTTCAAATATTGCTCACGCTCACATAAGCCTTTTACTTTGTTCCCTTCTTTTTCTTTCCCTTCTTCTGCATCTACCATAATGGAAGCTTCTACTTTTTCAGTTTCCTCATCTGGATTTTCCCTCTTCTGCTTTTTAAAACTATCATCTCCTCCATTCCCCCACCCCTGCAGTCTCCTTTTCTTCATGCTGACAGCATTGTCCACCATCCGTCCTGTTTGCTGTCCTCTTCATGCGCCTGCAAGCAAATCTCCTCTTTTGGCAGCAGCCCTGGATTCCTGTCTCAGCTCCCTTTCACTATTTAACAGCAAGGCACTGCCACCTGCAGAGAGCAGCTTTGACAGTGACAACTGCATGGGAAATGGGAAACAGTAAAATCTGGCTGCTGAAGGAGCAGCAGTTACATAGGTTTTGGAGGTTTTTACTTTGGATAAGGAAAAATTTCTCCTACATTTTCTTAAAACAGCTCTGATTTAATACAAGGTAAAAGAAAGTGGGTCTGTTTCAATGTTGAAACAGGACACGGTAGTGGAACTTTGGTTGGACTAGATGATCTGAAAGGTTCCTTCCAACCTAGGCAGTTCTATGATTTTATAACATCTCTTGTGATACAAGCTAAAGTTTTGTTTTATTAAAATTACAAAGTTAAGTCAAAGTCTGACCAGGCTATGAAGGCTTTACTGAACATCTAGTTTACCATCTGATCTGAACGCAGGTCTGTCACCTCCTTGTGTGCTTCTGTGCTGTCTATTGCAAGTGGCGGTGCCTACCTATGTCTGTCTGATTTAACATCTAAGCTTCTTCAGAGGCACTGAAAAAGGATCCAAAGTAGTTTGTGCCCTGGTTTTAGATGCTGCCTTACCAGTGAAAATCTGTGTTAAGACATAGCAAGAGCAGTGTTGCACTGTCGCTTGTAGGAGACAAGAAGAAGCACTTCAGTTTGAAGAAATTTTCTTCTGTCCTTTTGGCAACCACCGGCAACTACAGGAGCATTCAACTTTGGAGCCTGGAAATCTGTATTGATAAATTAAATGTGCTCTCTGGAACTCAAGCCAACTGCCTGTTATGTCTTATTCACCCTACTAAACCTACTTGGCCTTCAGAGTAAGATGGTTGTATTCATGTCTCATATTGAGAAGATCCCTGGCCAGCGCAGAATCCTGAACTGTACCCAAGCATTGTTTCTGAAACTGTTCATTATCCTGGGCCAAGTCTGTGCCAAAGCTGTTCTAAAAATAGAAGTTTAGACAATGGAGTTTTAGTCTTGGAATGATCCTTTGGCAATTTTTACTATACTTGATGCAGCCTTTTATCATTTAACTGTTTGGAACAAAATCTGGATGCCTCGGAAGTGTTTGCTTCAGACTGATTTATTTCCCCTTTGGTGATATAAGGCTCTTTTCAAGACCAGCTTGTTCTGCTCGAACGTGCGGACAGCTCTGCATCTCCTTTTCGACCGTGGCTCCCCTCTACTAGCACTTTGGTTTTCACTCTGAGACAGAAAGCACATCCCCTGTCAATGTATTTCAAAGAGTAATAACCACTCCCTCCCCTTCAATCCTGTAGATTCAATGCATCACAGATGCCAACTACTGCAGCTGCAGAGTTTGTTTAAGTGGGTGGACAACACATTGTCTGTACTGTGTACAACTCCTTTGCCATGTTATGGCCTAGACCTGGACTTGTGGCTGACTTTCCACCAATCACGTCTCTGAGAACTGATTAGGCACATCTGGATATGGAAGTGTTTGATGAGAAGGTAGGAGAGCAGATATCGCCAGTGATGGACAATTAATGGACAGGGTAAGGGTCAACGACAGCACTGAAGAAGCAACCAGCTGGGTCTCCTCTTTTCCAAACAGTGGATGTCATAGTGTAACAGCTGTGGAGGGAAAAGAGGATGACTTGTGGGGACTTAAACCACAAACTTCATCAACTAGGTTTACATAAATTTCACAGCAGACTTTAACCAGATGAAAATACCTTGGTATCTGACATACTTGTGAGACACCAACATTCGTCAAAGTCTACAGTTTTCTTTCACTGTCTCTGGATCGCTAAGAACTATTGAAAACCATTTGGTGTATCTGAATTATTGTTCTAACTTAATTCAGTCTAAATCTATTTTCACCTATGTCTTGCTCGTGAGATCTAGAGAAGTCCCCAGGTTAAAACTATTCTTGCTTTTATTGACCTTAAGCCTGACAGCCAAATTCACTAATCAAAACAATAACATTTCTAAAACTTAAACACATGCAACTACAAAAGTTAGACTGCTTCCTCAATGGAACAGACTAAGTTACTCCAGTGACAAAATAGTCCTGCATGTGTCTGAGAGATGATTTCAGCAGAGACCTCTGCAACTTCAGGAAATATGGAGTTAGTCATGCAGTTATCATTCAAGGAGAAAAGAAAATTTTTATAAAATAGGCTTTTAAAATAAAATCTAAAAAGGAGAAACTTAAAAACTTTCACTTGACTGTAGAGCTGAGAAAAAGATGGGGAGGAGGCAAAACTGGCCTAGCAGCACAGTTATACATAGCATTTGCCCTGCCCTACAGGAACTCTGCTATAGGTTACATGCACAGTATTTTTCTCGCGCTCTTGTTCTCCAGATAAGCTAGGGCTGAAGCAGCGTATAAATGCATACCTGGCAGGAGGCCAGGGCAGAGTCATTAACTGTGTTCTGGAAAAAGAAGTGTCATGTAATGTCTGATCAAGAATCATGCAGCTGCTGCAGATAAGAAGATTTTCCCCTTAAAAATCATGAGAAATGACTGCAGAGTCCCGGAAGCTGGGTGACCTAACCTGTCCAGCAGCGAAGAGATGAACCCCAGTCTGCTGTTGTTATTGCGGCTGCTGCGCCATCTCGTAAGTCCTCCTGCCTCTACAGCCACGGTGCTGCAGTTCAGCTCGCTCTCATTTGAGTAGCCTGGCTCATCCAAGCAGTCATTTGACGTGACGTGTTCCTTTACAGGTGCACCGCTATAAATCAGCAGCAAGAGCATGGAGGTTGGAGGGTCAGAATCAATATATAAGCAACATAAGCAAAAACAGGCTCAAACAAGAGGAAAAACTTTGGCCAGCTTTTTAAATTTATACTGAATGACAGATTTATGGAGTAGATTATAAACTATTCAAGGCAGGGACTATCCTTGTCTTCTCTAGTGTTCCACATGCTGAGACTGGAGCCTCCAGAGTATGAATAATTATATGTCTATTATAAGCAACATTTTTATTTTTAAACATGAAAAACAGCATTGTCAGCAAAGCATAAATATATCTTCTGAGAAAGACGGCTCTCCCACTGAATCTTTAGTAGTCACAGAGGGGAAAAGGTCAGTTCGTAGAACTATACTGAACACATATCACCAAGCCCACCATATCCAGTATAGCACTGGCATATCATGATTGTGTTTTCTTTCACTCTTTTCCCTTCATGCTCAGTGTTTTAGGGCTTTTCATCTCAGAGCTTCACTGCTATCTGTCTTTGTGTGTGGATGATACAGGGACTTTCCATATGCTCAGAATAACTTAAATAAACTCTTCAGCCATTTGAAATGTGGGTGTTACTGTTTAAGGGGAAAAAGACAAGATGGAGGGGAAATGACAGATGTTTTTACTCAGCAGTGTGCTCCCATGATTTTAATAAAGATTTTTGATATATAAATAGTGCTTGCAAGGCTAAATATTTTTCATGTGGTATTCAGCTGGAGCTTTGTTGTTTTTTTAGAATGAACTTCAGCTGGAAAAAAATAGATTATACAGTATTAATGTACATGTATGTATGCCTTTATGGTTCTATAAAAGTATATTGATCTTTAAAATGAAAATAAAACCAGAGTAGGTATTAAATAACATTAAAATATTAAAAACTTGAACTATCTGAGTGTGTAAGCAACCATGTTTGCAAATATCCTTACAGACTCCATATGTTTCTAGCAGTCGGACCACCCCCCTAATCTGAGACAGAAAAGTTAGATTCTCCGTGGTACATGTCTAACCATAACATCAGTCCCATTCAAGCCCCACACAATCAGGTGTGCTTAAATGTGTATCCCAAGAATGATTCTTTTGCACAAGAAGACTGATTATAGTCACAAAAATTGGGTTAGAGTCACAGTTTAGAGTTTACTGGCAATATGTCATTTTCCTGAGCTCTAAATATGATACTTAAAAGTGGGTCCAAGTACTGGAAAACTGAGCTGTTTCAAACCAAGACTCAGAGAAATCAATAGGCCTTTTCTCACTTTATTAATTTCTTGAACTTTGTATCAAGGCTGAAGATCTTGATTTAGTAAAGCCAATGGCCACAGACTTAAGACCATCTTTTTTCATCACCAGATTTAATTTCAAACACATATCAAAAGTGTTTTGCTTAAGTGAAACCTCAGTAACTTCCAACTATATATGGAAATGTCATCATGATACCTCCCAAGAGGCAGGTGCGCACAAGATGCATGGGAGATCACTGAGAGCAGAGGGGTGGCCTAAAATGGAGAAGATAAGGTTTCATCTCCAAGCTCCAAGCCTAGTTCTAAAAGGAATCTTCTCTACCTCTGGGCAAGTCGCAAGGTGTCTCTCCAGTACTACACCCATGCTAATATATTATGGGTGGGGTTCATATCTTTTTTATGCATCTTTAACCATTGGTGCTATTAAAAGAGGTAGCCCAGCCTTCTCCACCTTGCTGTGGTTGCAAGTCCCCATTACTTGCCTTGCATCAGCACTAGGAAACAAGTCATTGCACAGTGAGCTAAAGAAGGGACTTGACCTTATGGAAAACTGACCATTTTTCTTTGCTGGGCAAATTTTTAGCTGGGTAACATCTCTGAGTTTTTCCACATAGCTAGGCTAACTTCAGGACAGGGAAAAGGAAGTTTTGAGGTGGATTCAGAACTGGCTGAATGGCAGAGCTCAGAGGGTTGTGATCAACAGTGCAGAGCCTAGTTGGAGGCCTGTAACTAGCAGTGTTCCGCAAGGGTCAGTACTGGGTCCAGTCTTGTTCAACATATTCATCAGTGACCTGGATGAGGGGACAGAGTGCACCCCCAGCAAGTTTGCTGATGATACAAAACTGGGAGGAATGGCTGACACACCAGAAGGCTGTGCTGCCATACAGAGAGAACTGGACAGGCTAGAGTGTTGCAGGGAGAGGAATCTAATGAAGTTCAACAAGGGCAACTGTAGGGTCCTGCACTTAGGAAGGAATAACCCCACGCACTGGTACAGGCTAGGGATTGACCTGCTGGAAAGCAGTTCTGCAGAGAAGGACCTGGGAGTCCTGATGGACAACAAGTTGACCATGTGCCCTTGTGGCCAAGAAGGCCAGTGGTATCCTGGGGTGCATTAAAAAGAACGTGGACAGCAGGTCGAGGGTGGTTATCCTCCCCCTCTACTCTTCCCTGGTGTGGCCACACCTCGAGTACTGTGTCCAGTTCTGGGCTCCCCAGTTCAAGACAGACAAGGAACTATGGGAGAGAGTTCAGCGGAGGGTTACAAACAAGGGACTGGAGCATCTCTCATGAGGAAAGGCTGAGAGACCCGGGTCTGCTTAAGCCTGGAGAAGACTGAGAGGAGATCTCATCGATGCTTATAAATATGTAAAGAGTGGGTGTCAAGGGGATGGGGCCAGACTCTTTTCAGTGGTGCCCAGTGACAGGGCAAGGGACAATGGACACAAACTGGAACACAGGAAATTCCATCTTGACATGAGGAAAAACTTCTTTGCATTGAGGGTGGCAGAGCACTGGAACAGGCTGCCCAGAGAGGCGGTGGAGTCTCCTTCTCTGAAGATATCTAAAACACGCCTGGATGCATTCCTGTCCAACCTGCTCTAGGTGAACCTGCTTTGGCAGAGGGGTTGGGCTAGATGATATCTAGAAGTGTCTTCCAACCCCTGCCATTCTGTGATTCTGTGAGTTTTTAGGAACACACAGGCAGAAAAGGGGGAGGCCTGAACTACCCTTTCAGCCACATCCTCTGCTGTGACAGTCAGCCCCCAGACTTTCAGCACAGTATGTTAGCTCTGGTGCAGCATGTGGCTAGAACTGTGTCTGGACCAAAAATTTAGATGCAAACGCCTACATTGGTGTCTTTTCCCATCATATTTCCAATTCCAATATTAGCACGGGAAGACTGAGCTCAGTTCTGCCTGTACCTGCTAATGTACACCTACACATAGCTTCTGTGCATCTGCTCTTTGTCTGGAAACTTGGGGAAAACTGTATTACCTTGTATGACAGAGAAACATATTCTGAGGGAAAATGCTTTCACAGCTTGTGAAGCTTTCAAGCACCGCAGTAAGATGCACCAGTCAAGCATCTTGGACAACTATGCCAAAAATATGCACATAGTTCCCAATTAGATAATTACTAAGTTGCGGAGAAGGGAATGCTTATATATTTAGCATCCTGCTCTGCTCAAAGACTGTACATGTTTTAAAGTGGTTCCTTTAGTCATGAGTCTCTGTCTTATTTTCATAAGGTGAGCTGGTTTTAATCCTTCATCAGACAACACTGTACAATTATTGAATACACACACAGCCAGAATGTCTTAGGGAAATTGATCTTTCAACACTTTTGTTTAGTAACATGATTTAACGTGTGTTTATTTTAGGCTTGCTGATGCAATGCATGGTGTATAATAAAGACTGCTAAGGAATCCTAGTCTAAATAGAATTCAATCACAAAATAAAGAATACACACTACTACTCTTTTTGCTCAATTTGTGGACTGCTGCAACCAGTACACTGCTAATGGTTCTGATTCATGTTGACAATATTGAATGGACCTTTATTGTCCATCGTGACTAGGTTTTTTGAATATTTATTTAAATAATTTAATTTTAGATAGGAGTTTATATATCTTGAACAACTTTGTTACTAAAATGCCACATTCAATGAAGGGATCAAATGTCATTTTTTTCATTTACAAATGTGATATTGTTTCTGTTTAGAAAGGAAAACACATTGAAGTCATTATTGGAACCAGATTTCCCAAGTGCTTTTTAAATAAACTGTATGAGAGACTTTGATCTAGTTAGCTGACTGATATCACAGTTCCATGCATATGTCCTTCCCAATTCTATTGAAAGCCTATTACCATTTCAGATCATGAGTTATACTGCCAATGGGTTTGGTTGCTAGAAGTTAAGGCCAGTAGTAAAGGGTCTGCATGCTAAAAAAAAAAAACAAAACAAACCAAAACTATCTAGCGTTAACTGAAACATTTTACACAAATTCAACTCATAAACCTAAAAGGAATAATTTTTCTTCCCTTTTTGTCTAGCCTCTTTGTAGAACTATTGTTTAATGTGAGTGGGGTCAATGGAATCATCATCCTTTAAAAATATCATCATTTTGAGACGAAGCATTTGGAATCTGTCCTGCGTTTCCAACCCCCAAATTATTGGCTTTAGATTGTGCCTGAGAGGCGATCGCCAGCTGACGCATGTGTTACCTCTATGTGCACGGAAGGCTGGTGCAACATTTAGCCTGGTAATTTATCATTTGTGCACAATATCATGTCATGAAACACTCACCAACCTCCTGAAGAGAGTCAGAACAATATCTACCATAATGAAGTACAGTTCCAGTGGGCACCAAATTACATCTTAGATATTTTGTTACTTGTCCTTTATCAAGCAAATGTAAAATTGTAGTGATGTTACTGACAGACTCTATAATTCAGCTGTCTGCTGCTTTATCACAGCTCTCAGTAGGTCTCTAATGAATATTTCTGTATGCATGTTTCTGACTGATAATCAAACTAAGAACAAGTCCTAATTGGGTTTTCCAATGCACAGAAAAGTGCCTATATTACATTGGCAGATATCCCAACCAGAGTTAAATTAAAAGTACAAACATAACAGACTTTCTTTTACAAATTATTTTTTTTTTTTGCAAATCAAGTACTTTTTTTTTAGTTTTAAATGTGCATGGAGTAGAAACAGACACTTACGCATAAAGCTACACAGTGCCCTAGAATAAAAAGAATAAAAAGATGACAAAGAAGGGGTAAGTTGCACCCAATGAAAGTATATAAATCAGTGAGTATGGGTCTGATTCTCCACAGGTTCACACCAAAGCAAACTGAAAAGTCTTCAGTAGAAGTGGTAGAAATGGGATGAAGGATTACATCTTTATCGGACATATAGTGTAGTAATGACTAGTATTTCGGACCCAAATCTGCACACCATTCTTATTCAGGTAATTTTAATGCCGTTAAGGATTTAGATCCATCTTCCAGGCAAAACACACCTCTCTGTTAAGTGGGAAGAACAGATAGTTACAGAATGGGAGATATGCGTGAGTACTAGCAATATTACAATAACAAGAAGGATCATAAGAAAACATAAGGCGCAGGAGCAGAATGGCTACAGTCTCTTTTTACAGAGACACAGTTTCCGGCATCTTTATGGACTTTTGCCAAAGACTCTCTCCCCCCCCCTCCACCTTCCCCCCTACCCCTACTGTCAGTGAGTTGTTTTAGCTGGGGCAGGGAGAGGTAAAGTCAGCCGCGTGATTCGTGTGCATGCTGCTGGCCCCCGCGAGCCTTAAAATGCTTAGTCTGTTTGAGCTATAGTGAACTCCTGACCTTCTTCAAAGAGAGAACCAGAAATTTCTCATTATATCCTCCCATTCTGAACAAGGTGGAATTAATACACTGAGACAATGAATTGAAAAAGCTGTTTTTCAAGGCTAAATCATGCCTCCAGCAAAATGCAACAAGAAATAGATACAGAACGAAGAATAGGTACTGTCTTTCATTCAGAGCAGAACTGCAAGTTTCATTTAGTTCTCAAGATATTTTTCCTTTCCTGTGAATTATCTTTACTGGCCATGGCTGGAGGCAAGATACTGGATAAGGTGGAGTATTCATCTGGTAAATTTGAGCGTTCTTAATTTCATATGCCTGACTTCAGAAGAAAGTGTTTTCTTAGAAAGATTGTTTTCCAGACTTCCTAGACTCGGGTTAGGTTTCAAACATATTAAAAGTCAGAATGATGATGAAAAGGAGCAGGAACTAAGAAATGTATTAAAGATGTTGTGGATGGTGGAAATCTTGAATGTCCTTTCTGCTTACATAGTCGTAAAAGTATTTTTGATCCTAATGCTGAGAGTTAGGGAAAGATCCTGCAGCTTTAGACTGTTACATGTGTTAAGGCAACCAATATCTCAGTGTTCGAACCAGCCTTGAGGATGTGTATAACTTTGATTGGCAGAGGCCAGAACTCCTCACGTCTGCTTCATAAAAGCAGTTCTTGAAGAGCAGATATCTAATTATTGTCAAATCCACTACGCAAGTTTACAGTATCTGATCTTATGATTACAGACAGGTGCACTTAGAATACAGAAAATGTCCCTAATTCAATTTCACTGATGAGATAATCAGGACTGACTTTCTACTAAGGCCACGTACTCTGCAGCCTTGAACTTTTTTGTCTGTGCCATTAATGGTTGTTCCGACTGTTTTTTTTTTTGTAAAGCAAACCAAGAAGTTGGTACTGGAATTGAAAGTATGTTACCATTATCTTCAGAAAAAGCAGACTGGGGGGAGAAAGTAAATAAGTAATTATAAGTAACTGCTGAAAGTGTGTCCTGGTAGGAAGCCGAAGAACTTCAAAGCTAGTTCATCCTAATAAAATGAAAACCAGGCCTGATATCTAAGGTCCAGCCAGGCACTTTTAAGGTCCAGAAGGGAATTATTAATTTTACAACCTTGTAGAGCAAATACAGTTTGACTGACACAGTTTTGTTCTCCTCCAAAAATTTTTCAGGGAAGAGTCAACCATAATCTCATGGGACAATGACTTAAGAAAACTTTAATCTATATTGCCCTCTAATATTATGCACTTATTTGAAATAGTTCTGTTGCTATTTAAAACAGATGTAAAGAGTCCAGGGTGGATCTGGGATTTTCATCAAAAAGCTCCAAGATTAGTCTCCCAAACAGTGAAATCACTGGAGCAGTTATTAATTATAAAGATAATACAATCTTCTTATGTTTTGAACAGCTACACTGAAATTTGATATGAACTAACTCATTTGTATGAAATGTAGCTGAATACTCCTCATCCATTTGGTGAATTTATCCATTGTTATGGATCCGGGGACCACAACATACAGAGAAAAAAAACCCTTTATTTTAAATGAAATATCTCTTACTGGTATTATTTATTTGACAGTAGCTCTAAGAGGATCCAGCTGAGAGAGGGTTGTTGTTCTTGATATAGTACACATGTGAAACAAGTCTTTCACCTGCTCTCTCCATAAGATGTAACCACTGCTGCTCTGCCAAAATAGTCTGTACGCATATGCACATCTGTAATGTAAAATAAATGAATAGTTTATGAAATGTGTGGTTATCCTTTTCTTACGCAGCACATTGCGCTGTGTGCATGAAGCAAGCACAGCTAGGAAAACCGCAGTGGAGAATATTCTGAATTTTAAGCCACAAAAAGAGCCAGGTTTTCATTTATTCATCCAAATCATTCCCAACACCTGAAGGTCATCACCCAGTCCCACCGTGTTGATTACTACAATCACAGTGATCTCGCCACCTCTATGCTATGGTAGTAACCCAGACACTTCCTCTCCCATCTCTGATGTTTTCCTTTCCCGCCTGGGATGAGCACGCGGCTGACAATTTAACTTTGCTGTTGTTAGGGCAAGATTGTACAGCACGCTGAGCCACCTCTCCTTGAGGGTATCCTGGGAACAATGGATTGATTCATGTCCCTGTGTTTCTTTCAGAGAAAACAGGAACAGGTAAGTAGTAAGTTCAGTCCAAGGTATTGTAAATTTTCTTTGACAAGTTTGGCAATTTTTCTCTCTCTTTAATAGGGACATTTCTGTCAAGCATGAAAGAAGGAAAACGGCATCGGGGCTCATGAGAACTGAGGAAGGGAGTTTAAAAAAAAAAACCAGAAAAAAGTCAGAAAATGAGTGTGTCGCAGAGTCTTGAGGTATTTTTTGCTCCAAGGTTTATGCCAGCTAGTGTTGTCACTGTTCTTTCACCCTGTTCCTTGCCTGTAGGATCAAAAACCACCCCAAAATCCCACTGCTTTTGTTAAAGTGAAATTTTAACAAAGATGAGATTCATCCCAACCTGGAAAAGGAAATAGGGAGCCTCGCTCCCCTCAAGTCCCTTATGCAAAACCTTGAGTGGAGTGCTTGGTGAAGGATAACAGCAGTCAAAGAATATACCAAAACCCTCGAAGCAATCCCTCCTTACCTTCGTAATTCTCTTCTAATTGTTTGCTGTGTCACAGGGACAGTAGATTTGGTTTCGTAAGACCGCAACTGTTGCTTGCTGCCCTTAGGAACAGGGCAGCCTGTTTTATTGCAGGCTACACAATGTCAGCCTCAAGACCTCAGTTCACCAGTGAACTCAGCTTATCTGAGATTTTTCTAGAGGTTTCATAATTTTTTGCCAGGCCGTGGCACCTTGGCTGTAGCTGGTTCTTCCTACTCAAGCTGACTTCAACAAACCTGTGTCTTTTGATAACACAGCTGTAAAATTATCACATTTTGCTCAATGTTTTCTTGACTTCTGAGAGGTAGCAGCTTCTCATAAAATGGTGTTCTGGGATAAATTGTAGGTTATAGAGCAAAAATAATTGCAGCTAGTAATAAAGAAATAATAAAAATCTCTCAGCCAGGAGCACATCTCTACATGTTTTATATGAGTTTAAAAACTGATTCTTAGCAATGAAATCTGATCCTGCATGGATGCCAGGCAGCTCCTTTTCAATTCTTGTTGTCACTGCTGTTGAAAGTACTTCAAAGTGTAAGAAAACGAACTGAGTTCAAATGCATCCTGACATATATTTGAAGCAATAATCAGAGATCCTTAAGTTTCAATACTAAGTCGAAAATTAATGCAGGTGATGTATTATACCATGTCTCTGTACAGGTGATAGATAATATCGACAGAACTGCTTATTTTTATGAATAATACTTTAATTAACAGGCAAAACTCGCTTTTGCAAGGCATTTCCATTAAAATGCATTCATAATTTCTTTGTGAAATTAGAGTAAGTTTATGTAGCCAACATGACAGAGCATATCATATGTAAGTACATCTTTCATTTATAGGCAGATTATGCAACCTTTACCTTTATTGATTTGAAGAAGAATACTCAAGCAGCAAGAACTATACTTGGTATGGCTGAGGCCAGTCAATAGGTCGAAGATAACTATATTAGATGCCTCAGAGAAGCAAGGGAAAATGTTTTAAATATTAACGAGGTACTGAGGTCGATCTGTATTCCTTCAACTGAGATGGAGAGAGGGAGTTGAACCCTGCAATTCTGTGATTGTGTGTAAACTATGCACAGACTCACTGCAGCCTTTGCACTTAGTCTTTCTCTCAGTTTGTTATAACTTTAATCCTAAATCTGAAGAAGAGCTGTGAGAAGTATGAAAGCGCTTTTCTAGCAAACAAACAAAGGCATCTCCATCCATCAGCACACCAGGGACTATAGTGGTTTTCATGTTACGCAGTTTTATACATCAGCTAAATTAGTGTTTTAATCTCCCTCAATTCCTCCTGCAGTCAGTGGAGAGAAAGAATTGGTTTTAGTCTCTGCTCTGGATTACTTCACAGAAGTATCTAGCTTTCTCCTTTGGCCAAGGAGGAAAACCAAGATTAAAATAAATGTTTGAAATGCTCCTAGGGCATCAAAAATAGGCAACTAAGGTAAGTAGCATCATCAAACATTGTGGTAGGTATTTGTATTTTATATATATATGTGTATACTTTATAATAATTCTATGAAAACATCATATCAGTGATCAGCAATGGCCAAATAAACTCTAACCGAATGTTAGAAATTATTAGGAGAGAAATAGCGAAATGGAATAAGTCTAGAGTATGGCTACAGCTATGAGTACTTTTTGAATGCCTTGTTCTTTTGACTCAAAAAGTATATAGTTTAACTAGAAAAGGTTCAGAAAAAGTCCAAGAAAAAGTCAAAATTATGCACCGGTTTCTGTATAAAGAAAGGACTAAGACCTATGAGGAAAAGAAAGAAAAGGCTAAAAGAGGATTATGACAGAAGAAATATAGAATCATGCCTGACCTGGAGACACTGAATACAGAATAGTTGCTTTGCATTTTGCTCAAAGAAAAAGAAAAAAAAAGAAAGCTAGGAAGCATCAAATAAAACTTTTAGATTGTATACTCAAAACTAAGAAACAAAAAAGGTTGTTCATCTCCCTTTGCATAGGTTTCCTTGCTACAGTACTCTGTGGCTGATAAAAGGCTAAAAAAATAAAGGATTAAAAAAAAAATACCTGCAGAAATTAAAGGAAGCAGTGGCTATTGGAAACTGTTAAACGCAAAGAAAACAATTTTTCCTCAGGAGGTCACTTAGCCCTAAATCACTGCAGAAACATTGCTACAGGTTTGCCCTGTTCTTAATCTCTCCCCTTGCTTTTGGCCCCTCTCCAAGGCAGGATTTGAGGACATTTACTCTGACCTAACAGGGCTTTTCTAAGTCTAATACCTCAGAATTGCTTAGAGGGAAAAAAATAATGTATCTTAAATTGTTACACATGGATTTATCTTGAAATGATATCAAGGGCATTCTTAAAATCTAGGCAGGTGCTTTTGTACCATTTCTCTAAATATTATCAAATAGACAATTTTAGGAGGCTTGATTCTCCTGCAGATGTCAATAGCTCCTGTTAAATTGAGTCTTGCTGGAGCAAGCCCATTGTGAATTATATCGCTATTCTCTTTCATTTCATGGCATCACATGCTTGGAGCTGTTTGGGTTTCCTGCCAGTTTAGCAACATGGTTTTCAGTGATTTTATTTTTCCTTCTTTGTTTTGCAACCTTGCTTAACTGTGAGACTAATGGATGTGTTTAACATTGGAATAAATTAGAATTTATGATCCTAGCTGGCAAGGGAAAAATAAGCGTGCGTGAGGTGAAGACATTTGAAATCAGAGATTAGATGCTTTGCTGAAGTTCAAGAGACACGGAGTTCCAATTGCAACCTGAAGTAATGCTTAGTTTAAGCGACCATGGGGCCAGGAAATCTACATAATCGGGAATTTCTCTAGGAAAGTACCAGCACTCAAGCAGCAAGACAGGCACTTCTCAATGGATTTCTGCTTCTAACACTAAAGTTGTGGAAAAAAATTGAGAGTTATTTTTTCTTTGTGTGTGGAGGTAATTCAAAGTACTCACTTTTAATGGAAAATTTGCCAATGATTTAAACAGAACTATGAGTATGGATACTAGTGGTGAGATTCACATTGCTAACCATGGTTGCTCACAACACGGCCAATAAAACATGAGTTAGTTACCTGAGGCTGCTGAAACGGTAACTGGAGATTAAGTCAATACAATAAATGTCTGCCAAGACATGGTATGTCTTACCCCTATGTCCTGGTTTCAGCTGGGATAGAGTTAATTTTCTAGCTAGTAGCTACTGTGTTTTGGATTTAGTATAAGAATAATTCTGATAATGCATATTGGTTTAGTTGTTCCAAAGGGATGTTTACATTAGTCAAGGACTTTTCCAGCTTCCCATAGAACTTGGGAGGGAGCAAACACAGGACAAGCTTAGACAGGACAAGCTGGCCAAAGGAATATTCCATACCACAGACATCATGCTCAGTAGATAAAGGTGGAGTTGGCTGGGGGGCAGGAATCCGCATTCGCTACTTGGGATGGGCTGGGCAACTGATCATCAGGTGGTGAGACTGTCTTCTGTTGTATCACTTTATTCCTTCTATTCTGTATATTCTTTTACCATTACTATTATTATTATTATTATTATTTTCCTCTTCCTTTACTGTTCTATTCAACTCTCTTTATCTCATCCCACAAGTTTTTTTTCCCCCTCCTTTTCTCTGTCTTCTCGCTACTGTACTGGACGGGGGGTGGAACTGAGTGAGCAGCTGCATGGTCCTAGCTGCTGGCTGGGGTTAAACCACGGCACCCTAAAACAGACAGCTATACTTGATGAACTGAACCCTGTTCCAAACCCATCGCCTGTAAAAGAACCCTTGGGTGACTGAGTACCTCTAGCATATACTCCCACATTATAAACATAAAGTAAGGTGACCATAAATCCCATCTCAGGTTTCCAAGTATACACATTACAATTACTGCATCAACTACTAGTATAAGGATATCTCCCTTGAAGTCAGATGTGCTATTTACACTGTCAAACCCACCAGGTCTTAAAGATACTTAAAGTCCTGTGATACCTTCCAGGGTGTGACTGTTTAATTTGTTTATATTTCTTACAAACATTCTGAGATACTTCTTTCTTCAAAACAAATAGCTATATGTTTTAGACCATAGTAAAATTGCTTTAAAATTCTGCTGTAAAGAGACTTCAATTTCATTAAAAAAATATTAAAAGTTATCAGGCAAATTCCCAGCTAGCGTAAGTTGCAATTCTTTATAAATTTCCTAAGGATGTACTCAATTGGCACACCAGTGACTGTGAGGAAAGCGTCTGAGGATGGCATAGTCTTACATAGCTAGATGTTGTTAAACTAATCTGCAAATTCTTTCACCACTTTACACCTTCTCTGTTTGTACTTAGCTTAGGGCAGCACAAATATTTCAAAATGTTTCCACTGACTGAGTTATAACAATATCTTTCTTATAGATAATTAAAAATAATATATCCTCTGACCTCAGATTTGTTCAGAACTGGCGCGCAGACTCTTTCTGTAAAAAAGAGCATGTTAAATTTTCTTATTGGCACTCTGTAAACTTAACTAGGCACAACTGAATATTTCATGTCGTAAGCTCTTGTGGTTTCTGCATCCTTATGGTAACGTTACAAATTTGCAATGGGAAAATTAGTCATTTTCAAATTGGTTCTTTGAGTTCATTTTCATCACCTCACTGGCAGAAATAAGTGGCCTAGAGAAAGAAGGGTTGAAACGTGATTCTCCCTTGAGTGATTGTAGAACTACTCTCTAAAACCTACAGGTGTGGATGCATTTCAGTCAGGATCTCAGAAGAAATTATACAGCATTTCTGTACTGTTTTTTTCTTTTTGAGTTTCATAACCATTTTACCAATTCAAGGTAAAATGAAGGTAGACAGGTTTTCTGTGAATCATTCATTTTGTATCAGGTCTTCCCCCCGCTGCCCCCTGCCCCCTTCCATGCCGCCTGAAAATTCACAAATGTATATTTATTATTTTATGTTCAATTACTCTCTTTGTAAAAGTTAAGGCAGACATAATTATAAAATCACAGCCTCATGTGCCATCACCTCCCCAGTAGAATCCCCCATTGCAGTAATCTGACAGTTTTGTGATGACTTTAGGTACGACTCAGCAAAATTGATAAACTAAAAGATTTGTCTATTCATTTAGCAAAATACCCACTTATGATGAATTCTTGTCTATGATCTATTTTCTAATGTTTTGTCCACTCCTTTTAAAATTATAAAATCCTTGTTTTAAAAGTCTTTAAAACTATGAATTTCACTGTTTCTTGGAAAGTCATTAAAACAAACAGAAGAAAAGGGGGAGTACGTTCACCATTCAGGAGTTGCTGCTTTACAGCTCTTCTCCATGCTTGTCAAGCAGGATTTAGGCCTTTTTAATTCTCCACTTTTTATTCATTTAATAGCAAAGCCATTCACAGCGTCACCTAATGGTGCAGTAAGATGTACTAAAGGGGCTTTAAACACAAGGGTAAATCAGGAAACAGGTGATGACAAGCCTTTAAAACATGAATTAGGGATTTTGCGTGTTTTCAGTAGCTGTAGCATGCATCCTTGAACCATCTGAGAATGAACATAAGAAAGGAGAATTCACCAAACCTTTGAGAGAGGATGCTACCAATTGTTAATTTTTCTTATTCAAAGTAATTTTTAACTTACCATTTGATCCAAAGCTTAAGGTGAAACTATTTCCTCCAGCACCGACACCTAAACAGCATCTGTACTACATGTGACTATGTTATTGAAAAGATTTTTGTGAGTAAATATCTTACTTGTCCATTAACTTTCTTTTAGTCTTGAGTAGGCATGACAGTTACTTCCCCGGCCAATAGAAAGTAGCTTGTGTTAGAGAATAATTGCTATGTACATGAAAAGAAAAATTGAGAACTTTTTCTTGACTCTGGCTGGGTTGGATTTCCAGAAAAATTGGATTTGGGGTGTTCTCCTTCAAGTCAAGCAGAAATAATCTGTTGATGACGGAAGAGGCTAGAACTGCAGCAGTCAGATGACAGACTTCAAGCCAACCTCAATCCCATTTCAAGCCTGGAACTAAATTTTGCCTAAATTTAACCATTGTGTCAATGAAAAAGACAGTGAACTGTCAAAATATCTCCCGTGTGCAACTATACACCAACACTTCCAGCACCACCATATTTCTACAACAGGAGACCCGGGCATTTAGGATTAATAATGTTTTGCATTTAAGTGCAAATTGCAATAGATTGCAGATCGTGACATCCTCTCCATCCACTGAGTTCTCCATGTAGATCAGGACTTCAGTTCAGAAAGAAAAATACAGTGCATTTCATCTGCCATAACCAAATACAGATATTTGACTTGACTGTAAAGAGTTGGTATAAATTATTACATTACCATCATTAATAATCTCCTCCTTTCCTTAAAAGATTCCCCATGGTTTCTGGTACAATCTTGAAATGTAGAACCTTTGAAAGTTTTATCTCCCTAAGGTACTGGGATATTCCTGATTTGAACGTTTGGGATGGGGACAATTTAATATGCATGATCATCTCAGATACAAGAGGAAGAAACTTCTTCTCTCATTAGACCATCTAGTACAGTTGAGAGAAGAGGTTTCTGTTGATGTACTTCTACCCCTACCTATTTGATGAAGTGAAACCGATACAACACAAACATGATAGCATCAAACATAAGAACTATGCAAGATGTAGGGCCTGTGACTTCCTAACTATTCCTTTAGTGCTTGTGAAGTACAAAAAGGGGGGAAAAATCTTTACTGAGTCCACCTTGAAAGCTAATATTTCACACACCACAGTTAAATGGACTGCAAATATGCACAGGTGTGTAACGCATGAATAGGGTTGACTGAGCTGGTGAAGGGTGTGATGGGAGTATTGTATGCGTGTTACTGTTAGCCCAAGCTAAGGAAAGTCAACAATATACAAGATATTGCAGAGGCTGCAAGTTAATAAAGAGCTACAAGGTGGCCTTGTAAAAAAAGCTGCCTTATCTTTTTTTTTTTTCCTTCCTGCAGAGTGTGGTTATTCATTTGCATATCATCTGTATCAATTAACTACCAGATTATCTTCATCTATTGATAGTGGAAACAATAACTTTGGTGTCAAAGAAAGGGGCTACTTCTCTGAGATTTTGTTTCTTGAGAATATTTTTAAATGAAAGAGCTCTTTTGCATCGTAACCAGAAATACTCACTGAAATGGATGGACAGTCTTAAAAATTAGCAATGTGACCCAGCCCAAAATAAGGATTAGCAGAATTAAACACCAGTGTAATGATATGTGATTATACACATGAATAGTGCCAAATGGAATGGTTCTCATGTGTAAAGCTATTCACCTGCTTAATGTTGAAAGTATCTTTTCATTTTAAATCTGACTTTAACCTTTGCAGAGATATCAACTTGTGTTCTGCCTGGAACTGCAGATGTGATATAATTAGTGAATGGAGAACTTCCTTGATACATTTGAAATTATTGCCAAGCACAATTTCACAAGTTTGATTTCAGAGTAGATTGAATAATAATTATCAATATGTTGCCATTTTTAACAATACTTTTCAAAATAATTTATTCAAGTGTCTTTCGGCATTTCACTGAAATACAGAGCAGGAGTTATTATTTGGAGGTAAAGAAGGGATTTCTGATTCAGTTTTATCTGATCTAGATAACTGCATCCAAAGCTACTCAGTAAGCTTTGCATTTTAGAATGATTTATTTTCATCAGTAAGTTATTTTTGTTAAAATCATTTTATTCAGCTCTTGATGAGATATGGGCCGAAGTCAATACAAATAAATACAAATAGTCACTTCTCTTTAAAGGCCTTCCATCTCTCCCTCCCTATTTTGGCCTGCTTGTCCTTCAAAATATGAGAGCTGGTTATATGACTGGGATGCCTGAACGGAAGCCTGAAGAACTGCATTTCTTTTCCTGTTTTGCCCATGTTGCTTGCACGACCACAGACACTTCCTTTATTTTCTTTGTTTGTCACTTCTCCACCTGAAAAAAGCAAACAGCAGGTGCTTTCTCACCCTCTCATCTCTGCTTTTTTTTTTTTTTCTGCCTACCTTTTGGTAGAACTTTTTAGAGTTTTTGAGAAAAGTAACAGTGGCTGATCACAGTTTGCACAGTTGAGTAGAATAGTCCATATAAAAATAAAAAATAAAGCTAGAAGGTGTCATCTACTCTGCATACATCACTGATTTCAGATCGCTGAGCATTTACCAGCTGTAGTTGTGGTTTTGACAGAGTGAGCTGAATACTAAATGCACTTGAGAAGAGAGGATGCTCTCTTGTCCTGACATCCTCCAAAAAACAACCTCTGCACCAAAGGTTAAACAAAGGAAAAGCTTTTTCTTTCCCCATAGACAAACAACAAAAGATCTAATTTAACAGGGTGACAACCTGGTTTGATTTCATTCATTTATTTAATGAATAAGGAGAATGTTGAGTAAGCCAATCAAACCTTCGCAGCACAAACACTAAGCAGTAACAGCTCATTAGGCCCCCTTTCCACTGCTGAAATCATCTTGAGGAATTTTTTTATTATTATTAAAAAAAATTATCACAAAGCTCAAGTTAATAATAACAAAAAAAAAAAAAAATGCCTTTGTGTTGTCCTAAAACTGTATTCAATTTCTGACACTATTAACAATCAGAGATTAAGTTTTCTTTCAATTCTCTCCCCGCCTTGGGGGCATTAACCAACCAGATACACAACAGCTCGTATCTCAAGCTTAAATTTTAACTCTAGAAAGGGGCCTCAAGACGCCATTACAATATAAGTAGCAAAATATATAGCCATTAATAATGTTGCTGGGGCTTCCTCTGCTTCAGTTTTTCCTTTCCGTCTCTTTTTCAGCATTTGGTGAAAGTCTGTTTTGTAGTCTTTCATTTGTGACAGATTGCTCTAATTTTGTGTGCCCAGATCCTGTTAGGTCTGTTTATGTTTAGCCTACCCAAACTCTTCTCTTCTATGAAAAGAGATTTCCTTTGTTCTGGATAGTTGAAAATGCTTTGTCTTTTGGATGGAAATCTCTGGTGGGATGCTTGGATCTTGAGGGAAAAAGCCTTTTGTCCTAGCACTTGCAGAAAGACTAAGGTCAGCATGAAAGTAATCTGCTCCTTTCCTTGCTTTACTCTTGCTTCGTCTTTCTCAAAGAGTCACTGATCTTGTTGACAAAGAATCTAAATGTGTTCCTTCTTTGATTTATACCTACCACCTGTCAACACCTCTTATTCAATATCAAACAATCTCCATTCACTCAATTTCTAGACTATTCTGCAGTTGTGTTTTCAAGTTGGCTGCTGATGAAATAGGAGAACTTCCTCTGATGAGATCCACCATCCCTGACTGTGTATTCCCTCTCACCTCCTGACAGAGCATTAATATTACACCTCAGAGAGATACACTTTTGCTATTGCTGTGGCCCACGTGGTATCAATAAACCTCAAGTACACATCTGACTGGATTATAGGTGTTGTACTCTGTGGTCAAAGGCTTGAGTTGTTCAGGAAGTCTAATTTGGTGCAGAATGTTGTCAAGATGTGGCCCACGTTGGCTGTATTTGTGCTGATCGTTCCACACTGGGTACTTAGATAGAGTTTAAGGCATTTCCTTGGTGCCTGCAAGAGCAGGTTTAGGCTCACAGTGGGTGAACCTAGAGAACAAAGAGGTGCCCAACAGCCCAAATCACCTGGAAATGAAAATAATTAAAGCCCTTCAGAGAGCACTCTGAGCCTTGCCTATGTGAGATTGGTAAGGGTGCTATGACTCCTGTTTTTACCACAGAGTAAATATAATCCAAAGGCAACAAGTGGAATCAGATTTCACCAGAGACAATAAGAACAGTCTTGGATTTATTTTAATGTGCTTTGTTGAGAAATGGAGCCTGTACAGTTCTGAGAGAAAGATTGCTCCAATTAAGAAGCTAACAACTGGGTTAAATTGGTTCAGTTGTGAGTAAAGCATCTTGTAAGTTCCCCTCAGAACAAAAGCTTAATGTAAACTGCCTTCTGGGTTGAACATCCTGCTAAAACATGCTTGAAGTAAGTAATAAATAAACAAAATCTTGACTTCAAAAAGCTGAATGTAAGGGTTAATAGAGAACAGATAAATGATGCCTTTGTAGATATGACACTTCCCCCTTATACGTTGCAACTAACTGACAATGATGTGTTGGGATTTGGGGGTCTTTTGCCTTTTTTTTTTTTTGCCTTTTTTTTTTTCTTTTTTTAGGAGGGAAGAAAAGATTTGAGTTGGCTCTGATCCCATTGCCACAAGGTGGCTGGAGCCCAGCCATCTGTCACAGCTGCTGCTCGCCGTCGTTGCCACTCTAATTGACAATGAACCCAGCACCCCGCAATAATTGGGGCTGCGCTGTGGCTTGGGCAGGTAATGGTGCCCTTTTAGCATCCCACCGTCCCCATCTGCGTGCCAGCCCTGCCTCCTTCCTTGGGCGCGGGATAGCAGTGGCCCCTCGGCCGGATTCCCAGGTGGGCAGGGATGGCCTCACCCGGGAAGCGTTAGGAAGGCCTAAGGGAAGCCATGCTTACGCTGAAACAGAAAACCTCCCCAAACTTACTAAAAGATTTTAATCCTGTTGCCAAGGTGCACAGACATCTGCCATTCAGCCCTTGTTTCTGTATTAAAAGAAAAAGTAAGAAAAGTAACTTCCAACATTGAGCAGTTTATGGACTGTCCCAGTCGGGGTTTCTTTGTTAAATTACCTCTCAACAATATTTTAAATTGAACGGTCTGGGGCTTTTTCCCCATCACAAGCGCTACAGACACCAACTGCTTTCGCGCACGGGACACATAATTCAGTCTGGTAGAAGAAGTCTTTGCAGCAAGGATTTCTTCAAGGATTAGGGACTTTGCGGGGCAAAGCCTAATCTTCACCATTTTTCTTGGTTGCAAGGTGTTGGAAATCTCAGCCTTTCCTTTATGCTGTATACATAACCTTGGTCACAGAATATTTCATCCAGGCATTTCTCTGTCCCCTACAGGCACCAGTCTGCATGATGTGAAAGTCTGATTTGCAAGTTTTCTGTTATTTGATAGTATTCGGGGAGCTGCTGCCTTCTTAACTGGAAGTAACTCGGGTTTCCACAGCAGGTGCACACATGCTATAAAATAAATATCTACTCTTAAATTATACAGCCCTTTGGGCCTCATCTAGAACATAACGAAGTAAATAGAAATAAGTCAGTCTACTCCAGAGAGATTCAGTCTAAGATGGCAAGGTAGTTTAGGACTTAAGGCAATGTTTTGGGGCTAAATCTCATTTCTTTCTTCAATTGCTTCACAATCTTGTATGAATTAAAATACATACAACGTCAGGACTAGGGACTATTCTGACTAGCCTAGAAGGATTGATGACATCGTTTGATTCCTGGAAAGTTACTTTTGTTTTAAAAAGGACTATTTAAAGTTGTAGTGACTCCTAATTCCACCTATTTTCTTCCAGAGCAGGCTAGCCCAACTGGCTGGCCAGCCTGGCAGCCTGTCTCCGACGGGAGCACTGCCCTGTGCTGCGAGGCAGTCCTTGCTGTCTGCATGACTTCGGATTTTGTCATACCTTGCTTCAGCATGATTTGGCTGCTACAAAGTCCTTTACTTCTTTTTTCATCATTATTAATTAAAAAAATAACATTTCCACTTTTATTATCATACTTTTTGCCCTTTTTTCCTTTAAACAGAACTTCGATACACTTTCAGCTCCCTTTACAAAAATGACCTTTGCAGAGAATTTAACCCATGTAATATTTAATATTATTGACAGGTGTATTATTGGGAAATTCTGTCTGAGCTAGTTCAAAACCGATTTACCGGCTGTTGTCTTCATAAGTGTGATTTTTTTCTTCAGTTTTTGACAGAGTGGTGTGGAGTGATGTTGTACTAACACTAAGTAAATTACTCCAAGGGCAGCTTGTAGCAGAGGAGTACAGTCTAACGGATTTCAATGTTTTCAATCCCTTAACCACATATCAGCAAAACTTCGCCTGAAAAATTAATGAAACTGTGAGCTGAGTGGTGGGAATTGTTGAAATGAGAAACACATTACACATGAGTTGTTAAGTAGCTGGAGATGCAGTTACTGTACACTTGTCTCTTAAATACAAGAAAAGACATTTAAGACTTGGCGTACAAGTAAAGACAGGAAGTATTCCTAACAAAATATGAAATTAGTCAAAATTCACGTGGTTGCTGACATGTGAATTTTTCCTACAAAAAAATAAACGATCATGGAGTGAAACCGAACGCTCATGGACATCCACTGACACGCACAGGAAAGGCCAGGAGGATGTTTCTGAACCTGATATGAAGTGCTTAAAACATTTTGTTGGGTCTCTATCTAGTCAGTTTTCTATAGCACAATATTAGACTTGAAGATATCAATGGATTTCTACTTGGTAGATCTTTCTCGAAGAATTGGTTGTGAAGCGGCATATGCTGCAATAATTTAAGCAAATTTATTGCAGGACATAAAATAATTTGCCAGGAAAATGATAACTCCAAAACCTCTGTTTCTAGTACATTGACTAGCTTCGTTTTAACTCAGTTTATTTTATCAGCCTGGTTTACGGCATGGTTTCAAAAGCAATGAAACTAATTGATTTCTGAAAACTGTAGCACTGTCACCTCTCGGCAGAATGAATGAAAGAACAAGTGTGATACGCAACCATCTGCAGTGGCTTGTAAGGACATCTAAAGCTCTAAATGCTTGTGAAAATGGGGTTGAGAGCATTCCTTAATTTTACCTAAGGACTTATATTAAGACCTGATAAACAGGGGACATGTGAGAGGGGCAGAGCAGAGGGATCCTGCCTCCCTTTGGGAACCGGGAGCAGGCTGGCGCGCAACTGCAGAGCCGGTGCGGGCACGTCTGCTCCTCAGCTCTGTGCCTGGGACACACGGTTAGACACATTTCCTGAGACTTACGGGCTGGACTTGAGATTTATGGAGCGCAGGCTTTAATTGCCCGGCTTTTCCCTGAACTTTAGAGCCGTGTTTTCTAATGCGGCTTCTATGGGTTACTTGCGAATAGAATGCCAGCACTGGAGGCAGTTATTCAAAGTAAAAAGCCTGGCTGTGGCCCAGCATCTAAAAAGAGGGAGATTGAGGCAGAACTCATCTCGGATTCCAAAGGTGTTACTCCAGATTTATATGAGCGCAACCGAAAGCAGAAGGAAGTTCGTTGTCTATTATGCCAAAGACATAAGATCTTTCAGACAATGGGCTATAGATACCAGGCAAAATACGCTCATATGTTTTGCATCCTATTTATTGAATTTCTTTGCTTGGAAAAGTTCGTAACTTTAAATGTAATGCTCACATACTGTGAGGGGAGATTGGAATATCTAAAAAAGAAGCTGTGGGAAAGATTTATATCAATTTCCACACAAAAATCTGTCCAGAGATTGAGAAAAGCAATCCGCAGATACACACAGGACTTCAACACTATTTCTAGACCAACTTTAATTGTCAAATAAAGCAATCTCGCTGTTCTCTTTATATAGATATTCTATATGCAAAATGAAACATATCTCTTGCTTCTAGCTTGAATGTCAACTTCATACAGCTTAACAAGTCATCCCGTAACAAAGGATGAACACCTCTGTATTGACGGTAAGAAACTTTACTGTTAGGTTTGAGGTATATGACGTTTTATAGCTGACAATACGCATTCTGAGGGCGAAGCACAGCTTCTGCAAAGTCTTTATGTCTTGATATACTGTATCTCTTGAATAGCTGCTTTTTCAAGGTAGACTTTTGGGTGTTTGTGCTCCTTTCAATATTTCTTTGCTTTTAACATGCTTTTCAGTTTAGGAACTGAAGTTTTAACTTTCTAGGAGAGGGAGGGGCACCCTGAAACAGTTGAGTTACTGTGTCTTTCTCTCCTCGCTTACCACTACAGAAGCAACTCTTCAGCTCACATAATTTACAGGGGAACACCTTCCACAATGAAACCTGAAGCTTTATTGTTGCTTCTTCTAGATCATTATTAAAAATAAGCAATATTACCGTAACTAACAGAGTTTTGCTATATCCTCATAGCAAACACCTCCTGGTTGATTACCAAACGTTGTTACTTTTTTATATCTTCCCAAGATATGCAGCAGCTCATTCCGGTGTCAGTTACACAGATTTCTCTAGAACTGTCAGAAGAAACAAAAAGGAATGAAGAGACTGACCTGTCTCTGTTTTTTGCCATGCACAGGCAATCCTTCAGACATACCTGCCAGCGGCTTGTACACCTTCTGGGCAGAGGCTGAAGAGAATTAAGAGAAGAAGAAGTGGCTAAGAAGAAGAAGAAGTGGCTAAGAAGAAGAAGAGGTTAAGAGCAGGAACAAGCAACTGTGTTGGATTAGCCATGACTGCCAGTCTCCAGAAGCAATTTCTCGCAAGGACTGTCCTCAAGAATCACTTGGGTATAAACAGGGAACACTTGTAAAACCTTTGTCATTTGAATGCCGAGCAGATTCAACTCTGTCACAATATTTTCCTCCCTGAGACTTACTTTTTATTACTGATAAATATCAAAATGTCAATATTCTTTCTTCATAAAGCAATTATAAATTTGACTTCCTCAGGAAAGCTCCTTCAGTTTGGTCACAGAGCTTTGAAGAACTGCCTACACAACATCTTTAAGGTGCTCAGCTACTAAAACTTGCAAACCTGTTCCACATGAAGTGAAAAAAAGTCATCCTAATCCAGACAATACAGGTGCTAAAAAATGTAGAAGTTGCCTTCAGAACTAACCATAACCTTCTTGTAATTTTTCTACCCAGCAGTAAAAAGGTCTAAGCTGCTCCAGACCTGAGAGTGGAAGGGGGATATAAGGGAAGGACTACATTAAGTAAGGTTCCAGGTACAGTTAATAAAGCCTTCAGTCAGGTTTATTGCTCTGGATGAAGCGGTGACAGTAGCGTGGGGTGGGAGACTTTCAGTCCTGGCATACAGTGGTGCTCTGGCTCGCTAATGGTACCCACCACTTGCTGCGCTTTGACTTTTGGCTCAGTGGTAGCTACAGAAGCCAACCCAGTCAAGAGAATTGTGGGAAAGCCAACTTTTGTGTGCGTTGAAAGGTAGCTAAAAGGCAACCAGAGGCATACACCAGTATTAAAGAGAAAAAAAATGTCATTATATCATGAAGTGATATAATGATAGAGTTCTGACTGATACAGAATCGTTCACCTGGGCTCCCACTGTACCCTGCAAATGTGCTTGAGCAGGCATGGTTTGATCCCTAACACTTAATAATGCTACAGATACTCATCCAACTGAACAAGGAACCTGTCTGGGCAATGCCCATTTAGGGATTTTGGAATAAGAGTTAGGTTTTGGCTGATAGGCACCTGTACCTAAGCTCCCTGTGCATTTAGGTTTCTAAAAGGGGAGCTCAGCTAGTCCACCGAACAAGTGCTGAGAAAAACCTTGATACCTGGTCCCCGCCTCACTAGGATTAGGTGGTGGCTACATGCGGTGTGATGGTTAAGTAAAGTTTTGCAGTTCTAAAGTTTGAACTCAAGAGGCAAAAGTAATGGTTAGGTAGTTAAATCTCTTTGTTCTTCTAGCTCTTTTTTTAAAATCTTCAGTCTGACTCCTGAAGTCTGTCTGTGTTTTGTCATGTAAGTATTTGCACTGTAAAATAAATGGGGACTGTTTAACATTCCCTTCTAAAAAAGTGTGTGTGCATTTTCAGCTCCATTAACAATAGGGGTGTATGCTGGGCAGGAGAGACCCTGACCCCAGGAAATTATTGCCTAGCCGCTGTAATGGCAATTGCTTATCTCTTATTTAAATAATCAAGTTAAACACCACACAAATCTTCTAAATTCTGTTTTTTTGTTAAGCTCAAAGAAGTTGTGGTGAGAATGAAACACAAATCCTTTACAGGAATGATTACAAAAAAATCCCCCAAACCCTTCCTCAATATCCTGCTGGCAAGCTATATAGTCCTTCCAAAAAAGATTAATATTTTAAAAGCCAGCAAACCAATTATAAACATAAGATGTCCCTATCCTCCAAATGCCAACCGAAAGGCTAGATTACTATCTGTGTAAGATTAGCAGGAAATTTAAATTATTATTTATTGTGGGCAAGAAATTAGTTTAGGATAAAAACTTCCATTTTGAAACAGCAGGGTGAAATCAGAATTTGTCTGTTAATTAAGCCACCGGAGTTTCATAACAAAGATTTTACTGTCTTCTTAGTTTTGACCTTCTGGTAACTAAGCAGTTTTTATCTGCATCTTGTTGACTGTGTAAGACACCACGACACTGGTGTACTACGAGATCTCATTCACTAGTGAATGTGGCACATTCCTTATCACATAATAATCTGAGACCCCACAAATGACATAATAAAAATATTTCATGTTATTGGGCTTCTAAGATCAATAAAACAGTTAAGCAGCACTAACAGTATCAATAAAGTCAACTGTTAGTACTGGTTTCCTTTTTGTTAAAATAGTCATAGGATAAAATCAGTATATACAGTAACCACGTGCTGTGATCAGTATCTCAAATGACTATAAAGTTCTTACAGCAAGGTAATTAGGGCTTTGAATGTGATCTGAATAGGGTAAATTGACACCAACTTACATTCTGATGGTCAAAGAGATGTGATGGTATCTGCTTTACAGAGAATTAAGTAACACTCCAATGTTTATGTGCCCACCTGAAAGAAGTGCCATAAAAGGGAATACACAATTTTAAATTCTTGTCAGGCTTGAGACTCTTTTTTCACTTAATGACATTAAGCCTAATTGTCCCCTCAGTATTGCTATTTTATAATGATATTGTTAATACATTTTGAAAATCAAAATCAATTTTGCAATCAAAACTGGAGAAACACAATACATAAGTGGAGGGCTTTTTTAGTGGCTGACATGCCATCTTTGATCTCAAAAGTTCCTGGACCATTTCTTAATCTGCTATAACTTTCTTCTGCTGTACAGCCAAAATCAGAAAGTTTTTTAGCTGACTAATTGCTATTTGTCTAGCACTCAGGACAATCACTGGGAAGAAGAATCCTGTAGGATCCTGGTTTTAGGGTTAAGACATCCACCTGCAGAACAGGAACACTACTGTATTTTTTCCTAATGGTCAGGATCTAAGACATAACATTACTGCAGCAGACAGCTGACTGCATGTGGTCTAAAACTAATAAAGAATTGGAAAAGTGTGTTCAAAGAGGAAGAGGAGAGAAGGAGGGTTTCATGTGTTGTATTAATAACAAGTATGTGAATTTTGGTGGAATCTGTGTGAATGGGGCAGAAGAAAAGAGAGAGGTGAGAGGTACTCTGAAGTTATGAATTTTTCAACAAAAGTTGCCAGTAAAGGAGGAAAAGGGGTAGAAAAAGATGAAAATGAGGTGTTCACATTTTGTCATGCATACTCTAATTTCAGTAAGAGGTGAGATCGCTGTGAGAAAATACTGAGGAGCCAGGAAGAGTTTGTGGATGCTAAGCAATGCATGAGAACCATTAACATAAATGTCATGAGTGAGACCTTGCTTCTGGAAGGAACCAATATGAACCAAAGGGTAAGCCAGTATCACCTGAGGAGCAGCGGGGACTAAGAGAAGAGAGGGAAGAAGATTCAATGAATGTGAAAACTGAAGAGGTACTTACTCCACAAAAAGCTAGTTAAGAGGAGATGGGCAGTGAACTCAGGAGAGAGACTGAAGATAATCATAATGGAAAAGACTGCTTTACAGGCAGATAACAAGGAATTTTTTACTTTTAGAAAGGCAAATTCAATGTAGTGCATAGATTAGAATCAAGGCTAGAGGGGAATGAGGAAGCAGCCAGAGAGCATCATGTCATGTCCTCGGGCAGAGAGAGCCCATTCACAGCGAGGACAGAGAGACAGGAGACATGGGTGAGGTACAGCAATGACAAAAAGCTCAACAAGATACAGATAGGGGAGGAAGAATGAATAGGTAAAGGAAGTGGTTGATAATGTCAGGATCAAGAAAAAAAGAAGGAATTTTGAACTGAGACACAAGGAGGTGGGCTTCAGCTGGGGGGTTTGGGAATGGCACTGGTAAAGAGAAGTGATGGTAAAAAGAAGTAAATCATAAAGGCACAGATAGGCTGTGTATGAGCCTCTCAGTTTTACTTTTTGAGATGCCAGCAAAAGCAAGATCTTAGACTAAGTAAAGGAAACCTGGAAGGTGTAAAGAGCTTTTGAAAACAAGAGTCGGGAGAGGACATAAACGACACCTGAAGACCTATTAGTTGTGTTCGTAAAGAGTACTAGACCCATATGGTCAGATGAAGTATGGATAAGAGCTCTGGCCTGGAGCGTTGGGTGGGCAGGAGTTAAGTTTAGAACGGGGTAAAATAAGAATGATTGACAGACTGAAAAACAAGTTTGGCAAGTGAACAGAGAGGCAGAGCATGAGAGCACCAGGATTAGGACTGGGCAAGGGAAAAGCCAGAGTACATCAGAGAGACGGTCTTCATATGGAGTATGAGGTGGGCAAGCTAAAAAGCATATGTACTTGCAGGGAGACAAATTTTGTAAAATATAGTTTAATTTTGTGAATTAACCCATAAACTGAGCAGGTCTGCAGCACATGGATTTCCACAGCTACCTTCATGCTTCTCAGACTTGCCAGAAATCTTTTCTCCTTTTTGGAGAGCTATGATGACTGCCTCCCCAGATGCCATTAATGTATGTAATCACCCTGTAGTGCCTTTCATCTAACTTGGCATAATGTACATTTGAAAACCTGTCACAAATGGGCCAGTTTGAAATGATGCTGCAGTGCACAAAAATTAGTTCTCCTGCCCTTTGGCTACTGAACAAGAAAATTGATTTTTGTGCATTATGCAATGAATTTAAATGGTATATTTGAGACAGCTTTGTAAACATAGGACTTTGTAAACAGAGAGACTGGAGGGAATCAAACATAACCAAAAGCAATAGAAACTATTCTGCCAAACTATTAAATCATTTTTTACTGACTGTTGCCCATCATGCCTTTGGAATAATGTGCAGGCTTGTCTCTGTGTTTTATGTGTTCATTAGAAACTCTGGTTCAAAATGCAGCCGGTCACTGCTACAGCTTCCATTCCCCGTGATGGCTTTTAAAGGTGCTTCTCGTTACAGTACTCAGGTCATATATATATATATATAACGAGTGCTTTTGAAAAGGCAAATTCCTGTGCTGTCATCCAAGCAATCAAAACACTCTTTGTTTGCAGAGCGGTGGAGGATGGAGGCGAGGGGAGAGGAGAGGGGGAGATGTTTGGAGAACCAGCGGTTGCCACTCATTGGCGTGGCCGCTGCCTTCCCATCCCTTCCCCATCCCCAGCCCCTCAAGCTGTTTGTAAAAATCCAGTGTTCAAGGTAAAGGCAACAAAGAATGTGGACCCAGCCCTGGCGCTAATGCGTTTCCTGGCCGGCACATCTCCTCCTCGCTCCGCTGCCTGCACAAAGCCCCCCAGAGCGCTCGCAAGGAGTGGTGGGAGACCAAGCACCGGGGCCACACCGTCGGGGATGACAAATTAAACACTAATGTGTTTGCTAGAGGCTTAGTTGCTGGGCTGGGGTGGCAGATAGGGTAACCCCTCTGCTCTGTGACCTTTGCTTCTTTTACTGGGGTTGGGCGCAGAGAGGTTAAAGAACAAATACCCTGCTTTTGATCAGCAGTGTGACACTCTGCTCCAGCCCAGCCACCTGAGGGGGAAAGAAAACTGTTCAAGCTTTTCTGCCCTCTCCATGGCAATGCGCTGAATGCTTCTGCAGCACAGGCATTATTTTTCAAATGGGATTAAGATCCTCTGCCACCAGGAGCAGCCTTTTTGCACTGCCTGGTTTTATGTCTCACAAAGATCTGAAGTTGGAGCAGATTTTTTTTCTCTGAAAATAAGCAAGAAATTATGTATTTATTAGCAATTTCTCCAACTGAAATATTCTCCTACAAGCACCAGCTTCTCTCTCACTAAGCAAAGCAAATAAGCTATTAATTCTCTGTTTTTCCTCAGGGTATGTGCACGAACAGCAGTTGTAGAAGCTCATCAAGCTGCTGTTTGTTCCTGATGGAACTAGAATCTGTGATGAATGTTTGATTGTTATTTTCATCCAAAAAGGAAAAGGAAAAAAAAAATGGTCATTTCTAGGAAAATTTATACTCCTTTAAATTACACTGTTAGAACCCTCCCGTTGCAGGTTTGTCTAGGTCTCAGTTCCTCTCTTCTCCGGTATAACATTTCTGGAGTCTGGTACTGAGCGTTGTGGAGAAGACGACCAGGTGACTGGCTCGGAGCTTAATGTCCCCACTTTGGGTACAGTTTTAGAGCACTACAGTGAAGTGTGCCAAAGGCCTCAGCTAGAACAACAAATCGCTTCCCACATGAAGACAGGTCTCCATTACCCAGAACAGATCAATTGCTCCCAGTGTGACTGATGAAGCTGAGGTGAAAGTACAAAAAACAGAATGATGCCAGCTCAATATTTTATTTTTGATAATGAAAGTGATCTATTGCTGTTTAACTAGTAATTCCATGAACATCAACAGAGAAGACAGAGTAAAAAATGTTAGTTACAACATTGTTTATGTAGCCAGATTTCAAGATGAAACTAACTGCATGTAGTTCGCAAAGCACTGGCATTTCATCATCTTTTATTTATGGAATTCATTAAACTGTGAGACGCTAATATACCATGCACTAAAAAGAAATCCTATAAACTATTCTCCTCCGTATCATCAAGCCCATCAACCATACGGTAGTAGATGACTTGGAGGAGGAACACCTCACATTCCCGTGATGATCCCCTTCATCCCTTGCGGACCATGCATGTGCCTTGGCAATTGTTTTTCAGAGAAGGCCCATTTGTTTTGGTGGCACATCAGGGCAAGCCAAGTAGAGCTGCAAGTAAGCGGCGGGGAGAGAATTCAGCACCTGCATTTTGGCTGTTACATTTTAGATGTAGTATTTATTTTTATAAGGCCCTGGGGGAACAACTCTCCCAGATGCACAGTATCTGCATAATCATCCAATTTTAGAGAGATTAAATATTCATATCAGGCTTCTTGAGTTGTGGTAATGTCCCTCTGGGGTTCTGAGGATCCAGGAAAAGTTTTGCCACAGCATAATGATCGGTGTCTGTTGTTCAGACTGTCAGGGTTAGTCTCTCCCCATCACAACCTCTTTCAAAGCAAGTATTTCTTGTGAACCTTGAGAATGGTGCCTCATATAATGAGGCAAGATATTATGGATTCCTTAACACAAGCTAGTTCGAGGATGACCAAACCTGCATGAAGGCTTTTGGTACACCTGTTTACTGAGATTTATTATCTGTCTGTTTCGTTTAGAACCACCTAGCAACATAACTATCTCGGATGAGGCTGAGGTGAATAACAGGTCAAGAGCATGGATATAATTAAATTAAATAGAAATATTTGTGGAAGGAGTGGAAAGAATTTACTAGGAGGTATGGACTTTTTTATTCCTTTTTTTTTGGCTTGTTTGTTTGTTACAAGATTAGAATACTGAGTGTAATTTAATTTTTGGCAATTAAATTGTTAATGAATAACTTTAATGAAAAGGAAAAAAAAAATCACGCTTTATCCCAACTTTAAGTCCTGAAAGTTCTTTGGGTCAGTCAATTGATTCCATTATATAATATGTCTAAACATTGTCCTTGCTCTCCTGCGACTGACAATTTGGAAGATCTCAGGCACCAGAGAGCGGCATGCTTTTATGAAACTGTGAAAGCAAAGCTTATGAAAAACTACCACCATCTCTCTTTGCAAATGTGACTATGACCAATTTACTGTGCTAGCATCTTAAAATCCAAACATTTTAGAGGGCATGCATGGTTGTTTTTCTATTTGTCATCATTATCAGTAATGACAGAAGATTTAGGAGGCATCACCTTGTTTGCATCCAAAGAATAAGATGTGCCTCTCCAAATTCAGGTGCTTGAAAGATAGGTGTGTACATCACAGCTAGTTGTCTACAATCTCTCTACACATAATAAAAAGAAAGTGGCATTATTCAGAAAAACTCCTTTTGCCTTAAAAGAAGTACCTAAAACAGGTAAAATGAATTCTTCTTCAAAAGTGTTTTCCCCCCATTACATGTGAAGAAATGTAAGGTGACTGTCTCAGACGTAGACACTTGCATTATAAACATTTGTAAGTTAAGTCAAAAGAATTGCATGTTAGACGTTACAGGCTATTTAAAAAAAAAATGTGGATGATTTAGAATCTGCTTTTATTCTTTATGAAATTAATGCAAAAAGGGAGGGGGAGAGAGGCATCCCAGGGTGGCCAATTTATAGGGTAACTAATCTTGGCTGTATATGGATAGGCATCACATCCAATTGATATTCAGACATTCAAGTTTTATAAGCTTCATCTAAAGAGAATACCTCCGTCACTCAAATGTCTCCATATTGAGGATATTGCATAGTCTCAAAAGAGTGGATTTTTTAGTACTTAAAAATAAGTTTGCAAACTTATAAGAAAAACCCCATTTGAAATTGGTTAATCATATACATTGCAATGCAAAAGAAAATTATTTACGTGGAAATGGTTCTGGACAGTCAACAAATTATTTAAATAAATAGTGGGATTTCACTGAAATGTTGGTATGTTTGCATGTTCAGTAAAATAGTTATTGCAACTGTTAGAAAATGCTGCAATGTCTCATGCTTGGATACCTAAAGCTAATCAACTAATTCATGTCTTAAAATAGACTTTTTAAAAAATGCTGACTATACTCAAATCCTACAAAAACTTTTAAGCATACTTTTGAAAACCAAGCCAATTCATTTGGTTTCTAGGTCCTTAGCTAACAAATTTGGGAAAAATGTGAAAAAAATGCCATGCTAAATTTTAGTAAACTTACATCCTCAATATAGCAGCTTAAAATGTTGTGTGTCTTTGCATTTTGCTATATATTAACTTCATAGAGTGACAAAATACAGGAGGTTATGATGCAAAATAGGAAACTGCTTCTTTCTTGTTAGATAGACTTTCACCAATGCCACGTGATGAGCTGCTGCTCATCTTGCCAGTTCAACACAAAAGGAAACCAGCAGATGGAAGCAATGAAAAGCAGAATCTTTTCTGCGCTCATTGACAGCTAGTGCATTTTACTGACTTTCCAAATGTATAATATACATTACCACATCTTCCGCTCCTCCCATGCCGATGGATGTTGGATGGAGTGTCCTTCATTTAAGGACAAGGAGGAAAGAAGTAAAAACCTTAAGTGGACAACTGAAAATAGGACATGTTGATTCTATTTCTACAAGTCAAAATCAGATGTTTCGGCTCCCATACTTTACATGTAATTAAACTTAGTATAATTATAAACTACTAAGATAGCTCCTTTGCTCTGACTATGCAGAGGCAAAACCTCCTTTGGGAGGAACTAGCTTAATCCCACTGAAGTGAAAAGACTTGACTTCCTGGTCCACTCTTAAAAAGTGAGCTGCCATGGCAGGTCCTTTTTGGCTAAATAGTTCCTGTTTTTTCATCCTCACATGTTTATTTAAAATGTTTATTAACATGAGTCAGTAAGACAGTCAAATGCAGCGTATAAATCTATGAAAATAGGATTTTGGTGAAATCTGTTTTTCAAAGAAATATACTTAGAGGTTTCTAAAATAAAGGAGTTATTAAAACATATGTAAGTTAAGTCCTTAAGTTCTGAGAGATCTGAGAGCTCATCAGATATAAATCAGCATATTTTCAATGACCACTGTGAAACTGTAGATTTCATTAATAAATTAAGTTATAAATAGAGAAAGAAGAGAAACAGAAAGTTTACTCTGAAATTTTTAAGGGCAGCGGCCTAGTGGAACAGAAGACAGACTATTTCAATATTATATTCTATTTTCAGTCTAAGTGTAATTAAAATCTTCACTGTGAGTGCTCAGTTATGGCATCTATATTTTACTGGTAGCAAGGAAAACTGTTCAGGAGGAGTTTAACAAATGTTTGAAATTTATTTCAAATTCATTACCACATTTCCACCAGCTGGGATGTAGCCGTGTCTGCTTTCAGTCTCACACCAAAAGCATGTTACATTGCTCCAACTTTTATATGGGAAGATGAATTTATAATAATTTGGAACATATCAAAGATTGGAAAGTATTCAAGCCACAGTGGCAGAGAGATGAGGCTTCATGCACTGGTTGCCTTAGAGGGGAATGGGAGAAACTGAGCAATGGGTTTGTTACGCTCTGGATCTCTTCTTTCTAACATGCTCTGGTGTACCTCAATTCCACAAAAGCCTTGTGATCACTCTCCCTAACCACAATCCTGTCTTCCTTCACCCCAACCTAAAACAAGCTGTATATTACAACCCTGTTTATTGTTAGAAAGACTCTGAGTCCTGTCTATTTTGTTTTTGTTTTCCTTTTACTTTCACAGTTCAATAAACCTAACCCACTCTCAACACACTAAGACAATTTAACTTGTCCGTACAAGGATAGTGTACTTTAATATAATGTATGTTTGTACGGAGTTTTTCAAATGCCCTGTAGTCAAATCTTGAGAAAAGTAAACCAACTTTGTCTTCTTGGTATATATCAAATTCCATAAACACAGCAGAACCCAGAACAGCGGCAAAACCTCAAATTGGTTTTTTTTCCTGATAATGGGTATTAATGTCCAATATAACTTTTTAATTTACAGAATGCGCAGAGTTTTTTGATAGCATTTGATAGAGTTACACATTTCAAAAGTCTTCTGAAGATAACATCCTGATAATTCCCTCGAGAGAAGCTTGAGTTTTGTTATTGTTGTTGTAACCAGGTTGCTACACCTCTTAGGAAAAAAACAATAATCTTTCTTAAGTAGAGCTCACAAAAGGCTACTGAAGCATAACTGCCCTCTTAGCAAATCCAAAGGATTGTGCTTATATACAGCATTATGTTTACATGGAGTGTGAAGGCAGTAGATGTGGGAATAAATCTGGCAGCAGGAGGTAACTGTCAACATGGGAAACATTATGCCTTTCACAGAGGGAAACCATTCATGGTGATCCAGACTCATCTTTCCCAAGTCCTTCTATGTCTCCTTCAATACCTGTGTCTTTCCACCACCTCTGTGTGATCTCAACTTATGTCCTTCCCAGACATCTCTCATCAAGGTCACTCAAATCCTGTGTTCCCTCTCTTTCTCAGTCCTGTTTTCATCTCGCTGTCCCTGTCCCGTCGGCCCAAGGCTGCTAACACTGTAAAACATAGCCGCTTCTTCAACATTGCCCAATTTTAGGGATGAGAAAATGGCCCCTCTATATAGATTTCCACAACACTTTTTTCTCTCCCTGCCTCTTTTCCCAACAGTTCTCTAGGGAATATTTTTAATGTCAAGTAGCACACTAAAAAACTTTTCTCATAAATTAATCAAATTATTCATAGTTTGTAAGAGTTAAAAAAAGATATTTCCCCGGAGTTTAATGACAAGAATCACAGAATCACAGAATCTTCATGGTTGGAAAGGACCCTTAAGATCATCGAGTCCAACCAAACAACCTACAATCTCTGCCACTGGCGCACGCCCTGAAGTGCCACATCTAGACATTTCTTAAACACCTGTAGGGATGGTGACTCAAGCACCTCCCTGGGCAGGCTGTTCCAGTGCCTGACCACTCTTTCAGTAAAGGAATTCTTCCTAATATCTAATCTAAACCTCCCCTGCCGCAACTTCAGACCATTTCCTCTGGTCCTGTCATTATTCACCTGGGAGAAGAGGCCAACACCCACCTCTCTACAACCTCCTTTCAGGGAGTTGTAGAGGGCAATGAGGTCTCCCCTCAGCCTCCTCTTCTCCAAGCTAAACATGCCCAGCTCCCTCAGCCTCTCCTCATATGACCTGGTCTCCAGACCCCTCACCAGTCTCGTAGCTCTCCTCTGGACACGCTCCAGCACTTCAATGTCCCTCTTGTACAGCGGGGCCCAGAACTGAACACAGGACTCGAGGTGAGGCCTCACCAGTGCCGAGTACAGAGGCACCATCACTTCCCTGCTCCTGCTGGCCACGCTGTTCCTGATACAAGCCAGAATGCTGTTGGCCGCCTTGGCCACCTGGGCATACTGCTGGCTCAGAAGTTTGCGAAACCTTTAAAAATCTAATTTGGAAGAAAATTTTCCCTGAAAATTGATTTGCAGTGGTTAGTAGTGAGGCAACATAAATAATTTATGGGGAATCTGTTTCATTCTGGGGCAGCTGGCAAGTATGGCAGGCATGAGTGGCCAAAAAGTTTCTAGCAGTCTCAAACACTGTCCCAGATATTCTCTATAACAGCATCAAGGAGGTGTTGACATGTCATATGTACATGTTCAGCGTACTTAAAAAGGAAAATAAAAGAAAATAAACCCATAGCAAAACATCCTACGCACCAACAAGAACGAAGTGGCACGACCACATAGCATATCCCAGAGGTGGCTCTTGGGAGACTATGACTGACTTTATGAGCACTGGGCCTATAACAAAACAATGGTGGTGTTTTGTTTTAATTATGGGTATGAATGTGTTTCATTTATTCTTTCAGTGGCTTCAGTCTCATATTGGTCACTAGGGCCATAAGATAGGTAGTATGGCTTATAATGCACAGTGTTCTTTGTTGCTTGTGGAGTAATCAGAAGGTTGCTCACACAATGTATTGTGCAAATAGGTATGGTAATCCTACTGTTACGTTACCAAAAACTGTGGTGAGTGTTTAAAATACATCCTGTTGTGTACTACTGTGTTACTATGACTCCTCCAGCAGACAAGATTAAATTCCAAAGCAAATGCTTCAGCAGGAGCAGTATGCAATGCGTGCTCTCTGTCACCTCAGCTGATAAGCCGCTGCACCTCTTGGTACTAAGAGAGCACCACATGCAGAAAACGATCCAGACCATTTACTTTAGAGACCTAAAGTCAGGTTCAGCAATGTTTGAAATGTAGTTCCTTCACCTTAGCAGGGCTGCTGAAATTGTCTGAATTTTATGACTAGGTTCCAAACTCAAAAAACTTTACCACGGTAGTTGTAAAGGCAATTCGACCTGTTCCTGAAGTGGTTATTAAAAATCAGCTCCAGGAAACTGTATTGTTGCTGTTCTTTTGGGATCAAACAATTCTCCATTGGAAAGGTTTTCCTCTAGAACTGCTTGTTACTGGTTTTACTGTATGTCCCTGACGTGGATTTCTCAATATGGTACTCTGTGGTATGTTTCTGGTTATGAGTCCTTGGGGTATTTATGCATTTTCCTTGAAAAGAGAACAGAAGCACTTAAGTGAAACCAAGGCATGCCTTGTGCTGGCGGAAGAACTAACCACCAGGCACCAGACCCATGGTCCTTCTCGTTTGTGGGCTTTCTGGCCCTGTTTCTAGTTGGATCCTGCAGCTGGATGGTTGTGAGGTGCTTCACAGGTGACTGGGAAGTGTAAGAGAGCAGCAGGCAATGTCAGGTGGGAAAGTGTGAGCAGACTGCAAGCGCTGGCTGCAGTTGTTCATACTAGTCAGTGTAAACTCAACCGCCCACAGTAGTCACTAGCTACCTTTAGTTGACCGCAAGGTTACATGTCATCTAAAACAAGAGGCTAAGAGTAACTATTTCCCAACAGTAATTACAGCTGGGTTTTGCCACCATTAAGCAACTGAATTTAAAGGATAACACAAATGTTCAGGTGAAAGTTGCCCTCTCAAAAAGATTCAGAAACACTGCACTGGACAACCAGCTGAAAGAAGAACCATTGTTCCTGCTGATCTTCAAAAGTGGGAGTAGCACTTAACATGGAGACTGAGTCCTGCTTAGGCACAGTCCTCCTCCTTGATGTCCCTGTTGGTTGGCTCCTGAATGGGCTGAATCATCCCACAGGGTTTCTCATAATTCCCGAATGGTCAAGGAAAATAAGTTGATCCTTCAAAACCACGCTTTTGTGCACGAACGTTGTGCAAGAAACTTTAGTGCTTTCCATAGCTGTTCTGAACCACAGCAGTTTCCTCGCCGTGGCCTTGCAGCTTCATCCTCACACCTGTAGGGTGGATGGTCTAAATGCTGGAAAAACAATCTTTGTTTATACATGTAAGGAGTTTGCTCAATACCTTTTTCTTTAATTTGAAGAAACAATTACAGATCAATTGCTTCTTGCTTTTGTTGTTGAAAAGTCCTATTTAAAGTCAAAGTCAGAGTGACAGATCCATGAAAAAGTTAGTAAATCCTGGTAACCTGCTCAGTACTCTATAATGATTCAGATTCTGTTTGCCTGCTCCTGTATATTACCATTTTAATTGCTGTACATGAGACTATATAATATATTCAGCAAGGCATGATGCCGAATAATGAAACATTTCATTACAGAAGCATAAGCCTCTTCATTATATTGTCATGGGAATAGATTTGTTCTATTATAATTGTTTTTATATTTACAAAAAAAAAATCTCAAATATATTAAGCTTTAGTACACTAATTAGATTGTACTTTACAGTACCTGTATGTGTGATTGTCTTTCTGTTCACAGCTGGCAGATGGTGTGGAGCATATAGTTCTGCTATTAAGAGATGAGGAATTTTAGAGGTGAGCACAACTGTGGGTATTCTCTTTGTTGCCTTTTCATTATGTCTGCAACATTGGTCTGTCTTCTGTTATTTATTTTTTTTCCTCCTTTTTTTAACTTGGTTTACCTTCACCTTTTTATATTTAGCTGCTTTTGCACTTTGGGTCTGCTGTACCACTTCCAGTAAGTCAGCATTAACTTCCTTAACCATTGCATTAAGTTTTGTATGCTTGAACACAGTGAATTGCCATCCATATTTTTTTTTATTAACTTCACTGGATTGTAGACACATATAAAGTTAATCATGTTGTTAAATGTTCCTTTGAATAAGCCTACGGACACAAAACCAGCCACAACAGGGCAGACAAGATTATGCATTCAGAGGCTGTCAGTCAGTTATTCAATAGTGACTGACCATATGCATATTCTCTTTGTATAATAAATTTATAGTCTCAGTATTCAACCATTTAATAAAAAGCAACTGATCCACGGGTAATTTTTATTCTAGAGTGCTACAAAGTAATTTGTATCCCAAAAGAAACTCTCGAACTTATGTGAAAGTGGTGGTTTTGCTGAGTCTCAAATTTAAAAAAAACATAAGGGATATATGTTCCAAGATATGATCTTCTGGGTAAAAAAGATAATTATCATATAATTAGAATATACTGCTTTTCCGCAAATGAAGTAAAATAATAATGCAGTAGAAATATAAGCCCTCTGAAGTTTCATAGATACTCATTACAAAGTGTGTACCAATGCAAATGTGTAATTACAATACTCCTAGTATTTCCTGGGAATTAATTCTAACTTGAAAAACATTATCATATTCATAATAAAAATTATGATCTATTATTAATTATTACTGGTAAACATGTTACCCAACAAAATCCCTTACAATTATTAAAAAAAATGAATACATATACAGTATCTCATACTTTGGAAAGCAGGGATAATAAAAGGCAGATTTTACATTTTTAGCCTGAAGAGTTCTGTGTATGTCTTGATTAGATTATTATCATGAAAGATTACCTCCTGAGGCCAATAGCTCTGCCTACTGATGGTCTTAATGAAGACCAGAACGAAGAAAAACAACATACTTGTAGTCTACTACGTACTAGTTCCTAAATTGTTTAAGAATAATCCAACTGCAAGATAAAGTGTCTAAGACCAGGAGTTTCAAGGCCATATTTTTAATGGTAGGAGCTTAAGTTAAATAACCCAATGAATGAGTAATCTCAACACGGCACCTTTTTTAGATGTTCAGGCATTTAGTCAATCTAGAGAAAAAGATGTCTCCAGATATGAGCCCGAAGGCCTTTGCCTCATCTTCCTCCCTCAGCCATGCACAGATCCCACGTACCTCTGTGGGGGGAGAGCTGAAGAGGGTGAGCCCGTGCACTTTAGGCACCATGGAAATGTTGAAGTTCAAAAGAGAACCACCACCTTGACTGAGGGGGTTGCCATTTCTGAGTATCGTGCCCTGGCCAGTAGGAATGAGTGAATGATCCTTATCCATCTAAGCCTTCGTTGTGATGGGTAACTGCAGGTAACCCAGGGTAATGCTAAGTGATCTGATGCCCAATATCAGATACAGCTGGCCACCTTCCCTGGAGAACAGACAGAAGACGCCCTCACCATACAGTCTGCAATCTACCTGAGATTTGCAAAAGACTGTGGTCATTGTCAGGAAACTCCTCTCTCTCCAACAGGTGTTGGAAATCACATCAAGTCCCAGGAAAAATGATACTATCAGGCATTTTAAGGGGAGGAAGGATGCATAGGAAAACAGCTATCTATTTTTTCTGGTGAGGTTGGGTAGATGACAAATGTCCAGTGCCTCTTCCCCATTCATTTTTCTCTTAACTAGCCATGAATTCTTACGCCCAGAAGGAACTGTCAGCCGTAATCTACTATTGCAGTCCTTGCAATGCACCTAAAAGATCTTCAGTCCTTGAACGGATAGAAAAGAAATTAATTCAGAACACTGTTTACTTGATTTCTTTGAAAATTTTCTTAATAATTAGCTAGTGGATAGAACATTCCCAGCGTTTGCTGTGCCTCCCTCAGCTTCAAATTCGTAAGACCCTGTCGTAAGCTTAGTACTTTCCCAGGCAAAAATGATATCAATTTTTCAAGCATCCCAATTAAAGGAGTTCCGCATTTCCAAATAGCAGGAAATATAACAAAAGAGATAACAAAATGAGACATTGAACAATTTTCACATAACAACCAAATCTCTTACTCTAAAAAACTACAAAATCAACCTCCATTCAAAACTATCCCAAAAAACAGCATCAACAACAACCACCATTTTCTGTAAAGAACTTTGATTAGAGTGCACATTATTCCCTCTGTTGATTAATTGAACTGCTATTTTGATTACATTTAATTGTACACATTAAATAAGTTAATGCTGCGCAGTGATACACCAGTGCATATAGAGGGCTTTTTAATTTAATGTAAACAATTATAGCCTAAATCACACAAAGCATTGAAACATTGAAACATTCACCTTTTTTTTTTTTTTCTTACTCAGTAAACAATATTTCCCTTCATATATTTTGAGAATCATGGTTCTGACTGAGGTTATAGAAGCACTCTTACAAAATAACTTTCCAGGCTTTGGATTGCATTGCGGGACAGGCTTCTCAGAGCTCCAGCTGTAGACTCTGAATTCAACCACCTTTCTCCTCGAGCAGAGGAGATTAATCCTCTTGCCAATGCTTATCTGCCCCAGGAACTGTTACAGTCAGGAATGAGGAAAGGAGGAGGTTGCAATAGTAAAAATAACGAGAGTGAAGAGTATTTTTGAGATTTATTTTGAAACTTTCAGTTTTACACATGTTTGAGATCAGATCAGTCGTTTACCTGGGAAAGTGGGAAAGAGAGAAAGAGTTTAAACGTGAGGGGCATTTTACAATAAACAATGATGGTTTAAAATCTACTGGCTATTATTTTCCAGATTTTATCAACCAATATAAACAGCTAAGTTTAAAAAGTGCAAAGCAGGTCCAAATTTGAAAACCACATTTTGCTTCAGTTTTGTAAGATTAGGGCTTTACTTTGCAGACTATTACAAATATTCTACTTTCTGCTATAATGCTACTGAAAGTAAAAATATATTTCTCACCTAGACCACAAAAGCATTTTGCAAATATATATTTATCTAAATGAAATGAAAAGTTAAAGGCTGGGAGAGAGGGATAATGTACAAATATAATTGCAAAATGAGAAAGATATGGAAGTTTAAGGCTCAAATAAACTGGAAAATGCCTTTGTTAAAGTCTGGAGATGAATCATTGAATCACAGAATCACAGAATGGTTTGGGTTGGAAGGGACCTTAAAGATCATCTAGTTCCACCCCCGTGCCATGGGCAGGGACACCTCCCACTAGACCACGTTGCTCAAAGCCCCATCCAGCCTGGCCTTGAACACTTCCAGGGATGGGGCATCCACAACTTCCCTGGGCAACCTGTTCCAGTGCCTCACCACCCTCACAGGAAAGAGTTTCTTCCTGCTATCCAATCTGAATCTACCCTCTTTCATTTTGAGGCCGTTACCCCACCAGGATACATGTAAACAGAGCTGGTTCTATAGTACGTTTAAAACTCAAGGAAGTACACACTCTTAAATATTATGTCTGATTCAGAAATAAATGTTAATTTGTAATTAATAAATAGATAAATAAATAAATAATTTTCTAGAAAGCTTATATGCTCTCTTAAGCAGAAGTGGAACAAAGAAAAAAACATCTTGAACTAAAAACTGCTTATTAAAAAGTAACTCGGGTTTTTTAACAAGATGAAAAAAAAGATAAAGGAATATAGAACAGCCGTCACAGCAGGCACTACGCACAAGTGCAAGAATGAACACGCCGTGGTACGAAAATATCATAATAACTAACGTATTGCTAGGGCCAACTTACAAAACTGGTAGAAATCAATTAATCACTCATAAGGTAACTGATTGTTTCAAAACAAACAAATAATAATTCTAAAAAATGTTTAAATTAGTTTTTAAAAGACTCCTTAATGACCAGACATGTAGTACATCATTGCTAAAATTAAGCTTGTCAGACTAGCTTGGTGTCCCTTCCTAGATCTGATAAAACAGTTCTGTCAGTATCTAGTGAGCTGCAGTGCAAAAAGGCAAGAAGTGGAAGGAGGACATATAGCGCATAGGAGGGATTCAGAAACATTGCCTGGACATGTAGGAAGGTGTCAGGAAAGCCAAAGCTCAGCTGGACTTGAGACTCAATAGGTATACCATAAAAAGAGCTTGTACATTATTAGTAAAAGACTGAACAAAGGAAAATGTGGAACTGTTGCTGAGTGGGATGGATGATTCAGTGCCAAGGGAGAGAGATAAGGCCAAGGAACTCAGTGTCCCCTTTGCCTCAGTCTTCTCCAACTATTAAAGAGGATTTCAATCATTTTTTCCGTGTCCAAGGGAACAAAGACTGTATTTATATTTTCATTAGTAAAATTACGGTTCGGAATTTCTTGTGAAGACAGGAAACTGTTTCCCAAAGTCTTAACCCCCTCCATAATCACCCTTTCCTTATGTGCTTTATGATAATTCTTGTACCCCAAGGTTTGTGATGCATGGAGTTAAGAGCTGCTTGGCAAAGTTAATAAGGAGAGTTGGGTTCTCTGTCTGTTCCTCTTCTCTGCAATAGGAAATTAGCGAATTCATCCTCATAGTTTTAATGGGCAAAAATCATCCATATCTGAAGCTGTCAGCCTTCAACTAGGGATGTCAGAAGAAGAGGTCAAGAGCACACCCAGGGCTGATTTTGACAGAACCTTGTCCCAGGACCAGATGAAGAACCCCAGTGAGGAAACCACAGGACTTCTGGAAGTCGATGGGGAAGCACTTTCCCAGTGGATGGGCATTTCATTAACACCTCTTTTTGAAGGGTAAAATGACATCCTGGCTACAGTATGCTGAGGTCTTGACCCTCCTCAAGAAACCATCTAATTACTATCCTCTGTCAAGCCTCCCTTTTTGGAGAAGGTGATTAAGGAGGCAGTTGCTAAGCAACTTCAGGAGCACCTGGACAAAGTGGGATTTTTAGACTTCTTCCAATCTTCAAGTAATGGTTTCCAGACAAGTTTTTGTAACTGTGTTAGCTTCATATTTCATAATACTGCTCTTGGGACACTAATGAAATATTGCATTATATCAACTCTGTTAATGTCTTTCACATATATTTCAGTTATTGATGATTCAAGTCATCTTATGCTGAGTAACAGAAGGATCATGTTATTACTAGAATTTTATAAAGAACATATGCATGTAAAATCAAACATATTTTACTTATATTCATGAGAAGCAAAGCTCACCTTGAAGAACAGATAATGATTTTATTCATATTCATCTCCATGTTTCTCCCTAAATCCCCGACATCAAATATACAAATCCCTTAGCTTCAGTCAAGAAAAAAGAAAAACTGAAATTGTATCACCATCAGGACTTCAAATAATGAAGCCATGAATATAAAGATCTGTGATAAATGAATTTCTAACAACAACGGGGTTTCTAATAACAGCAGGAATCAGATTATGAGAACATAAAGTAGAAGTTTCATGTATGAATGGTTTAAAGAACTACAACCTTAAGTTTTCTTGCTTAAGTTTTTTGCTTAAAATGAGGAATGATGCAGACTATAGCTGTCAGAAGTTCTTCTGTGGACCTGCCAAGCCTCCTGCTTTCACCGAGCCCAGGGCTCAGCTGCAAAATTGTGGCTAAGTAATTAACTAAGTGCCACAAAAATCAAGCAAACAAACAAACTGACATAGAAGCTTCCCTCAGAAAACCTGAGGGAAGTTGGAACCAAGTTGGAAACACTCTGATGATATTGTTTACACAACTTTATAAATATATATTCTGCTGATGTGAAAGAATTGGTTGTTTTTCATTATATAATTAACTGAAGCAAAGACATAAAGAGATTTTTGTTGCAAAAGGGTGGTGTTTCTAGAAGATTATTCTGTTTGGCTCCAATAAGACATGGTCAATCTGGCGTTGCTCCAATAGCAAGAAAATCCTCTCCCTAAATTCAGACAACTTGTCTGTGAGAAGCGGCTGAGGTGAACTGTGAAAGGGTTAATAAAAGGTAGTGCCAGTGTGTAATTTCAGCTCTGTTGCCCTCCTGTATTGACTTTCCCTGTTATCAAGTTTCTATTACATACACAGATTTATGCCGCAGCTCTGAGCATCGCGAGCGTAAATCAAGGGGTGGGAGCAGCCGGCAGAGGCAGACAGGGAAATTGTTTCTAAGTCCCACGGACATTCGGTTCTGAGGCTGAAACTCTAGCAATGCTCGTGAACTTATGACCGTGGAAAGCAGTGTCGGAGGGGGAGCTCAGCCCCTTTCCTGAAGCATGCCAAGCTCTCCACGGCTTAAGCTGCTGAGGAAGTCGCAGGGAACACACAGGAGGATGGAGCAGAGTGGAGGGAAACAGGAGGCAGCCAAGGCACAAAAGCACCATGGAACAACTCTTTCTTCTATCACAGCTCCCAGTGTGGAAGGTGGAAGTATCTGAACATTCATTGTCCCTTGAGGAGCCTGGCAAAGCGATCCTTTTTTCTCTGTTCAGCCCTTTTTAGCAATGAATTAGATACTGAGAAGGAAACTTAAGCTGCAGAAAAGCAATTTTTTTTTTATTTGTTTTTCTGACTAAACATAGGAAATAAGGCTATTTAGGCAGTTTCTTCAGTACTCAGACTAGGAGCAATACAGTCTTCTTTCTGCTAGTCTTTCTGTTTGTCTTCAGAGGAGCTCTTTTCAGGCGACAGGACACTTGAAAAATATCCACTGTTTTCTGGGGGAAAAGTGACAATGAAGACAAGCTGTACGTTTTTCTGAGTTAAACGTGCAATTCCTATATACTTGTCTGTTAATGGTACAGCGTTACCCATTCCTGATTATCATACCTTCAGTAACTTCTAGAATAACTCCTGGCCAGGAGGGTGCTAGGCAGATCAGTGGTCCTTCCATTCTGAAGAGCTAAAAGCCATGGGCTGCTGTAGAGCATTCCTATCTACCCAGCAGGAAAGGTCCTCTCTCCAGCGTGTCCCAGTGACCGGGTCCCCCAACTGTACAATACAGAGATCCACTAGAATGCAGCATGGCTGCACGTTGGCACACAAACATGGATTTCTTTTGCATCAGATTCAGGATAGCCTAGGGTACAAGCATGTCCCTGAGTCTTTTCCTGCCATGGACTCCAGCCCCAGCCGTCGTAAGCACTCTTGGCTTCCACAGCAAAAATGGAAGCACAAATGTAAGCTTAGAAGGAATCTTCACTGTCTTGGAGGGAATGAGAGCAAGAGAGTGATACTAGCAGAAAGGTATTTTCACAGACTTCACTAAAGATAAAGAGATTTTCCTTGGATCTTTGCAACTCCCTCTGTTCTTAGGTGTTCTGAACACTTCCAGCTGTTGTGCATGACCAATTTCCTGACACATTATATCTCTTATCCACCATTATCATGAGGATACTTTCTGATTGTCTATGAATTAATTCCAATTTGACAGAATGGATTTCATTTTGGGAAGGAAGCGCTGCTTTGGGGATGTTGCCGTTTGATGTTTCTAAGTTGAAATTAGCCCACATTTCCTTCCTGGGCCAACACACCTGCTGTCAGTCCCCAAATGCACCTGCATACCGGGTGGTTTTCTTTCTTTGTTTTTCCAGAGAGGAGCTGCGGCATTTTCCACAAGCAGGCAATTGCCTACTCTATATCTACAACTAACCCTAATGTTAGTTGACTACAGAAGGCAAAGAGGCAAGGCTACCTTCAGTTCTCTGGTGATTGTGGAGCCAGAAATAATTCCCTTTAAATAGAATAGCTCTGGACAATACCTGTGGTGAATGATCTAGCTGCCCATGGAAGTCCAGCCAGGAAAGCACTTTCAAATTCAACTTGTTCTTATGTTCTTTTGCCACTTTCCAGGTAGATATTCCAGCTGGTCACTATTGTACGGTGCCATCCCCTTTAAACAGTCTTTCTAAATAGTAAGACTATCAAAACCTGCCAAATTCTTAGAGGAAGTTTGTCTTCAATTAATTACCATTTTTCCACCTAAGGCATTTTTGCAAATAGCACTCATCTCTTGGGCGTCTCTGATTTACTTAGGTAAGCACTTTAGAGTCATTGTGCTTCAATTTTCTTGAATGAAAAAGCAGCAATGCAGCATCTTGTTTTCTGGGACCACTGCAGAGTTTATACAACATTTACACCCAGAAGACATAAAACTCTGTAAGTATTAAATATATGGCCTTACATTTGTAATACTTGTTCTGGAAGTGACATTTTCTTCTTATTGCCTTCCAACATCAGGCTGAAAACAGTTCTTAAAAATTAATGGCCTATGCTAAATAGATACTGAAGGATCAGTGTCTAATTTTAGCTAGACTGTATTATAATAAGTAATTACTTTCTCTCATATCATGTTTATATAGCATGACCAAGTTTAAATACCTGATTTAGTAAGGCCCTGAAATGAATAATATAGCTTCTTGGAGGAAGAGTAAAAAACCTTGCGTTACTCATTGAAAACTTGCACAGAAGTTTCTTTCAGTTTATTCACGCTCCATGTAGATGAACATGGAGCTTGATGAACTGTGCTAATGCACTGGGGAAGTATCTAAAGAAAACTGTGTCCTTTAACAGTCCTTTTTTGTCCCGTTATGTTTTAAAGCAAATCACCCCTTTCCCTGGAACACTTCTCTGGATTTTCTGTATGGTCAGTAAGACAAGCAGGTTACAGTGGTTTTGGTGCCTTGGTGGGGAAGGGATGTACACGATGGTACTGAGAGTCCATCCAGCTCAGGACCCGGTTCTGCTCCCCTTTCCAGATGAGTTCACTAGACACGTACGCTGCCAGCAGTGAGATCTCGTTTCTAGAAGAAATGAGATCAGATGTAAAATCCAGTAGGGTGTAATGGGAGTGAAGGTTTCAGTGTCTGTCCCTCAGACTCTTTTAAAGGTCTCTTGGCATCAGATTCTCCTTTCCTCTAAAGCGATGGTTCTTGAAAGCTGCTCTTGCTGTGGTAATTCCTAGATAAAATGCTAAAGAGCTGGCGCATGGCTGTCTGAACCTGTATCAATAACCATTCATTGCCAAGAAGTCTAGAGCATTCATAATGCCTTTTTTGATCTTGTTAGCTTCAAAATGCCTTGTAATGATACTATTTTTATGTATCAGTGCACAGAGATCTTACCACAGAGCACAACTCCGATATAAAATGCTCTATTCAAATACAGAGCAAAGAGACGGTTTCTGCCCTAAGGAGATCACATCTGAATATAACAGATAAGTGACTTACAGACACAAATAAAGGTGAAATAAAATATTTTTTAGAAGAAATAGAAGTTTGTATTCCTACAGCATTAGGAGCTTGATCACTGTTTTGGGAGGAGGGAGGAGGTGTAGTGGCTACAAGCAGTGTTTACATATATTTTCTGCATTTTTCCATTTGCATGTAACCCCGTTTATAAGAAATACATACTTTGTACAATAAATTTTCTCACTTGTGTGGTTACATTTTTATATTTCCCTTTGAGTCTTTAGCAGGAAAAAAAAAATCATGGATGGTAGCAGAACTGATGCTAAACCAAATAAAGGCAAACATACCTCTGTATGCATGTATATACATATTCAGCGTATATGGTCTTTTATACAGACTGCCAGTGCAGTTTTCTCTTCCTGAACAGCTTCCATAAGTAGTTTCATTGGATTTCCACTACAGTAGCAGCCAGTCCAAGGCAAGTGACATTATCAGTCTCACAGTAATGTGAATGAGATTACATGTGATAATGTCAAACAGCAAGCATTGAGGTACCCAATTCAATCTGGTATAACTTGATTTTGAGAAAAAATACACTTGAATCAAAACCTATGTCTAGACACTATAGCCAAAAGTCTTTTTTCTTTGATTTTTTTTTTAATCTTTTAAATTGTTACAGAATAGATTAAGTGTACAATAACCATAGCATCTATGTGAAATCCAGATTTGAAACTGAGTGCTATTGAAGACTACACCTAGTTCTTAACATTCTGGCTAACACAAATGTATTGACTGTATAACACTATCATATGAATTCTGACAAAATATTGTTATTTTAGAAGTGTTTTGATTAATTGTGAAATTGGGAATAATAACAAATCTTTTGAAAAATTCTCATTTTCAGAGAAATTCTGAAGCTTTAGTACTTTTGGTAGGCAAAACTCCAAGATGTTGGCAAAACTTATAATCAAAGTGAAAGAATATGAAGAAAAATGTTGATTAGGAGAAACAAAATCTCATCAAAATGCTTCAAGGGGAAAATTGGTTCTTGTTATCTTGATCAATGTGAGAGAATAATTTAGAGCTAGTCATACAGTTCACATTGGCAAGAACTTTTAGGGCTCACGTAAAGAATAACATACGCTTCCTTTCTTGGGCTCATCCACAGTGACCAGTAATGACGAATTCATTTGTTTCAAATTTGTTTCAACCTATGATTCACAAAGAAAACTTTTCTATATATGATACGATATTTGTCCCAGAAGAAAACACAACTTTTTTTTTTCATGCTCTTGGATGCTGGGACAAGTGGAAAAGACAATAAAAACTGTGATATTTTGAAAGGAGACCTATAATACTGAAAGGTTACCACTTTTTTTTTGCTTTCCCCCCTCCAGAAATGCCATATAAAGTCCATATAAAATAACATGGACTTAAAATTCTACCTGTACAAATAAGACAAAAAGTAGTTTGCAGTTGAAATGATATCATATTCATTTGCTGTTACGCCAAATAAAATATTATAAACCAAACAATTTGTGTTCAATGCAACTAAAAATTAAATTCCTTTTTCAGTAGAAACTCCAGCATAGATTTAACTACAGTTATCAGTGGTACTCCTGTAATGTGGCAGATGTTACTATTTTTTGCGGTCCTATCTTGCCTTTTAGTAAGATACTATCCACAGGAGGCATATCCTGCTCATTCAGACATCAGATATAGGTAAATAAGTCTAAGAAATTTTGATAAGAAAAGACCAGAGGAAAAAAAAAATATATATTTGTATACACACACCAGACTCCACTCTGCACAGAGAATTTTGAAGAATTTCTTGCAGAAAAAACAGCAGTGTACACCAAAAATCTCTGCTCATCCATTGACTCATCACCAATTTTACTGTCAAATGTTAAATACCTTAAGGGAAAGGAAAAACAGAACAAGGACAGAAATGTCATAAACGCTGAATAAAATGAGAATTGCTATTAGCAGTGTTTTTCCCTTCATTCCCAGAACAGGGAATATTTTTAATCCTTTTTAAGGATGAACTCATGCAGATCTAATGATGCTGATTCACAGACACACTGAGGTAATGCACTTCAGATAAAAAAGACATTGCATCATTTCAACAGGTCTCACAGTGTAAATATTAAAGGGAATTTCGCCATGGCATCAGCTTTTACTGTAATCAAAGACTCCAAGGTATGATTACAGTTAAACAGGTCACACAGTGAGACTCACTGAGGCATTAAGGTGGTCCTGATCTAAAGAGCGTAAGGCAGGAGACACAAGCCAATTCTTTTACTGTACAATAGCACATAATGTTATATTATGTCTTTAAAAAAAACAATTGAAGTTATGGTCCAGCCAACTGTTTCTGGTTAAGGGGAAAAAAAAAAACTAACATGAGGACTGCACATATTTATATCAAAGTTAAACACTGTGGAAAGAGGCTGTAAAATGAGATTTTTCCTCACAGGACAGCATAAGTAGCAATTAACTGAAATGTGCAAAACAAAGTGCATTGTTTAAAGACCTGTGGTTTTTTATGTGCTACATTTCATATTTGGAAGGAAGCACAAAATCCCATGGTTCTGATCCTTATTTTTAAAAAACGAACTCAGGAAGAGAATATAGCATGTAAACATGTGCCTCTTCCCTTGGGAGGGCAAAGATAGCTCCTGGAGGTATTGTCTGTTTATCTATTTTATAGAGTCCTGACCTGAACCTGACACAAGCTGCTTCCACCAAGGCCTGTGGTTCCTGCCCTCTCCCAGGGGACAATCGGGTGTGAAATGGAGACTTTTATTTATGTAGGGTACGCAGCTGTTGTGAAATATAAACACGGCTCCACCTAGAAGTTAAAAAAAGCAGCTTAAAACTTAAGATAGTGAGATCTAGGTCAACCCTTCCTCCCTGTGGGCATCCCTCTAGGCCAGGCTTACACACGCTATGCTCCAGCATCCCTGCACTTGAGCTATGGCTGTTGATGAAGGAGACCCGTAACCACCACCCAGGCACAGGCACCACTGGTGGGCCAACACACAGGCAACTTGTTTGTAAAGTGAGGTTAGCATGATGCTTCTCAAACTTCACTTTCCTTTTATGGGTTCTTTATTTCATCACATTTATTGTCTAAAAACATAAAGTTTTCAAATGTTTGAGAAAAACCCCATAAAACCCCACTGACTCACTGGCTGAAGTGAGATCGTCACTTGACTGCTTGCTTGTTTCCCCCCACGTCCCCCAGAGGCGTACAGCGGGTAAAACTTAAGGAACTACAGCCAAGATTTCCTGTCATAGATTAGTCTTATTCTTGTCAAAAAGTCCTAAAATTTCTGTGGATTTTCAATGCAATGGCCATACACACGCTCTTTACCATTCACTTTGCATATGGTAGCCCACACGCTCATGGTGGTCATGCACTGTGGTACTGCAGCAAGTCTGAGGCATTTTCAGCAGCGTTGGGCTTGCTCTGTAGGTTTATACAATGCCAAGTTGCATTTCATAGCCCTGCTGAGGGGACCATATATTCCTATGGATTACAATCCCTTCAAAAACAGCATACCTAAAGAGTTGAAACAGGGTATTCATATAGATTCCAACTGGTTCAAATATTTCTAACACGTGGGGCTGCTCTGGACAGACTTTCTGCGCACTATTTGTATAGGGGAGAGTAAAATCTGAATCCAAATTTTTAACTTGATGGTTCACTGCCATGATTCGTATACATGCAACTCCACCGTTTTGCTGGGCCAGTCCTTGCACTAGCTTGTGCATCGAGGGTGAAGTCTGGACTCTCCTTTCTTGTGTTTTGTGAGTGGTTGGATCTTGTGCCTCCTCTTCACTAAGTATTCTACATACTTCCTAGTGCTGCCCAGTGTATTGGGTAAGAGGTTTTGGCTACACGCTCTTCCGGTACTCAGGAGCCCTTTCCCAGATTATCTAGAGCTGCGTTTTGTAGTGTAAGTAGCTGGAACACAAGAATGACTGATTCCTTAGTCTCTTATTCTCCCATTGTCTGCAGGTAGAGGATTGTCCATCGTCCAGCTCTTCATGGTGACTCCTGCCTCAGTAAAGAGCTCAAACAGTTTCTGAGCACCGTAGCACCAGGAATTCCTGCTTCTCACTACAAAGGCTCGTCTTTACTAGTTTTATGAAACATTGAATTGTGTAAACGGGGCAGTGTTTTGATTATTTCTTTTTGCCTGTTCCTCGAGGAAATACATACCTATGGAGAGAAGAGACACTTAATATGTTTGTATCTGTGAGAAATTTTAATTTATTTTACTCAGAAAGTGAACTCCCGTCTCTTGAAGATCTTTCCCAAAACCTTCCTTGTTTTATTTCCCCAAGAAAAGCTCTGTGTATCTGTTTCCAAACTTCATCTTGGTGATGGTTGTCTATGAGAAAAAACTGGCCTGCTTATTTAAGCTCTGTCATTGTATACGAAATGAAAGCTTTTATTGTATCACGTTACATATATGGTGAGGTATGAGTGAGAGTGTATAAAAGAAGTCCAGTATCTACATTTGTTCATTCAGTGCATCACCGTATTTAGTTGCCTATTCACAGGAAACAATAATGCTTTTGTATAAACCTGATGTTTAAAATCTAGCCTACCATGTGATTCTTATTCTTTTTTATTTTAATTTTCTTAATGCTTGCTTTACACTTTGCAGAGATACGAAAGTGTCTCACCGCTTGACTTAACATCTGGTTGGGAGAGGCTTTGCTAGGGAAGAAGGGATAATAACGTAGTGTGAAAAGAAACGTGTACGGATGTCACACACCGAGCTCTGGTAGAAGTGACATGTTTAATGCCACTCAGCTTTATTTCTTACTAGTGTGACAAGGGCCCTCTTTTGTGCGCACTGAATCCTAGCAGTGTCAATGTATTTATCTAAGTGCGCTTGTATGCCAGAGAATTACACCGTGGTATGTACTGGTGATAAAACTGGTTAGACTCTATATCTGAGCCTAGTTAGAAGTAATTTTGAAAGTTTCTCCTTTTTTCATTGGAAGAAAGTTTACCTAAGAATAAAAGTTTTGACGATAATTGCAATAGGTATTTCCTATCAAATTACTCCATAACATAGAGTTGCTAAATAAGAATCATGGTCAAATACCTGTGTGTCGAATTTTTCTAATGTAAAGGAACTTAAAGTAAAAAGTAGAGCTGCTTACACTGTTCTCCTGCCTTCACTACATCTTTCATTGTAACGTATTTGCCTCCGACTGTCCCCAGGCTCGTCCTGCCTGCCTTCCTCTTACAAGTTTTAAAGCTAAAGAATAACACTGCCTCGAGAGGGCTGCAGAGCCCGGGCAGCTAATCTGGCAGAGACTGTCCTCAGGGACACATCTTCCAGTTTTTAAAGCTACTTCCAGATTAAATGGCCATCCCAAGCTGGCTCTTTTCTGCAGTGTCATTGCGGACTTTCAGCTACCCCAATTAGTATCATTAAGTGTGCAGAGCATGTCTGGATATACTGTCAGTTCAGTGTACATCCTGACGTCTAGGTTGTCACGCGTACTCCAGTATCAGAAAACTCATGTGCCACAAATCTACTCCTAAATAATTACTTTTTTTTTTTTTTCCTTTTTGCTTTTTACAAAAAGCAGCCTTTTGCCTCCGGAGGTTGCTTGCTAAGCTGCAAACTCTAGCTCCCCTCTGATATCTTTTCTCTGAAAATCAGCTGTTGGCCTCCTGGATCAAAAGCTGAGCTGGTGTAAATTGGTGGAGGTGGCTGGAGCTGAGCCGGCGGCATTAGCCAGGTCACCCTCATGGAGGCAGAGGTGCTCACCCATGACACAAGCCCAGCGCTCAGGCAGGGGTACGCTGTGGAATAGCATCTCCTTCTTGATGCTTTTTCCCTATCCGCTTGCTTTTATTGGAGCACTACGTAGATATACTGGTACCTTAAGCATATGACTGCCTTAGAAGAAGAACAAAACTCCCATGTATTTATATAAAACACAAGTTTGAGTATTCACAGAGGAAGAAAAGTGTCCAAAAGAGCATTCGAGTGAATTGCTAAGAAGTGCATACACACACACATTCATGCACGGGATGCCCAAGTCAGTAAATAAGGCCTATGCACAATTTCATGTGTCTCATTTTGCCATACCTCCATATAAACTAAATACAAGTAAATATGCGACGTAGAACTTCATATAGATATTAAAGCATTCTGATAAGCTAAAAAAATAAAAAAAAAAGTTTTGCTTTTCTGTATTATAGGCAATTATCTTTTCTGTATTGTAGGAAATCATAGACCCATCAGCATAACTTCAGTCCCTGGGAAAGTTATGGAACGAATCCTCCTGGGGCCTATCACAATTCAAATGCAGCATGTGATTGGGAAAAGCCAGCACGGACTCCCGAAGAGCAAACCGTGCTTGATAAACCTGATCAACAAAATAACCTGCTTGGTTGATGCAGGGTGAGCGGTGGACATTGTCTACCTGGATTTCTCCAGGGCTTTCAATACAATTCCCCACAGCCTCCTCCTAGAGAAACTGGTGTGTTATGGTCTAGACAAGTGGCCTGTGCGGTGGGTGGGGATCTGGCTGACAGCCTGCACCCAGAGGGTGGTGGCAAATAGCTTCTTTTCAAACTGGCAACCTGTCACAAGTGGGGTCCCCCAGGGATTGATATTGGGCCAAATACTGTTTAATGCCTTCATAAGGGATCTGGATGATGGGATCAAGTGTATTCTAATGAAGTTTGCTGATGACTCCAAACTGAGTGGGGAAGTGGGCACTGCAAAAGGGAGAGCCACACTGCAGGAAGACCTGGATAGGCTGGAAGAGTGGGATAACAAGAACCTTATGACGTTCCACAAGGACAAATGTAAGGTCTTGCACCTGGGAAAAGATAATCCAGCATAGGCTGGGATCTACCTGACTGAGGAGCAGCCCTGAGAAAGGGACCTGGGGGTCCTGGTGGACAACGAGCTCAATATGAGTGAACAATATGTTGCTGTGGCAAAGCAAGCCAACAGGCTGCTGGGTTGCATCAACAAGGGCATCACCAGCAGAGATAAAGAAGGCATCACCCCACTCTACTCAGCACTTTTCAGGCCCCACCTGGAATACTGTCTTCAGTTGTGGTCCCCACTATACAAAAAAGGTGTGGACAGGCTGGAGAGGGTCCAGAGAAGGGCCACAAAGGTGATCAAAGGACTGGGAAGCCTGCCATATGAGGAAAGGCTGAGAGAACTGGGATTGTTTGGCCTTAAGAGATGGCTGCTTAGGGGAGACCTTATCATCACATTCCAGTATTTAAAGGGTGGCCACAAGGAAGATGGAGACTCCCTTTTTACAAAGAGTCACATGGAAAAGACGAGGGGTGATGGGTACAAGTTACTCCAGTGGAGATTCTGATTGGACACAAGAGAAAAATTTTTCGCAATGAGAACAATCATCCACTGGAATAATCTCCCTGGGGAAGTGATGGATTCCCCATCAAAATGATCCCCTTCGCTTTCAAGATTCAGCTGGACAGGGTGCTGGGCCATCTTGTCTAGACCGTGCTTTTGCCAAGAAATGTTGGACCAGATGACACTTGAGGTCCCTTCCAATCTAATATTCTATGATTCTATGTTTTGCTGTGAATGATGAGCTGTGGAAGAGTGGGATCATGGACTTTCAGGGAGCAGTGGGACCAAGGACTAAACGCTACTGGGGCAGGGACTGACATCCCCGAGGTTAGCTGAAGCAGGGTCCTGGGGCCAGAGGCAGGGTGGGAGGAGGCTGGTCATGGCCAGTTAGGCTTCTTGGTTCCTTCAGGACCCTGAGGCACATGTCTTTGAGCAAATATCCAAGCAAAAAAAGACTCAGCAGCAGTTTGAATCATACCAGTAAATACTTAGTTTTTAAATTACCCTTCAAAATGCATGGGGAGGGTGAGTTTTTCAGGTGACCATCCTAAATGTCTTGCACACACGCACGCACAAAGGAAGACAATTTTAATTATATTTTCGTGGGAGTCCTGCTGTCAGCGTAATCATAAACTCTGATGTTTCTCATCAGCTGAGCTCTAGTTAGAAATGAAACATCTCAGTGTGACAGCAAAAAGATTTCATGAGCGCACCAGTCATCCCCTGGTAGTGAGCAAGCTGGTACAGTGGATTATAAAAATGTTCTCACTACACAGGTTTTCGATTCTTCTGATTAAATGCATTTCACAGTGAAGGGAAACATATCATCTGGCTCCATAGGTTGTGACAAAATGGGGGAATTTAAGCAAAACGGGAGGACTTACTTACTAAGACTGAGGTAGTGTCTTTAAGCAAACCTGCAATTACTACTACACTAACTGTCACGGCCTTTCAGAAATGGAAACAGTATTTTGCTCAAACCCCGAAATTCCAAGACTACCTGTATCTTGTATTACCCTACACAGTTCTTCAGCTCTGATCTCCTTGTTCCAAAATGACTAAAATGCAGCTTTCCCCCCCATATTTCTTCAAAAAGTTGGCAAAAGTTTAAGAATTTAATATGTTATATTTTGAGTCCCTAAAATGCTAACAATGTGGCGGCTGTCACTGCATTCAAGTGGACAGAAGCAAGATGAGAAATGCATCCTTTCTTCTGCCTCCTTGCGCTGGCTGAAGACCCACAGCCCAGGAGATCAGAGAGCGCAGAGCTGAACCTCGACCACCACACTCACACACCAGCCAGATTTCCCATGCTGCTGCTGCTGGTCCATACAACAGCAGGAGGAAGAGGAGGAAGACCGTAAAATGATTGCAAAATCCTCCCCAATGTCCATTTATATGGACTTTCTTACCCCTGTAAGAAGGTGCATGAATAACATGGGAAAAAATATAAAAGTAGTAAACCAAAATTTCAGTTGTTTCTTTTTTGTAAATTGCAAGAGAAAAATTATCCAGTCTGCAACCCACAAAATAGTCACTTTAAAGTTGTTCTATCATTTTAAAGTTGTTCTATCAATGAAATTGTTAATCCTTGATTACAGGGAGGCGGGGAAAGAACGGGTGATTCTTTGATTAAAAAGATCAAGAGACAGTATTTTAAATCTGACAGGGTTAAAGATTCCAAGGAAATGCTTGTAGCTTATTTCCAGCTACAGAGTTTGACAATCACACCTGGCACAATTTGGCATAAAACCAAAGCGACAATAACTCAGAAGTCTCTTCCCCAGCTTTTCCTGCTAATGACAATGTTATGTTTCAGAAACTTGAAATACATTTTTTTATATCCAGATTCTTCTCTGGGAGCGTAAGTTATGCTAAGGAAAAATTTACTCCTGATAATAATTTTACAGAGATCAACAGAAGTATTTCCTTGAAAAACTTCTACTTAGCCTAAATAAAGGCTGCAAAAATAGGTTCTAAATTTAGTGCTTTCCTTGCTGTTAATATTAGGAACAGCATTGTACACACTTCTTTATTCCTTGAGGTATACTATTCGATCATAAATCAAGTCCTTGGCCCAAGTATTTATTCTTAGCCTAATGTCATTTTCCTCACCATCCTGTTGTACTGTTTTGGAAGCTAGTCTACCCTATTAAAATTACTTCTTTAAAATACTTGATGAAAAAAGGTCCTGAAAATCTTCTCTTCTTTCTTGTGGAACATTTTTAAACAGAAGGCAGCACTTAGTTCCCTGTGCCCCTGTTAGTACTCTTTTATTTCTTATTTTTCTCTATAGGTTTTAATTTAAAACACGCACTATTATTTTTGTTGGCTCGCTCTGCTATACCCAACTGCGACATCCTTTTCCAAAATGCCCACACAATAAAAGCTACTCAACCATAAAAAATTTAATTTAAGTAATGTAAGGTTGACATTAACATCAGATTTAAGAGTTTGGCTTAAATTTATAAACACAAGGAAATTCCAGGCACCGTAAATTAAAGTTGAAAAAGGTTCATTCATTCTTTCATTGAGAAAGATTACAATGATATCAGTCTATTTATTTATGCCATCAGTCCCAAGCTCTGAATTTTCTTCCTTGCTCTGAGTCAAACAGTCAGTGTTGTCAAAGAGAGTTTTGTGTGAATGAATAATTTTGAGGAAGTGCAGTTAAAAAAAATAATTATTTTTTTTTTTTAATTCAAGAAATTCTGAAAGTGCCCTGACGTACTTTGGTAACCAAAGAGTAATTGAAATCTGCTACATTACCAAGATTGGAGTGTGCTTAAAGACAGCTTTATTGACATGACAGGATCTTTACCTGGGAGAATAAATGCCCAAGGGAGGACGTGAGCACCTTCCGTGCCTCCAGCTGGAAGACGGGTTGCAGAATCAGGCCTCCAAGTGGGTGCAGCCTCTCATGCCCAGGTTTTCCTGGGACATTGCAGTTCACAAATCATTAGTGGATAGACTGCAAAGCCTTCTAGGGAGCTGCTGCAGTCTCATGGGTCAATACAGGACAGTGGTGCCTCTTTTCGAGGTAAAAAGCTGCAGAGAAGGTGAGGGACTCTTTTTACTTACACAAATAGATGAACAGATGAACAGATGAATAGATGAAAGATAGAGAGAGAGAGAGAGAGAGAGAGAGAGAGAGAGAGAGAGAGAGAGAGAGAGAGAGAGAGATAGATAAAGAGTGGTTACTCAATGCTCCTGAATAACCTATATATTGATTTGTTTTAAAAGCCTGCTGAAATATTCACTTCCTGCACATCCATTGGAAATCAAATCTCTTTATAGCATATGCATGCTATACACCTTATACATCAAAACACAAACACAGACAGTTTGGCAGGAGGAAAAGTGGTGTTAATGAAGCAGTTAGATCTAAAATAAAGTATTTCTTTGAGACATTATTGTCATATCAGGTTTTATTCCAGGAGAACGTTGCCTGCTTTGAAATCACAGGTCTAGTGAATCTGTAATGGCAGGGATGACAGACACACAGCGCTCCCTATGCAGAAACCATGGTGGTGGTCACCTTATACATATGAATAAGTAAATAAAGTATATTACAGTAACAACAGCTAGGCTTTCAAAATATAAGGGTGAAACAGAATAATTGGCTAATTGAGATTTTGGAAAAATAAGGATTTTTTATTAGATGTATGATTATGAGGAATCAGAAGCTTTGAAGCTTTGAATCTTTTAAAGCTTTGAGGGATGGAGACCTAAGTGGAGAAAAATAATGCCGTTGTGGCTGTAATAATTAAAAATAACCAAAAGAACAAATGAGTAATACTATGTAGATCAGCTTCTTTTTGTTGTAAAACAAAATACTCATGTATTTACACTAAACAGTTTTAAGCTTTATAAATGTTCATTATGGCCCAATTCTTCCAGAAATGGCTACGGTTTTACTATTATTTTATTAAAAAAAAATAAGTTAATGAGTTCCCAGTGGTTCCTGTGGCTTCCTACGATATCTCAGACTAGAGACAGAAATTGCAGTGATAAGGCAGAAAAGGAATCTGGCAGGTAAGAAGTACATAATGAATGCTTATTTTTCATATCTGTTTGGTTTGATTTTGGTTCTGGCACTGAACCTTCTCCAGCTCTGACCTTTAGCGAAGCTGGCGTTCTCTCTCTCAGACACAAACAAACCACGATATGGCGACCTGAACCCCGGGTGCCTTCACCGATGCCTGAACTGCAGGCGAATAGCACGTCGCGCCATGGTTTCAAGACACTGGAGGAGACGCAAACTAGATGAAATCCCCAGGAAGGATTTGCCGCACCGGTTTTTCCTGTCCCCATCTGTGCCGGCGGGGCGGGAGCGGGGCTGGAGGATGCCCCAGCACCCTGCTTCAGCCGGTGGGAGCGCTCCCCCCTCTGTCCCCGCCGCCCCAGGGTGAAAGGGGGGTGCCACGCCGCGTAAATTCGGTCAGATTGCCAATGTACCCGTCCGCATTCTCCGTCTCGGTGCAATGCTCCATGACAACAAGGTGAGACGGCAGAGGTTACCCGAACAGCTGCTTCCTAAGCCAGAAATTCCAGGCATTGAAAACCATCTGTCTATACATTCACAAATGTATATAAGGGCAATCTATCAGGCTGCGGCACTGCAGCTGCCACTCCATCAGGCCTGCTTCCTTTCTCCAGGCTGAACAATAAGAGCTAGTTCTTCACTTTGTGTCACACAGAATGGCTGATTTGATTAAGTCCCCAACTCTCATTATGCTAGGTAGGGGTGTAGAATTTCAATGATAATCCATAATGCATGACCAGTTTGTCGCCATGGCAACATAAATTCAAGGTTACTAGCTCAGACGCATAATTGGGTGTGCATTGAGTGCTGAAGAAGGGCTGTTAAAATTCTTGTCATAGAAGAGTAGCATCCATCATACTGTCTGAAATTGCAAAGTACTCATAATCAGAAAGAAAAATCCTTGGAGAAAAATGTTAATAAAATAACGATTACATCTAATATAATTGTTTAAGTTTAAAAAACCAAAGTGGTTAGAGTATTTTAGCTAATAAGAACGGAAAAGGCAACTCATTAAACGCAGAAGACTTTAGTTGAACATTCCCCGCCCCCCAATATTTGCATTGTAAGATGGACCCAAAGCAGTTCAGCTCTGACTCTGACTGATTAGCTCAGGATCTAATCCATATGATACAGTAAAAGATGACGCTTCGCACGCAGACGGCACACTCGTATAGGCATCGTTTGTCCAGTTTGATCTTTTGTGGGTAAACATTATCTTCAAAATTAGCTGCACTAAGAGGACTTTTGCATGCTGATTTTTTTAATTTTTTAGATGTTGCCCTGAATTATTGCACTATACAGCAGCCATTTTAACTACCCAAGATGAAATAGGTAAGGTCAAATTGAACAGATGGAAACAAGACATTTAAAATCAGACTGAGACAAGGTCTAGCATGTATATTGTAGGGAGTGATCTTACTCCAGCAGATGGATGGAATAGATGACCTAGAAAGGCTTTTCTTTTTTTTCTTTTTTTTTTTTTATTTTTTTTTCTCTCATTTCTATGCATTTGTGACTGCAGCATACCTGAAACCCGGCATTCACTATATTATTTTAATGTGGGGAGGGGACTGGTTTTTCCTTTTTTGAAAATATTCTATTATACATCCCTTTTCCTCTAATACTGGCAAGATAGATGTGATGTTTGCATTACTTATTCCCAAACAAGTCTTGTTTTGATGACCATCTTTGCTATCAAGGAAGAATAGGCAAATGAGATTTTACACGATCACTACCAAGATGTCAGGGACTTAAACCTGGCATGTCATTCCATGAAGAAAGATCATTACTAAATGAATATTTTCCTCAGCTCCAACCCCATTTTCCTTGATATTGTCTGACTTGTATGTATCTGTTTTATAGCCTTGGTGAATTCTAGCTAAGATGCTTCAGCATATGGTTTTATTTATTATGATTTCTAGTAGAATTTGACATTATTTCAATGTATATATCTGTAGCAATATTAGGAGAGTTTCTTCAAAGGAATGAAACCTCCGTTTATGCCTTTAGAGTCAAATCTGCCCCTTGCTTCTGGGATTGAGCTTTTATCTAATTCTGTTGAAGATGCTGAAGATGTTGGGTGAATTGTTTAAAAATGACAATAGAAAATTCCCATTACGTGGAAGTGGAAAGGCTCAGTAAAGAAACCATTATTCCAGCAAGAATTTTCTGCAAAGATTAAACTAATCACTTTGGGATTTCCAGATTTCAGATTGCACTGTTTTCTAATCTGCTCTGCATTTACATTTTGCAAACAGAAATTGTAGGGAACTTAGCATAAACATAATTAAAACTGTAAAATTATATGACTTTTAAAAGAATGTTTCAAAGGGCGTTTGGTGTTGGCTATTTTTTGTACTTCTGCAGTTTTATTTCTGAAATGATTATATTTTGAGAAATGATGATTTTTATTAACAAAATTGCATTGTTTTTATGAGGTTAGAAAATATGGGCACTAACTTGTAATTTTCAAAAATTAATTTTTGCGCCGAACTGTACAGCTTCTTTTCTGAAGAAGTGAGTCTAAAAGTCATGCTGGCTTGTCACCATTTTAAAATTGTTCAGATCTGCAACTAATTTCCATTACAGAAAAATGTGCTGGATCATAAGCCTATATGTACCTTGTAGGCAGTAGGATTTTTCACATGAGTGAGAAACGGCAATATCAGATCCTACAGTAATGGAAGCTATGGCTGTATTATACTGGATTCATTTTGTCTGTGTGTAAGACCTGTTTTTGTACATAAAACCATATATTACTATTCAATATCAAGATAGGACTGTATGTTCAATGATGTGTTTTATTTCAACACAGCCTGGCTTAATATGAAGCTTGCAAATATCGCATCTGGAGGTGTATTCTCCTCTTGATGTGCACATGTAATTCCAATTAACATTAAGAATGTTAATGAGAATATGCCCCTCTAGGGGCTGGAGAGGGGGAGGTGAGGGAGCAGGTTTGTAGTTCTGATTTAAATAACAAGTGACTTTTGTGGAGAATACCAGCATGTGGTCTCATGCACTTATATTGTGGAAATGCAGTGGCTCTGAATGAGAGCGCAGGATTTATACATTGATGCTCAGTGATGCTTAGCCAAGTGAACCCGTTGTTGGGGGCAAATATTAAATCCCAACGTGCCTTCTCCAGGAAGGAGTATTTTTTAAAATGTCTAGTTCTGTATTTGTGCACAGGCCCAAAAGACTCTACTGCGAGAGAATGGGCCGTGTTTTGTGGTTTATTTTTTTTTTAAAGACTAGCGTAGTTTGAAGGAGTGAGCCATTTAATTACTTGTTGTTTCTCAGGTATGCAGAATGTACAGAATAGCTTCCAAGGCCTTAAGCAGTAATGTGCTCCTATGCTTTGATTAATTTACTCCATGTTCTTTTAATATTCCAAGGAAGAATTACATTTAATATCAGATTTCAAACCAACAACAATATCCAACTAAAAATGGCTATTAATTCATAATCTTTTCTTTGAAAGTGTGATGTCATTGGTGCTATTTTGAGGAATCCTGTTTAAGCAGAGTGAGAGTAACTATAGCACTTCCATTTCTGAAAACGGAAGGTAACAGATTGTGAAGTGGTTTTAAGGCAAGAAGGTATGCAATATATATCTTATAATTGCAAGAAAACATGGTTAATAGATTTAAATGGAATTACCATTTTATTTTAACGGATGAAAACAGAGACGGTGTTTATGTGTGGCTATATTTTCCCATGTTATTTAGACAGAAGATAAAACCATAGTGCATCAAACAAGGATAACATGCAAAATGACTGTGAAAAAAAAATAGAAAAAAGAAAGAAAAAATCCTTTACTAAGAAATTATTTATCTTTTCTTTTTTTTTTTTTCCTCCTGATAATGGTTATTGCAAAACATAAAAATGACCGAGAAATAAAAAGACATATTACTCTTTGATGCCCCATCCAACTCTTTTGTTGTCAGTGACAGAAAAAGATATCCCAAACAATATAATTTATCTGTTTTGTCAATTTTTTCTGCATAAACTTTCTGCATGCCTTTTCAATTTACACATGGAGAAGTGCTGTTCATTTCATTGATCTGACATGTCACATTTCATTGTGTTGATTTCAATGCAAGTGCTATCACAGGATGCGCACCATGCAGCCAGCAGGATACATTAAAAATGTAAAGTGAAAATGTGTGTTTTGTAGATTTCTTTCACCGTGACATTTTTTAGGTCAAACAGTGGAAAAGCTGTTATTTGAATAGCTATGTCTCGTACACTTTATCTGTTGGATTTGGTATTTGTAAAACGTGTATTTAGTAAGTACACAGTGGTATATTTGAAATGATAAAATACCATGTGCCCTGATGTTTTAGCTTATTCAGGGCCTGATCATACAATCTTGGTTACTTGGGTAACTCATGGCTTTTAATAAGACTATTATGGACAATAAGAAATGTCCCTGTGTTTAGGGAGTATAATCTAAAGCTTAGATTTGTCCTTCTCCCACCTCAAGTAATTCTGTATGAAATCTGGGGGGGAGGGGGGGGGGGGGTTATGAAAAAGTTATTATGCACAGACTGATGTCAATGCTCATTCAGTCCCATCTCTCCGCAAGAAAAACCTGCATGTATACAAGATAAGAAGAGGTGGGAACAGTAAGAAGGCATGATGGGAAAACCAGGACTATTATTAGCAGATGCAGGTGAGTGAATCTGTTTAGGAAAAGCAAGGCTAGAGCAATTTTTTAATCAGAGGTTTTTACCCCATTAATCGATATCTTCAGGTTTGAAAAAGAGGAAAGCGTTCAGCTGCAATACCTCCACACGTTTATTTCATAGCAGCTGGGGAAGGAGCTTTGAAGAAAAGATCAGTCATTAAATTAGATGAACAGAATAAAGAAAACAAAATCAAATTAAACTGATTAAGCAGGGCGTGGGGTGGGGGGGGAGGGGAACGACACACGACTGAAACACCAAGTGTAATAGTTGATTAAATGTTAAAGCTTTGTCCACCCCATATCGAGAGGGCACACACTTGAGCTGCAAGAGCCAGGAAACAGGCTGCTCCCAGTTCTCATAGTGCAAATCCAAGGAAATTTCATTAGAGTCTATAGAGTCATTACAGAAAAGATCAGAATTTGTCTGTCTGGTTCTATCAGCCACGTTAACTTAATTTCATTAGACACAAAAAATATTAATAACGTATCTCCAGAGAGAAACAGGAACAGAAACATCCTCAGAGAAGAAGCACTTGTGAAAAAATATTTTTAAAATCAAAACAAATGACAAGTTTTTTATTAAAATAAATATAAGAAGTTCCTTCTTCTAGTGCCATTTTGTGATAATAAACATGCACAAACAAGCACAAGTTAGTTTCCCACCACATTTCAGAGGCTAAAGCAAAAGATATAGTAAAATATTAGGGAAATAAATATGGAAGTGTACCAAAAAAAAATGACACCAGTATTTCCTTTTGTTCAAAATCACAACCCTGAAGATGACAATTTTTTATCAAATCAGCTTCAGTCATAATTTGCAAAAAACAACAAGAGGAAGGTGTTGTGGTATTTTTACAAACTATGTGGTCTTTTGGACTGAATATAGGAAAACAGACCTGTAGATCTGATGATGCTTCTGCTCTTGGCTTGCCTCAGACTTGCCTGTTAGTATATCGCTTTACTGGAACTATTTCATTGTTTCACAATGTTCTCTAACGAAGAAGAAACTGCTGAATGAGAAAAAGGCATGACAAGGATGAAATTCTCTGACCTGTGGTCTGCAGAAGGTCATGTTGGCTGGTCATAATCTATTAAATCAGTAACTGTAATAAACATTCTTTAGGTGTTTCAAGGATCAGTGGCAATGTGATTTCCAAAAATTTACAGCGGTACCTTGTGTGCTGAGAAACGATCGCAACCCCTCATAATATTGAACTTGTCTTGAGGTGACTGAAATGGGTCAGTAAGTTAAACATGACGTCCACAGAAGGTCTGAAAAAAATCAGAATAATTGTTTCAGCTCTTAAAGACAGCACTAGTAGCCTATCTTTACTGTTTGGAGGGTCAGGGAGGGAGAGAAGTATCTTCTTGTTTCGTTTAATCCTCTTAAAAGTGTTTTCTAAGTGTCAAATCAGTGGCATATTCACCAGAAGCACCAATGGCACTGCAATAGTCCCGTATTTGATTCCCTCCACTTTCCTGTGCTGCTGCTAGTGGTAGTGTTCAGGGAAAGAAAACCCAGACTAAAATAGATTTCCTATCAAAACTGCTTTCCTATCAGTTCAACTGCTTCAGTTCAGAATGTGATTTATTTTTAAACATTATGCACAGACCATTTGAACCTTCGGTGTAGGTAGAATCATACCATTATGTGCATGATAATACCAGTATAGCTTGTTCATTTCCCTTTCTGCACTGGAATCAACTATCCTGATATAATCACTTTATATCATTATAGCTGGGTTTGAAAAGGGGAAGATGGGATGTGACCTGCAATTTTACTACTTTAAATGAACCCGCATATTTAAAGCAATACAAACTCTGTGTTTAAACAGGGCTTCAGGCCTTGGAGAATTATGAATATGAGTCATTTACTGTGTCTTTTGCGCAAATTGTTCCAAGAACAAACCCCAGTCCTTGCCCAAACCCCTAATTAATGAAAACTAGCTAACCCTGATTATCATGTAGGGCACAGCAAGTGTGTTGAAGGGATTCTACTCGGATTTTAGCTCATGCGATTGAGCACCTATAACCTTGTTTTCCCCTTGCCGAGCTCAAGCAAAGGTGTTTCATCATAATGGGAATTATTCCCAAGTCAATTTTCACAAGTTTTTGCTCTGTCCCCTTTCAATCCATATGATCACAGTTAGTTTTAACAATGAGGGGGAAAAAAGACTTCGGTTTACTGTGAGTACGTTTTATTATCTCCTGACTGAAGTGACTGAAAATATTGTGCTCTGCCCTTACAAAAATCAAGGGCTGTTCTGCAGAGAACAAGTGGGGAGATGTTACACTGAGGAGGCAGAGGCTTTAAAAGTCTTGCACATGACAGAATGCAATTAAAATGAAATAAAAATAATAACAACACAGCATTTGAATAATAATACATATCCCAAAGCACTTCTCAAGTAGGTCAATATCATTATAAGCATTCGATTGTTGCTTACTTTAACGGGAATCGTTTAAGAACGAAAAACAGTTTGGCACAGTCTCCTTCTCTTTGTGGCAGTTCCACAAAAGTGACTGTTTCTATAGAGTTCTCTAGCACTGAACACCCAGACACACAAAACCTGGCCGATGCTGAATTTCATCTCCAGCTGCGCAGAAATATCAGTGTTATTTTCAGTGTTATTTTTTTTAATAATGTAAATATTGGAAACCAGAATAAAATGCAGGTTGGTTACCAGCATTCAGCTTATTTTCATCATTAAAGTCACTTCAAGACCTGGATGTGGTATTAGATGCGGTATTCAGGTGTCCTTGAAGCTGCGAGGTGTTGGGGTGGGATGGGTGGGAGTGGGTATGTACGCTCGGCAAGACTGAACCAGTAATGAACATAACATAAGAAATCATATAGGGAAAAGTTTTTCATACCAACATCAGTATTCCTACCCTACCAAGAGCTTTCATTAGATGATATTTATCTCAGATAATTATCTTTCTAGCTGACATTATCCATAGGAAATCACAATTTCACTATGCCAAAAAGAAGCTAAATGGCTAACTCTATTTCACTCCATACCCTTCAACCGATTTTTCAACTGATAATTTAAGGCAGAATATTCTTTCCATACAAGTGTGAATTTCTGCGTGGACGGAATCCTTCCTTTGTTTTTACTTGATTCTCCTGGAAATAGATAAAATTATATCCTTGAAGAAGCTGTTTATCAGCAAATCTTTTGCTTTTATGCATTCCCTGGGTCTCAAATTCATTAAATTCAGAGGCGTCACCTCTCCTGTTAGAGTTACACACTCTGAAGTACCGGTTTCACTCATATGTCTCCAAATAGAAGGGCCCCGAGCTGGGACAGACCCTCCCTGCTCTGCTGGAGAACCAGAACGCTTTGGGCTGCAGGTGCCCCACTCTGACGTGAAGATACTGCGATGTATTGCCCTGGTCCGTGGGCACCAGGGATCCTCTCTGCTGCCAGCTGCCCTTCCCCAGGCTTTGGGCTTCACTGTCTCCACTTTGTCCACATCCCCGCTTTATTCTCAGTTCTGCTCTGGCTGTCCTCCCCTCCAGCCTTTCATCTCCAAGGTTCTCGAGCACAGAATATAACTCCCAGGCTTTCTCAGAAGATAAATGTAAACAAGCTTTGCCTTTAGGAAGACTTGGCGTTAGCATAATGTGTGGCTGCTCTGTCACGTGTAAGCTCTTTGGGGCAGGAACCAAAAGTTTTGCATTGCAGTTGCCCAACGTGGAACCATCATCCACTTCAGAACTTTAAAGTGTTATTAAAAAGTAAGAACATTTTTATGACATTGTTTATGCTTGTGTGGTCTTGTGACTAAGCTTAGAGCACTTTGCCATCGGATTTGTAAACAATTTTTTGTTTCCAGCTCTGGCATTTGCTATCCCAAACAGCTTATCCCAAAAACTTCATGTCTGCCTCTCTCTCTTCTCTGGTTGCCACTATGATACCTGGGGCTAGGACAAGTGTTAATTTGACTAGCAAAGAATATTAAGCTTTATACAGGTTTGAGCAGAAGATCTCCAAGGGAAACACTGGTCTGGTACGTAATGAACATATGTGGGTTAGTCTGGTGGATGTCTGACGTCCTTGTTACTAAAGCAGTGTTCACATTCACCGCAACTGGAATAATGCAGGGTTAAGAGCTTGACGTGTAAACTTCCCTCAGTTTGTCCTTTTCCCTTCACATCATCAGTTGCCTACCTCAATTTTAAGGGCATCCTGTTCAACAGACTGAGTACAGTATAAACCATGAAACCTGACTTATATCTACTTTTAGCCATAAAAAAATGCACACGGAATTTTTGAAACCACAAAAGCAATAAAGATGTGTCCCAACAAACCTAAAATTGGATAACCACATATATTTGATTAAAGGACAGTATAACACGTACTTACCAGATAAAAAACAGCACGCCAGGTGCTTTCCATTGCAAATTTTATTCTTTTTCTCTACACAGCTCCTGAATATTTCTCAAGTCTTTTCTGTCGGTTCACACAGCTGAAAGTATTACACAAAATCATGCATTATTTAGCCTGCCTTTTTCGTCATAGAATCATGGTGCTCCTCTTTCTGAATTTCTCCCACTTCTTGTTTTTTGGATTAAGCATAAAGGAGATTGAATTCCTTGTGCATTTTCTTCTGTGTCCCTAACTAATCTTGAATCTTTTTCATATTTACGGTTCATTACACTTGGCCTGTGACACCAACCTCACCCCTTGCTATATTTTGAAAAATAACCTTTGTAATTTTTCTGATGTTTCCCGTCATGTTTGAGATTTGTATTCTTAAAGTTCATTTCTTGGTTTACTTTGTTCTACTGCCCTAAAAAATCAAACAAACTTGGGCAACTGACAGCTTCCTGGTATGTTGAAACCACTGCCTAATATGATATTGTTTTTTTTTATTTTTTCCCTCCATGCGGTTGTATTGTCTCTGGTATTACACTTACTTTGTGAGCTTACCAGGACAGGAACCTTCATTAACTCCGTATCTGTACAGCAACTAGTACTACAAGGCGCTGATTCAGGTCTGAGACTTTTCAGGTCTGAGACTTTTCAGGTCTGTAATGACAACATCAGTAGCAAAAACCAACAAAACCATTGTAGCTGTACGTTGCTCAAATAAATTTTTTTATATAAGATGTCCAAATTTTTTTGCTGTACTATGCACAGGGTCCTGAACAAAAGTGTATCCTTTCTCTGTACACTGTGATTGCACCCTCTCCCTTTCCTCCACTTTTCAAATGATGAGTTGCTTCTCTCCATCATCTCTACTCCTGGCCAGTTTTTTTATCTTCTACTAATAGTACCCGTCACACTTGCATCCAGCCACTTCTCTGACAAACAGGCAAGTTTGTGCCTTCCTCCTAGCTGTCCCTTTCCTACTCTTTATTTTCTAGATTTAAAGACTATTCTCTTCTTTGTAACTTCCCGCTTTGAAAACAGGCTTGTACCGTGATGGTCTGAATAGAATTAACCAAAACACCCATAGGGAAGGGAAGGGAAGGGAAGGGAAGGGGGAAGGGAAGGGAAGGGGGAAGGGAAGGGAAGGGAAGGGAAGGGAAGGGAAGGGAAGGGAAGGGAAGGGAAGGGAAGGGAAGGGAAGGGAATCCCTATTAGTATTTATGTCTCATTTATCTTAATAACACACCTCTTGGTCTTTATACAAAACCTGATTTAACTTTGATGTTGTCCTTGCTGTGAGAAGGGGCTTGTACCAGATGACATCCACAGGCCCTTTCCAGTTTACCTTTTCCTGTGATTCTACAATTGAGTGAAAAAACATGAAGATGTGGGTCTTGCTTTTGTATGAAATTTTGGGAAGGATGAAAATCATTGTTTTAGCCTCCAGGAGCAGGTTTTACCTTTAACACACTTAAGAATAGTTTCCATGCCTAAGCCAGTCATTCTTTTAGTCACTGGAGAGAAGGAAGCATTTCCAGAATGACTTTTGTCACTTGTCTTAGTTGCCTAACGTGAGCTGAAATGGGCACCTGTTTCTCTCCAGTGGCAATATGAGAACTCCATGCAACTTTCTGATACATGAACTGAGAAAGATGAACCTCAGCATATTGGAATTGCCTATTTTCATTTTCCAGAAACATACACCCCTTGGTGAGTTATATTTTCCTGGTGATAACTTTTTACCTTCAAGCTGACTGCATCTTCACCCAAAATTTGAAAGGAACAAATCAGACATTTGAGTTGAGATGTAACAGAGACATTATACTAAGACATAAAACCTAGTATCAAAAATGCCAGCCCATATTCTTTTGTGATAACTTTTTCACTGACAAAACTGAAGGGAAAAAAAAAGAAAAAAGCTTGTTAGTAACAAGCCCAAAAACCTCTCTAAGGAAATGGAAATGTTATTTGAATGTTACAAGTCAACGCTGCATTGTTGACAGAGCCTTCCCTGCCAAGCATTCACTTGCATTTATTATGTTTTTACAAATGCTGAACAAACCATCCAAGATCATATTGGGACTTAGAGCACAAGGTTATCATTAATAGCAGGGAATTAACAATGTGCTAAAACATTGCAAAACTGCTGAAACCAACTCATGACCTGAGTGTGCTCTGGGTTCAATAAAAACATTAAATTCTTCACATGGTCAGGCACACGCCATTAATAACAACAAGAAACCGTGGCTGAAGAAATTGTTTGATAAAGAGGTTTCTTTGGCTGTAGGATGTAGGAAAAACATGACTGCAGCCTTCTATATACACTGGCAGAGCACAGGAGAGCTCTGACTCAGGTAATAGCTGTCTGTTCTATATTTGGAATATTAAATATTACAAAGTTTGGCCCACCAACTACTTTCTTGCCCCAGAAATTTTCGTATCAAAAATGCACTCAGGATCTTCATATGTTAAACTACTGTAATTTCATTTTTTTTCTCCTCTCAGGCAGCGCTTGGGAATCAGAGAATCACAGAATAGTTGAGATTGGAAGGGACCTCTGGAAGTTGTCTAGCAGGATCAGCGAAGGCAGGTTGCTTAAGATGATGTCCAGTCTCATTTTGAATAACTCCAAGGGTGGAGACACCACAACATTTCTGGGCTGCCTGTTCTTGTGTTCAAAAAAGGCTATAGACAAATAAAAAGATGAAATTATTACCTCTGCTTCAAAAAGAAATACATACGCTGCAACTAGAGTTTCAGTCTGTATTATGAAGTGCAAGAGGCAGCTAACATGTCCTCCCTGAAGCTGAAATTCACTTTGCAACTCATTTACCCATACTAATCACTCAATAGATTGCAGAAACGATGTGTTGATTTTCCCTCTTTTTAATGTAGTCATTTCTGTTAGCTGCCAAAATTAATTAAATAAAGCACAGCTCTGAGAGCTGACATACTAATCAAAAATTGCAGGTGCTTTCTCTCAAAAATCATGTGAGGAGCCCATTTTCTGGGCCTCCCGTGGTACGGGAAAGTGACTGTGCAACTTTTGTTCCCAGAAGAGTCCCATCTTACTTGGGAAATATCTAAGTGTTGCCTGGGAAGCTGGACAACACCAGTGGAAGAGAGTGAAGAAGCCCTCGCCATACCTTGGAAGTTGCATCAGGCCCAGACACGCACCCGGCAGGTTAACGGGACATTGAGCCAGCAGATACCTACTTCTACACCGTGGAGCAACATCACCTGCAAACACCTTCCTTGGGGCCACCCTCCAAGACAGAAGTCTGTGCCTCTCCTCCGATGCCACCACGAACTCTGTGAGTCCCTAAGCTTTTTTGCAATTAGATAAAAACACAGAGATTCACAAGGTTTGTGGATTATGTCCTGTTTTGGTTTGTTTTTTTCCCAGATGAAGCTATTTAAATGAATACATGTCAAATGACAATTCAGGGAAGCCATTTCCAGCTGAAGTTTCAAAGAATTTGTTGTTTGCTAAAAAAAAAAAGAAAAAAAAAAACACCAAAAAAACCAAACGAACCCCAAAAACCCAAAATGACCAAACCCCACCAAGAAATGTCTGGCTCTAATTAAAGTTCTTAGTCATACGCAGAGGTCATTAAGAATTATTTTAATCTTTGCTATTTTTTTCCAAAGACTTTGTTGAAACTCTCAAAATTTTGAAAACAAAAAAGTAGGTTTATTCAGAATACTGAAAAATTGAATTAACTTAAAAATTGTCTGCATTAGCAATAATGTTTGGTCTCCACATAATATTCATACCTCAAAACTTACTGAGTTTGTTTTTTCAGTTTTGTTTTTGTTTTGTCAGAATCTACAGATCTATCTGTGATGCGTGTAATTTAATAATAATCAGTAAAGATGTACTAGAGCTGGAATTTAAGGACTGGCATGTGAATGTTAAACTGGCAAGCTGTTGAGTTTTTTTCCTTAAATGATGACAATATAAAGAGGAGGAAAGTGAATTTAGCTTGTACAACTCTTAGTGGTCTTTATACGTATCTTTTAAGGTAAACATCTTTCTTCCTGAAGTGAATCCTTTAAAAATAAAAGTAATGGGTCACTTAACAGACTGAAAAATAAGTGAACTAGTATGAAAGAAATAAAGAACTATCAAAAGCAATAATACTGCATATTTAAAATAGCATGAAGCACCAAGGTAATACACGTAGCATTCTTCACCCCACCTTCCAATCAGTTTTTTAAAGGTTTTTGATGCACAAATGCTAGTTGTACAAGCTGACTTCCATGAAAATTGCCTTCAGTAATAATCTTGCTTTATGACAAGATGTGCCTGGGAAGGAAAACACAAATCTCGGCATTTCAGAAGTTCCCATTCACAGCACTAACCCTGGAGGTTGCTAACTCCCTTGAGCTCTTCACATGCCTGGCACAACGGAGCACCAATTATTGGCCAAATTCTGTTCTCATCCTTGACCATCAAAGCAACAAAAAGGGTATGTTTTAGCCCCACAAATTCAATGGCAAACTTACCACTGTTTTCAGTAAAATCAAAGTTTTACTGAAATTTAGCCCTTTTTTCTTTTATTCTTGTTCAAATAAAAGTTCTGTTTGTGGGTCTGAAAGCTTGACTATGTTTCACAGAATTGTGATGCAGGTAAATACTGTTCAGGTTTCACTCTTTAGGTTTCTCAGAGCTTGTGAAAACCATCCTGGGTCGTGAGTCCACAGCAGAGCCAGAAACAGAGCTCTGAACAACTGACTTCCAGATTCGTTCATTAAAAGGGAATATGAACTATTACATGTCAACACTATTGCCTTTGATTTATTAAGGCCTAACTGCTGACTCTTTTTCTTTTTTCTTTTTTCCCTACACAGATACTTTCCTAGCCAGTTTTACAGAACTTTTCCCTACCAGGTACCACGTTGTGGTAGGTTGGAATTGATGAGATTAGCAGTCGCCTCTGATTTAGGTTCCTTCCGAGAAGTCACAGTAATTTTGGAGGTAAAAATACAAGTGTACATCACCACTGGAATTTAAAGGCATACGTGAATATACTTAGAAATTTGACCTATTTGGAAAGACAGCTTCACTGAGTATGATCGAGTAGGTGTGCTTATGTGTTAGAGTGGGAAGCTCAGTAAAGATATGAGAAAGGAAAATTGAGGCAAAACCTGGCAAGGCTAGAAGGTGGCTGAATGAAACAGAGAAGGGAAGAGGAGAGAGAGTTTCTTCATAGGATGGTAGAAGGAACATCCTGCGCTGCACCCCAGGCTCACATCCTCCCAGGGAGACAGGATCCTGCACTCTTTGTAAGCAGAAAATACTCAGACCTGATTTTATCATCATTTTTTCTTCTTACTTGCAGCAGGGTAAAGGACTCTGGGTTTTGTCCAGCAGCACAATGTGACTCTGGAAGATTTAAAGCATATGGCTTTCCTCAGAATACAAAGTGAAGTTCCCACACACAAAATAAATGAAAAAGTCACATTTAACATCAGCCTTTTCAATACAAGTGTCCCGAGCATTCAAATATACTATTTTTACTACCAAGTTCCAGTGAAAAACTTACTGGAAGTCAATTAGGTTTTGTTTAGTTTTTCAAGATGTCATCACTGCTGTGTTCAAAATACCTTTAAAAATATTCATTTTAACCACCAGACCATCTGATATATGCCCTAATAAAAAGGGCTTTACTAAACATGAAGCAAATCCTCATAAATCTAAACTGATGTTTATTTTGTTCCTACAGCTGAGTTTCAAAATTGCATTTTTTCACATTTATCCGCTGGAGTCTTAGATTGTGCTTCACATCAGCAATAATTGCCACAGCTTTTGCTGTAGCTGGGGAAGACAAGAGGATTCTTTGTATGTCTCTTTTATTACATTGTCAATATATTAATACAAGTTATATGAACAAACCTAAAGAGACAAAGAGCTGTTTGTTATATTATTATCCAGGGGTGAAAGCACAAATCTTAGGGAAAAAAAATCCAGCAGGGACTGCAGCTGAACAAAAGGTCTAAGGAAGGCAGGCGTCGACACCTGATTATATGCAAACCCAGCAGCGTAGCCGTGCAGGGATTCCCTTCTCCTGTTTGCAGGCACGGATTGAATGAGAAGTGGTGAGATAACAAGGGAGCGTGTAAGCTTAATGATATGCCTATTTTTTCTATCAGTTGCTAATCTGTAGCTCTGGTGATGATTACTATTTCATCTCCAGAGAGATGCTATTCAGAAACATCAAAATGACATACAATTGAATGCCTTGTGTTTCTTTAAGTATAGGGCCAGATTGTCAGGGCAGACAGCCACAGAAGGGAGAAAGTCCTCCCATTTTATTCAGCTCTTTGCCCCTCCCTGAGTGATGCCAGCCAGCAAATGGCAGGAGGACGTAGGATCAGGCCTGCTCACCTGATATGCCGTAGGAAGAGGGCCCGTCGGCAGGAGGAGCTGGGGTCTCAAACCTGGATCGTCCACACCAGAGTGTATGGCTGCGCACACAAAAGCGGTGAGCCAGGGAGCGTTGGCGATTCAATTCAGAAGAACAGAAAGAGAAGAGAAAAGCTGCAAATGAGGCCTTGCCTTTATTTTCTGGTGTGCTCTTGCGATAAAGCAGAGCAGAGATGCCACCCACCCATGTCAACCTACAGGAACGCAAGGGCACTTGCCACCCTCGCTTGCCACAAGCCACTCTGTTAGTGTCAGTAGCCCTGCTGGAATCAGCTCACTGTCTGCTGTGCGCAAGTGCCGCTGCCGATATGAACTGTAGAACCCACTGACAGTCACAGCTTTATCAACATGGCTGCAACGGTCTTAAACCAGCAACTTCAAGAACTAGTCGCAGGGTAGCCTTCTCTCCAGCCGCCGGTGTCCTGCAGGAGCATAATGCTTTTTCTGCCATCACTACCCTATGGCTGGTCCTGGATCTAGGTAGTTTAAATCCAGCTTACAAATGTTTCTGTGAGCAGCCATCACGTGTCTGGCATGTAGTACAAACAGCCCAGTGGCCCCGCCAGTTGTCACATCAGGCTCTCCAGGTGCAGAAGCTCAGATCTCTGACTCAAGTGCCAGTTACTGGAATTGCCAAAACTTCCAGAGAGAAAATGCCCTAAAGATTTAAACCTCTGCTTTGAAGAAAATCTAGAATCATTCCATTCTGGTGTGGAACAACTTACATATATGATTCAATAATATCTGCAAGTTTTAAATCTTTTTCTCCAAGCCAAAGAGAGAAATGAACCCAATTCTGTACATCTTGGGTGGGTTCCTGGTGTAAGCCATGGATTATTCCTGCTGATAAATAAAGGTTTGTGCCAAAGACACTTTGGAAATCCAGTCTGGTATCAGATTCTTTGTGAAAGTTCTCATAACTTGGGCAAGTTAACACCTCTTCTCTAGATGGCACTTCTTTGGGCAGGAACTCTCTCTCCCCAGTTCTGAAGAGCAACTCCCACATCTCCTATACAAGTGCACCTTCACATAGGATGCCTTAAATTCTTTCCAGTACCCACTCATTGTGTGGCTCAGGGCACGCAGTTACTGCCAGAGTCAATCCAAAAGGTTTGCACCTACGCAAGGACATTTTGCACAGTCGCTGCACACGTAGGCAGTGTGTGCTGACAGACTTCCGCGGTGAGGCTGAAACGGGATGTGCCGCCATAGCACACAGAAAATATATTAATTCTTTGCATTAATACAGAGAAAAGTCATCAAGAGGTACAGAAATCACCACTAATCATCCTAGGCTGAAGCTTGGTAATGTGCACGAAGACCTCATGCCTTCCTCTGAGAGCGGACATGCCCTGGGGGTGCAGTGGTCTGTGTCACTCCCGCTGAGCAAACCAGAAGTCCCTTAAAGCTCAGTGGCCAATTAATCGTGCTTTAGTCACCTGCCAGTATAAAATCAAACAGAGTGTGACTTCTGCGTGAATTGCACATGAAGCACAGATGCTATTCTTATGTCAATAACTGCGTGGCCTTTTGCCTTTCTTATTTATTCCCCGTGCTTTGTCCGGGCGCGAGCAGGTAAAGTGACCCCCATTCTCCTCTCTGACACACCGCACAGGGCATTGCCCAAGCACAAAGCATGCAATCAATTTCCCGCCCCCCCCCCGGCTGCATACAAACACATAGACAACCTTAATCGCACCGCCTGGCGAAGGAGCAGCCTCCCCTCCTCCTGGACCGTCTGGCAGATGGCACAACAGCAGCGCAGCTTCACAGCTCCAGGACCGGAGTAACAGATGTTGGATTACCACATGCTTTCTAGAGCTTTAATCTTCAAAGAAATTCTGGATCTTACCTGGCTTCCCCTTCCCTCCTGTCACTCACAGAGAAGGGAGAAGCCTCGGAAAACAAGATTACGCAGGCCCTTAGCACAGCCTGAAGCCACAGTGTCAGCAGGGAAAAGATGGTGAGAAGAAGGTGTGGTTAATGGCTGAAATATGTGTAAGGGTGCGATCCTTCAGAATGAGGAGTTTTGAAGATAATTACAGGGGGTGCAAAACAGGGTTGAGAAAGATTTTAACACAGAAAATATTTTAGCTTCTTAAAATGTTACAGGATGTGTTGGTTGTATCTTATGTGCAATCTGAAAACATGGAGAGTTGTTTGAAAGATTATTAAATAACTGTAGAGAAGGAAGCATGATAAAACCAAACGATCATCTCTTCTCCTTCTTCCCTATAAGTGACTGCCACTTTTGGAGCTGATTTAGGATTAGACTAAATGGTTGTGGACAAGAAGCATCTTTCAACACGCCCCATGTCCAGAATGTATTTCCAGTGGGCAGACGCAGTAGAGCAGAATCTACACTCACATCTGCAACTCAGACATGCCTCATTCTGTTTGTAACTCATTTTTATTTATACCAAGGGTTAGACTGTCATGAGTAGTGTAACCACAGTATTATATTATCAATGGGATTTACATTGTCAGTGGGCTTTAATTATCATTATGGATCTTGGTGTCGTTTGATCCGGAGTAAATTCATAGTCACCTTAAGGAGTTTGAATGAAATATTCCAGCATTGCATTTTTGCAGATGTATTCAGGGTCATGACCTGCCTTTAAACCGGGCTGTTTTAACCCGTGATAGATTAAATAGATAGAATAGATACGACAGGAAGGAAATCATTTGTTTGGAAGCTGGTAATATTTTCCTGAGTGAGATCCAAGCAGGACCTGGTGGTGTAAATATTTCTAATTTTATTATTAATTATGCAAGTCCTAAAAAAAAAAAAGCACTCCACTTTATTTAGTTTGCATTTCATTTTTCTCTTACACACCTCTTAATTTAAATGGCAGTGCTGAACTTTCCTTTCTGTTACAAATGATTTCAAAGTATCAGTTGTAGTTTAACTAAATTATTCAAAGTTTGTTATCAAAGGTCTCATCCTAGTACTGAGAGATTGATTATTTATTTCTGAAATGTACAAGTAAACTCCAGAAACCTGCTGGTTCGGATCACCAGGTCTTACAGACCATTTCTGTAGTGGCTGAACTTCAGCAAACGCATCCTTTTCCTGTCTCTTTACAAATAGCAATAGAGACCTGAATATCAAAACACTGCTAAAGCAGACAAAAAGAATATATTACAGGTCCAGCCACACAGCCTGAGTTATGGTTTCACCTGTCTACTAAGAGCCACATTTAACCACTCTCTCCAAGAAAGTACTTTTAACATATGAGAATTGCCCTGAGAGTACGGCAGGCAGATTCGGTGCCTGTCCCTGTTTCCCTGAATTGAAGGAGGCTGCTAACAGGAAAATTTCATTTCCTTTTCGTTACGCAGCTGCTGGCTGGCTGAGCCGGCTGATACAGGGAGGATGTGTGCAGGGATGCCTTTGTGAGTCCTGGGGAAAGTGCTAACAGCATATACACGTTATCAGAGGATCACTGAAAGTTCAAGAATGAGGGAGGGACACTTGCATGTTTGCTAATATAGGTGTTATCATTGGCACCAAAGACAGCTAGCAAGGTCTGTAGCTAGTTTTCTTGTTATTTCACCTAGTTTTTCTTGTTTTCTTATTTAAAAATAGACACATAATGATTATTAGAGATAGCTGAAGACTGGAGACATTTTCGTGAAAGGCATGCCCCCATTTAAAATAATGAAAACCTTGAACTTCTTGTAGGATGCTCTAATTTTGATGTGCATTTTCCATCTGGAAAGTTCAACATTTTGTTGTCATCTACATTTGCGATATTCTGTCACGCAGCTTTGGGTTCATTCTGGAGAAGGTGGCTATGTACTATATTTACAGAGTCGCCTACATTTGGTACTTGTTGAAAGGTTAACTGGAGATGCTTTGCATTAGGATGCTATGCTTCCCCAACCAATGTCTGCTGTGACTCGTGTGGCATGCAAATCCTCTTTGGAATGAGGTGCTAAACATGTTTACTCATGGAGTAACTGATACATACAGATATGCATCCCTGCCCCATAGGAACGAGAATGCATCTGTCAAGCCCTTCTGCTGGCATCTCGCACCTCTTTGGTGCAAGAGGTTGGGGTCCGTCTCTTCTCCCAAGTAACAGGCGATAGGACAAGAGGAAATGGCCTCAAGTTGTGCCAGGGGCGGTTTAGACTGGATATTAGGAGAAAGTTTTACACTGAAAGGGTTATTAAGCATTGGAAGAGGCTGCCCAGGGAAGTGGTTGAGGCACCATCCCTGGAGGTTTTTAAAAGATGGGTAGACAGAGTGCTTAGAGATATGGTTTAGCGATGTTTTTTGTCAGAGTTAGGTTGATGGTTGGACTAGATGATCTGAAAGATCCCTTCCAACCTAGGCAATTCTATGATTCTATGATTCTTTGACAGATAACTGGGTTGTCCATTTGCTCCCACTTCGGGGTAATCCTGAGTGCATGCAAAAGCCTCATTCAGATGCTGGCACGCCGCCACATGCTGTCCTGTGTGGTTCCGGTGCACACGAAGATCATGCATCCCATCCTACTCTCGTCCATTGATTGACCTGCTCATGTGTCCTGCATCAGCATGGTCTCACACTGAGGTCCCTGAGGTCCCAGCCTGCAGGATGCGGATGCACATCTGTCAACTCAGTGGAGGAGCAGAGGGAAAAATGGATAGAGGGGAGCCACTCTCTAGCGGAAAAGAGAGGTGGCTCAGCAATCACAGAATCATAGAACCATAGGGTTGGAAGGGACCTCTGGAGGTCATCTAGTCCAACCCCCCTGCCAAAGCAGGGTCACCTTAGAGCAGGTTGCACAGGAACGTGCAACGGGAATGTTTGTGAGATTGACTGCGTAATTCTGAGATCCCACTGCTGTGCTCAACAAGTACCGTGGTGCAGTGACACCCAGGACAACAGCGACACTGAGCTACGTGACCTCTTTGTCCTAGCAGATGCAGTGGAACACAAGAACAAGGCAGATGATGAAGCTTCACGCTAATCTACATTTTTTAAAAATATTGAATTTTGTTTTCAAAAAGATAATTTTGTGCAAAAATTTACAGAACCATGCAGGTTTTTCTCACATCTTTAAGAGTCCACAGCTTCTTTCCTCTGTCAAAAGGAACTGTCCTTGCACATTAGCATTTTACTGTTCCTAATGCATTTTTCAGCAGAATTCTTCCCCATTTGAAACTATGGCTCAGATATCTTCTCCAAAGGGAAAAAAAAAAAGCAGTCGATAGAAACATAGATCTGGAGGGGATATCTTAAATCATTGATCCAGCTGCTTGCAGACACAGAAAGCCATGCAATAAATGTTTAATACAAAAAGCACAGTTCACTCACAGCGTCCACGGAACACTTCCCAGCACTCCAGAAACAGATTAAAGGCTGTATAAACTTCCAAAGTCAGAGGTAATGTTCAAACACCAGCCCACAACTTCTGCCCCCTGCTTTAACCCATCTTCTAAATGTCAATTCTACCACAAGCCTGTGAAGCAAATGTTCGATACGTAGCCTTTGTTTCACCTTTCATTTACAAGGTCTTTCCCAAAGTTAAATCCCTGTCTTTCCTTTGCATTATTTGTCAAGGATATATAGAGAAAGGAATCATATAAAATCATCTTAGTTTGGAGCTCACTGAGAGGTCACTGGGAATTCTGGACATGTTATTTTTGGCTGTTGAAATACTGCGTGTCACATTTGTTTTCCTTGTGGAAGCTGAGACCTTGCAGCATCCGTGGGGCGGGTGTTTTCACTAAAGGAACTAACTCATCTCTATGGGAGCTCTATGGGAAAAAAAGAGCTCAAAAGTTTTTATCTCCAAAGAACTTATATGGAAAGAAAGAGGGAAATACAAAGATGAGGAAGGATGAGATTTAGACAGTTGTGAGAAAGAGACAAAAATGGCCTCACAGTTATGTGTCATAGCTATTGCGTTAGTACGTGTACAACCAATGTGATGCGAACGTCTTCATGTGACCACCAACCCAGAATTCCAGTTAGAAGAGCAGAGGAGCACGACACCACGGGGTATCTGACCTCCTTTTTTTCAAACATGTGGAAATACTTTGAGGGCTGCAAAGCTGTGAGGCAAGAATATTATGATCACAGAAGGACAATGCAGTGAGCATGTACGCCTCATGCAACAGCTGTAAATCATTTGGTTTCACACACAAAGCTCGTACAATGTAAAGGAGCACTACCGGCCTTCCAGCTACAGTTACCCTCCAGCTACGTTGAGGTCCTTACCTTAAGTATACTGTAAAATAGCACTGTGAGTATGTCTCTGAGTCCAAAGTGGTTTCTCAAAATGAGTTGCAGCCTCAGAAGTACCTACCACCTCGATGAGGAATTCCAACTGCGCTGATTTAATTGAGTTTGCAAATGCCATACTTCCTTTTCCTGAAAACTTGACATTGTTGACTGGGGAGGGGAGACCCCAGGAGAGTTGATTTACTTTTTTTTTGCTTTTTCTTTCCCTTTAAACACGCTGAGAACCACAATGCTTGAGTCCTCAGCAATTAAAGTTACCAATTTACAGTTATTTAATAGTGGCTGGATTCTGAGGGGGTGTGTATCAAGAGAAATTAGCACTCAGCAGTGTAGAGAGGGATCTGCATTAAGTGCCAGACAAACATTCCTCCCATGCAGGAGGAGGAGGGAGGCAGCGTGCTCACCGCGAAACCAGCTTGCGTGGCTTTAAAAGTGGAGTTAGTCATCTCTCCTCTGCTACATAGTACGAGCTCACCTAGGAGTTGGTGCCCAGTTTCTATAACGCTGTGAACCCACACACTTGTTTAGGCTGCTCTTTTGGGACATGGTGGCTTCCAGTATCTCCAGCCACTGTCCGTTTATATTTGACTCCAAACTGTGTTTTACCACAATCCTCCTTCTTCTGCTGACGTAAGTTATAAGGTATTTTTCATCTGTAAACCAAATAAATAAAGTGATTCAACTCAAAAATGAATCTTCAAAAAGAAGGGAGTAGTGCTTTCTTGAATGGGTTTTGCTGAAACACCATTTTTCCTGGGAACAACGGGGTAAGCCATGGAAAGGTACAGTTCAACATAAGGCAAGGGTAACACCACGGCCTTAATATGCCATACCAGTTAATAAATCAGTTGAAAATATAATGAAAATTAGGTTTAATCCTAAGCAAATAAAATACTTGGTTACTTTCAACTGTCCTCAATATATTCTGACTTTCTTACTTTGCTCTTTGCTTTTAATTGGCTAGAACCCCCCTACCATTACCTAGAAATCACAGGTGCAGTGAGGAGAATAGCCAGGCATCCACAGTAAAGATCAGATTAGTCCAACATCTTTCAAGAATGGTTTAGAAATAATTGATTCTCCTTTGGGACCAGGGAATGGAAAAGAGGTCCTCTCAAGCTCTCTTTCATCTTATTATCTTGTTTATTGTATTATCTTGTAGTCAGTTCAGATGTAGCAGAAAAGAAAACAGACTCTGTCACATTTCACTTCTCCTTTGCTACTCTTGCAACTTACACTCAGATAAAAGCAGCTGAGACTACAAGTCTTTGATTTTACTCTCAAAGATCCATTCTTTAGGGGCAACTAAGCACCAGTGATTCTTGTTGTTAAGTTTGGGGTTCATACCCCACCTCTCACAGCCATGGCCTGCTGGTGGCTGGAATAAGTGGGTGTCTCCATAAGAAAGCCTGGTCTCTCCTGCCTGCAGCTGGGCATGAGCCCGCAAAGCTTAATATGGGAATTTCTCTTCTTCCCATCCAGTGCTTTCCTCTAGTTCAGCCCAACCCATGAGGGTTGGAAGGTCCTGAGTTATGCTGTGTCCAAAAAGAAGTCTGAAGAAGAGGGCTGCCAGGTGAGAAAAATAGGTAAATGATGTGAATTAAGAGACATGAACGGATGTTGATGGGTTTCTCTTCTTGCTCTAAAAATGATTGAGGAGAAGAACCGCGTAAGGGGGTACAGCAGAAATCGCACAGAGACCATTCTGTTGCTGACGAAACCTGGAGGGCTGAAGTGGGAGGGTTCGTTTCAATGTTTTAGAAGAAAAGATAAAAATACTATCATTATACTTTTGGGGAGGTTTTATACTGCTTTTTTTTTGCTGTTGTTCGCATTACTAATATATTGCTCATGGAAGCAAACATGAGTGAGTTTCCAGCCTGTCCTCCTGGGGACAGATACGGCAGTGGAAAAAGAGGGAAGTTCAAAAGATGTCTGTACGTCTGTAGAGAGACCCAAACCCCAAAACTGCTTGCTGCTGCCATGGTAACTACATTTATAATAGAATGAAAATGTGAGATACAGATAACATTTCCTCTGCTTTTGACCTATTTGCTTTTCCTATAGTACCTCTCATCTCAGGAAGGTCAGACCTGCCTGCGAGCACCTCAGCCCAGATGATTTGCCCTCTCTGCAGGGCATCTGTGTCTTCTAGAGAGCCTGCCCTCCAACCCAGATATCTCCTCAGGGGGGTTCCTCAGCCATCCTGAAGCATTTCCACCTACGTACCTTTAATTCTGCTGCAGTGAAATCATCATGCTGTGACGTTCCCCTTCCTGGCACAGCTATTTCTTGGCTATGCTTCTGTCAACATGTCCTTTCCTTTTGAACAGCCCAGGTTTGGGGCTTTCAAAAGCTGGAAGGAGGAAGGGAGGGATTTTGCGGGTTTTTTTCTGACTGTTTATGTATAGGTAGTTAGCTGAACCACAAGACACCAAGAAGTGTTCATTTTTGCTTAAGGATGTTGAGTTGAGGTACCTCTGTACCTTCAAGCCTTAAAATGCTTCTGCCCATGTTAAGTGCAGAAATATGTGGTTTTAGCTGAGGCAGGCAGGCAGGAGAGGCAGCAGAGACCAGGGCGAGCATACATCTATGTAGCCTTTTCTTTGTCGCTGAAAAATTGGGACCTTATTGGGAAATGGGGAGTCATGGTGTGACGTGGTGTGGGGATGTGACCCACAGCGAGGGAAGGAAGCAGCGTCACTCCTGACCGTCAGCGCCGCACCGACTCCGTGCCAGCAACAGCCGCGCGGCATCCCGGCAGCAATGACTTCCCCTGGCACAGGCAAAGGCCACCAGGAGTGAAGGACGAGCCGCAAGATGGACCTTCCCATCTCTGAGCTTTGCCATGGGCTACTCTCAAACCTGCCTGTCCTTCCCGCACTGTTCCCCAAGCCGCAACACCAGCTGTAATTAATCTTCTTTTACACACCGCTCTGATCTCGCCGCAATTGATCTTGCAGGCTATAGAAGACCTGGGTAACTGTTTTTCAATGAAAATATCATTTAAAATCAGCCTGATTACTGTCTGTGGGCTGGCCTCCCATCTCATTCGAACCTCAGCTTCTAGATTTTAATGTCACGGGGTATTTTCCTTTTCAGCTTTTTTTTCTCTATCATTTTTTGTAATCTACATGCAGAGCTCGCTCTCCATTTCCCAGCTGCTGCAAGAGGTTATTTGGGAAAAGCAAGCAGGGCAGCCTAATTTCCTTAATCCAGGTCTTTTCCTTGTCCATCCAACCATTAAACCAGACAAAATAAAGGCAGCTAGTTAACTTGCTCTATGATCAATTTTATTCCACAACATAAAGGTCTCAGAAAAAAAAAGTGTTCCTCTGTTTACCAACCTTATACATTTAATGTTGTCAGAAACATGTCTAAAAGGTTATGATGAGAAAAACTATACCAACACTCAGTAAATTAAGAGTTCGTCAAAATTAGAGTACGATGAATTTATTGCAAAGTTTTACGTAGAAGAAATTGAGAATAACTCCTAAAAAGCTGAAACTCCATTTTGATATATTTTTAAATAAAATGTTTCACTTTTTTTAAGCTTCCTGATATCTTTTATTGGGGGGTGGGGATGTTTTTTTCCTTTGAATGAGAAAATAATACAAGAATTAATAAATTGAGAAGTTTCGTTTGCTTAATGTTAGCTTTTGAGATGAAAAAATAATTTTTCTCCCAGCTATAAGTAGAAGTTGAAAGAATGGACTGAGTTCTCAGGCAAAATTTTAAACTAGGTGACGATATCAGAGAAATCAAATACTTGCAAGTGCAAAATTTGAAGCTATGTATGAAAAAAAAAAAAGAAAAAGGCATGTGTTCATATTCCCGACATAAAGATGCTGTTGCACTGCTGCTTTAGGGAAATAATGTACCCACGTGGGGTACAAATTCTGGGGGGGCAGGTCAGGGCAGCCGTGCAGAGGAATAGAGCCCGCGTGTGCTAAGGCAGGAACCTGCCTCCTGCCTCTGCCGGGAGACCTGCCGCTGCCCTGGCATCTGCTCCCGCCGCGCTCCCGTGGGGCCCGTTCGCGTGCCCTTTGCGGGGTGATGCCAGGTGCTGCGGTGTTACGTATTGCACCAACACACCGCCCGTATTTGGTCTGGGGGAAGAAGGGCAGCCTTGACCTGCAAGAGTGCTTTTCCTCAGACTTCCCAGCTGCCAGTTGCCCTGTCCCCGCTTTGGCTGGCTGTTTTCTCCACCAGCTTCCTGACACATGCCACAGCCTCCGCAGGGATTCACTGCTTCCCTCTCAGGCTTCGGATGCTTCCCCCACAAACGTCACACCGGCCGGGTCTGTCTCTTCCAAATGGTGAGTCTCTTCCAACCGCTTCCCTGCAGTTTCCTTGCTGCAAGAGGAGAGGCTTTCCCGAAACTCCTTTGGCATCTCTGGGGAGCAAACAGATGTTGTGCTGAAATCCCACCCTCGCCAAGCCGGCGCGGCTGGGCGTGCGCAACCCAGACCTCTTCCCTCCGCCTCGTGGATCACCTGCCCTTCTTTGCACAGGCATTTCTGCTTCTCGTTGACTTCACACACTGGTACCGTGTTTCTTTACTTTGTTTTGTTAACAACAAAGTCTAGCCTTTTTCCATCCTGTGGGAATAAGCTATTTCAGTAGCTGTACAGTGCAACTATTTTTACATGAGGATTTTTTTTTCCTCCACAACAGAAGACAGCGTTAAAGAGATTCTACTGCCCACAAAACGCACTGCAGCAAATTTCTGTGTCTGTGCTCTTAGCCTGGCCAAATGAACATTAATGTAATTTAGCCTCTTTCTCTGAAGTTTAGATTAAGGCCCGTTACATCACAAACAAAACTGACTAAAACTGATACAGACGTTTATAAGCAGTTATGGTTATCATCCACCGGCTGACAACTTGTTCTACCTCCTGAACTCAATTTTGTGTCCAAACTCTAAAGGAGGGGGGAGTGTAACATTTTACTTGTAGCACTGCGGAGAGTTTAATACAATTTCTGTCAGTAGAGTAGATCTGACAGACTATTTAGTTCACCTCAGCTGGGAATATACAAATTGTCAGGGGTCCAGTACCCTCTGATATAAGTCATTTGCAGTTAAACACACATTTTTCCCATTGAAGCAGCTCGCTGGCTTCACTGCTATTTGTGTGGTTATCTGGTTTTGGAAGATGTTCCTTTCATTTTGTTGACTTTGGCAAATGTTAACCTAATTGCTTGTCCATGTTCTGAGGCATTTCCATGAGCCAGTCCTCCTTTTTTTTTAAATTTGAGCTGGATGCTCTCGTTCAGTGGTACAGGATTTAAAAACACTTGCTGAATACTGATTATGGATTCCTGTAGCCCACTCTGTTCATTTTTGTTGTTGGAGGCTCTTATATGGTTGAAAAACAGACAATCTAACACTAAAAAAGTAAAATGATCACACCAGCAGTAGGATAATTCACTTTTTTATTGTGATTTCATTCCACACGATGTTTGGGATCATACCTAAACGATTGCCAGTCATTAAACTCCGTGCTCCAACCCAATTATAATAACGCAAACCTGAAGAGGAGATTCAGGCATTAGGTAACTTGGCAACCTGTTTCTTTTTCCTCTTTTCTCAAAGTCTCTTTTACAGACTGATGCTGCTGAATACTGGTCTTAAAGCTCATCACTTCAATCAATTTCCCTCTCCTTCACTTCAGGAGTGCGTTTTTGAAGCAAATCACCTGCACTTACTGTACTTCGGCTTATATTGTGAGGAAGCCTCTGAGCAAAAAACCTTTCCCCCTTTTACATAAAATAAAAAAAAAAAACAACAAAAAAACACCAACAAAAAAACCCTGGAAGACATTGTGAGAAGCAAACCTCAGGTGCTGCAACAGCCAAGGAGTATTCATTTAACCCTTATTAGAACTAGTCCAAAGTAACCACCTCAAAACGTGCAAGGGACAGATGCGGGGTCCTCAGCACCATCTGTTTTGCTCTGCAAATACTGTCCTCCTTGGCTGCAACACTTGGTAATGACTGAAGAAGTCAATGTTTTATGTGTTTTCGTGTTCAACTGTAGATGCCAAAATGTGGTATTAAAAAAAACTATCAGCCTGGCTTTGCAGATGTGGCTGCTAAAGGCATGAAAAAAAATAAAGGATGAAAAATATGCTTTGTCCACACACAAGTGACTAAGCTCAACAAAGGCAATTTTATGGGAAAAACATTATGGCTTCTAATGCGTCAGAAATCAGACTATATAACCTTACAATCCCTCTGGTCGTAAAAGTTATGAATTTATTTAAAATATCATTTTCATTATACTATTTTTGTTAACACACATGTGCCTGGGGTTCTACAGGTGGGCCAAAAACATCCTAGGGTGAATAATAACCTGTTTCCAGAGAACAGTGAGAACCGCCCCAACATCAGCAGAAATGTATCGGCAGGCGATGCTTGCAGCATTGGCTGTGGCTGGGTATTTAGAAAGCACCATGATATTGCCTACTGCTGTCGAAGATGCTACTTACGGGGATACGCAAATGCCTTGGCCAGACCCTTGTTACGGCAGAGACCCCCAAATGCATAGTCCCTGCTCTGAAGAGTTTCCAAACCAAGAAAGAAGATGTGGTGAGACTGGACAAAGGCCATGGTAGATATTTCAGCAGCTGCCCAAAATGTCACAACTCTTTGGAGAAAAAGCTTCCAGGACTTTTTTTAGTCTGTGCTTCATGCCTCCTCTGTAACCTGCTAATCCTTCCTTCTTGAAGGATTTGGCAGGGGGCTGGGATATCAAGAAGAAAATGAAAATACATCACATTTATCTGCACACTAGTATCTTTAATTATGTAGCGTTTGGTATTCATCCTTCCTTGCCATCTTGCTAAAAATAGTTCTAGTCATCCCATCAAAACCCAGAAGCAGGATCATGAAGCTTGAGGACCTAAGCACACAAAAAGATTAACCAAGGCGAACAAATTCTAATACGCTACTTGCTAATTTGAGTATTATTTTACCCAACAAATAATTTCTTTGATCAAGAAGGCATTTTTTGTAATGAATAATAAGCCAGTATGGAAAGCAAAAGGACTAAAGACCCCAGACTCTACCAATGACACTATTTATGGAATAGATATTATTCATCAGGGATAACAGCTACAGAATGGATCTCGGAGTGAATATTTGAAGTAACGACTCTCTTACCCAGAAAATTATTCCCCAAAGCGTAGGAAGGACAAAAGATATTGTTGATTTTTATTTTAAATTTTAATTGTGTGTATTTTAGACATCACTTCTCTGCCAGGTGAATCTCTGTCTTCTTCCTATGAAAGCTATGATATCATGCAGCAGCTATTACACAGTAGCTGTTAGTTTTCACAAGATCCCAGCTGTTTCATTGTAAGAGTAAAGAGATATTGGGTACCTGCCAATTAAATAAATGGAATTGCCATTTTCATTTATTGCGATAGCCAGTTTGACTTGTATTCATAGTGGCTTTTTGTTAATGTAGATAAAATTACAGTACTGGCAAGCAAGAGTAAGTGTTTTTATGAGCAGAATATGTGTGTTAAAATATTCAGTCTTTTCAGTGGATTCACAGCTGTTTTGGTTTCAAAATGCAAGTTTTGAATGATCGGTAATGCGCTGGTGTCTCCTACCTGTCCACAGACATAAGATCCCCCACCCCTCTGCTCATCTTCTGGGTTTTGGTGCATAATGATCAATAAGAGGGAGGGTTCCATGGGCATATTTTCCCACCTACTTCCTATTCCTGCTTTCCAGTTAAAATGCTGAATACAATTACAAACCCATTAAGCGGTGTTAAAATGCACTAATATCAGAGTGCTCTTTTTCAAAACTGGATCACTTTACAGCAGAGCCACATCTTCCTTTAGTGTGCATCAGGAAGGCTTACGGAAAGCAGATATAATCAGCTGCAGCATTTTATTAAAAATACTTCCTGTAGAGAATGAAAGGCATCACATTTCTGTTACCTACAGAGATTCTACCATAAGAAAAAAAGAAAGATTAAAAATAGTTTTTAATTCGTTGCATTTAGTATCAAAACGTGACGCTATCTCAAAGGTGCCATAAATGCCTGATTGCCAAGCTCAGAGAATCCGCACATAGAGGATGTTTTTTGGGACAGATGCATAGGTTTGGGACAGAGGACATGTTTGGAGTGTAAGGCAAGGAAGTTTGTGAAGGGGCCAGTGAGTCTTGAAGCAGGAAGGAGGGTTCAAACATGGCTTTGTGCAGTGCTCAGTCATGGGCTTAATGTCCGGATTAAGGAAGGTGTTTAAGGAAACGGTAATATTGAGCAGCCTGGTCTAGTGGGAGGTGTGCCTTCCCATGGCAGGGGGGTTGGAACTAAATGATCTTTAAGGTCCCTTCCAACCCAAACCATTCTGTGTTTCTATATTCACCATGAGAATGTGCAGAGCCTGCCAGAACAAAAGGCCCTTTTAACAGAGCATCCCAAAACTGAGTCAGCTGGTGTCTCCTGTCTTTGTATCTCCCAGCAAGCCTCACCAAGAGCTGGTGTCTCCTGTCTTTGAATATATATGCCCTTGAGGAAAATAAGTGTGAAGAGCAACAAGGAGTGGGGGAGAGAGATTGTTATTGTCTGGCCATCCTCCTCCCTACGCTGATGCTGACGCAGTGAGAGAATGCTCCACACACCGCTGAGTTACCTGGGCTCTGGGGTGCTTTACTCGGTACGTGCCAAACTTTTCTCATGAAGAAACGAGTTAAACTAAAATGAACTCTATTTGAACTGACTATTTAAAGTCTGAATTAGACTTTCCCCAAGGGGCTGTTGTGTGCTTCTTCACAACAATAGTAAGAGCAACAACTAGGCTTAAAAAGCCGAGCCACAACCAGAAATCTCAGCTTCTCATTAATTAGAAACATACCCCTTCAGAAAAATTACAGACAGAGGCAAGAAGTAAACACAAAAAAAGTAAAATTATAAAGCAAAGCAGACAGTAATCATTTAATGCACCTTAACTTTGTATTGTTCTGTTTGCAACCCCCTGAAATGTTTGTATAGATGTATTGCACTAATATCCAAATATTCTTGAATGTACATTTCCTCAGAGCCCTTCACGTCAGGGAGAGAAAAGATGGTTATCCCCATTTCACAGGTGGAGAACTGAGGCAGGAAAAGTCCATGATCAAAACAAGAATGAGTCCCCTGGAGAGGCAAATTCTCCAAAAACTGCCCTAAACACTGACTGGCTTGCCTATGCTTCATGACTCTCACTGGCAAAGATAAAATAATCCTAATTGAGCACTAAATTGGTTTAACGTCACAGGATTTGAGTGAATTTTGTAAAAAAAAAAGGCATTTTTATTTGCATTCTTACTTTTATAGCCCTTAATGTGCATTTGCTTTCCATTGTCAATGTTCTCTATGCAATTCTGAGAACTAGGAGATATATATATATAAAAAATGCATATAATATCCATTATATAATACATATTATACATATTTAATGAAATATTTTCTTATGCAAGATTGAAATTCAAGGAACTGGAGATTAAAATAATTTAATTGTACATTCATATATAAATAGTATAAGTAAAAAATAATTAATTTTTATCTATTTATCTGTTTGTTTATGTTTGCATGAATATGTATATTCTGACCTTGTAAAAAAAGAGTTGATAAAAGTTGGCAGCAGTCTTTTGGATATAGGTGAACGAAGTGCCATTTGAGGTAATTACAGAGATAAATGCTAACTAATCAGCAACTCATCACAAGAATAAGTTTATATTAATGCAAAGATGTGGAAAAAAAATAAACTAATGTACAAAAACAAAAAGAAAAGTTGGTTTCGCTTGTTAAAATCTCCCCCTTTTTTCTGTCCCTCCACCTCTCACTGCAACTTCTGCGTTCCCATCCCTGTTGCCATGCCCTTGGCGAGCCCTTGGCAGGCAGGCGGTACAGCTCCAGTTCTCCCAGCTCCATGCACAGGATGGCCTGTCATCCCACTCCCTCCGGCCCCGCTCCAGGACGCTGGGGCTCGGGAAGTTGCCCGTTGGTTGCTGAAGGAGGCAGGAGGCACCAGGAGGAGCAGAAGGGGCTTCAGATCTGCCTCCGTTGCTCTCCAGACCCTCTGGCCAATCCTTCTACAAGAGACCCTTACTTCAAACAGATTTAAATAGCCGCTTTCCAGGTGTCTCCCAGCTGGCTGGTAACCCAATATCCTAAGGGTTCATGTACCTATTTTTCTTAAATTTCCTCAACTTCCCTTTCCTCTGCATCAACATCTGGCATCAACCTCACCACAAGCTTGAATACCTCTTCAACCGTGTTCAGGCCTATTTTTCATTAGCAGTCAGGCTTTTTTTTTTTGAAATCACAGTCTCTGTAAGCATATTTTCATAGCACTCAAATCTCACAGACCTTGCTGGAGGCAGGATTTTATTACTCTTTCTACATGATTAAGATTGCTTATGTCATTCGTGGATCATCAAAAAAAAAAATAAAAAATCAAAACTCTGCATCTCCATTAATTTCAGTAGACTTAAACTGGGATAAACATAGCCTGTTATGCCACGGCATCTCGGAGAAGAGCACTAATGTCAAAGCACTGCGAGTAGTGAATAGATTACCTACAAATGCCATCCAGAAGCGGTAACCTAACTGTAGTTTCTTTTCTTCCATTTCAGCACAACTTTGACAGTGCAAACTTTCACAACGAATGCAATCATTTCTGATGGCGGATGATAGCAAAATATCCTAGAAAATACTTAGGTTAGTGTTTTTTTTCTAAGAGAACTTTGACTGGTTGCAGACTACGGACGGTTGATTTAACAACGCTATTTAAAAGGCTGGGACGATGCGCAGAGCTTCTGTGGGAGGAGGATATAAAGAGAAAAATATCCTGGTAGTTGGTGGTAACAAATCTGGACTTAATTCTAATAGTACGAACTGGGGGCAAACCATCTCTGTTAATTCTACCTCAGTTACCCAGATGTTAAAACATATTTGTCCTTTTCAGGGAAGTTAAGATACATCCACTTACAGATGGGAAGCACACAGCGACTGTCTCAGAATAAAATAGAAGTGTATTAACATAGAGACAGCATGACATCATTAGTGTAAATTGGTAAAACAAATGCTTTTGCCAAGATTTTTAGAAGTGACTAATGGTTCTGGATGGCTTCTAAGTGCTTTGCTTTAAATCCTTTTAAAAGGGCTGACTTTCTAAAGGTGAGAGCTCAGTGTGAGAGTAACTCCCTTTTAACACGTCTGACCCCGCGCACTCTGCTTGAGCTGAGTTTTCCAGAGCCCCAACCTCTGAAAACCCTGATCTTCCTCCTGGTTGTTCCTGAAAAGTATTATACGAATGTTTGCGGTGATTTAGTTACACAGACTCAAACTTACCATAGTCAAACAGGAAGTAACTCAAGTTTTCCAATGTATTTGAAGATCTTAAAGGCAATTAATATGAGGTTACCACGAATGAAATCCAGCGATGCTTTCAAGATATATTTTAGGGCTGCCGAGCTTACATGTTAAAGTCAGGCATTTATTTCTTTCCTATGAATTGAAGAGTCTCTTTCTGCTCTTCTTTGAAGTCAACGGGAGTTTTATCACTGTCTTCAAGGATGGGCAAATTAGACCCCAAATTTGCATCTGGAACTATGTACAGTAGGGTGTTCAAGTGGCATACAACTTGTCACCACAATTATAGTAATTTTAATCAACCTCATTTGCTGTTTGCTTCTCTGAGATTTCCAGGAGAATTTGCTCAACTGCACTTCAGTGTTAATATCTCTCTACCCTTTCTGTTTTACAAGTCATGCTTTTATTCTGTCATTCCTCCTGCAGCTGAACCGGAGCATTTTAATAAACCTCTTGTTACCCACATCTTCTATCCATATGTCATTGACTTAAGCAGAGCGGTTTGTCAGGTTAATATTTTATACATTTTGTATTTAGACTATTACTTAGCTGATCCATAACAGGGGATTATAGTCAGGGATAGGAATATTGAGTGGCTTTTTTTTTTTTTTTTTTTTTCCCACGTGCCTGTCTCCAAGACAACTAGATGGCTGTATTTAAAAGAGCACAAAGACCAGAACGAGTAGCTCATCCAAGTCTTTTAGCAAGTGAATGCTCTGTGGTTTTGCATTTTCAGACAGGCCTTTCACTCTATCCCCCTGACATCTTTTACCTCGGGCTCCGATGGGTGGGAACTCCAACTGGTAGCCCAGCTGATAATTGCAGCTATTAAGCTGCTGCTAGTGTAGCTCCAGTTCCCTTTTGTTTCTGGCTTTATCTAGTCTAGCTGGAGAGTTTCACTACCGATAGTCATATTTAAAAGCCGCAATGATATTCTTCCTTTTTCCCCTTTCAATCAAGGCTGGCGATTATTAGGTACATCCGCTTGCCGGTTCAGCCTGCTTGCAGTGATTTTGCAAAGCAACCACTAGCTTGTGCTTTAATCTTGGATTTTACAATATAATAATAAAATAAAATAAAATAAAATAAAATAAAATAAAATAAAATAAAATAAAATAAAATAAAATAAAATAAAATAAAAGTAAATAAATAACGTGTGGCCATAACAAAAGATCCCTGGCAACCATAAATTTGCAATAGAAAATGCCCTGCAGCCCTGCAGGCAGTCCTCATGCTGTGGCCTCAGACAGACCACTAGCAGCTAAGCAGAGGTTGCAGCTCACTTTTAAGCAACCATGATCCAGCATTAATCTGAATCTGCTTCTGGAATTCAGCTCAGCACTCCCTGGATTTCCTTTCCCTCCTTGGCTCTGTCAGGAATAACACCGTGCACTGGAAATGCAATGTTTGAGTGGTTAAGCTTCATTGCTTCCATGTATATTTTTTGGCCTGATAATTGCATTAGGGATGTAAAATACGTAACGTAAGGTTCCTGTGAGAATTTGCCTCTGAGCAAAGTGCTATCACATGTCGTGGGGGTTTCAAAGTGTGTTCAATGTAAAACCCCAAACCTGTCCAAACAACATATTTAGATGGGCAGTATAAGAAAGATTGTGCTGTTCAGCTTTAGGCGAAGCTCGCTGCAGCTCCTGCAGACAGCTGGTTGTGACGCTTGTGCAGTGCCAATTTTTATTAAGACTATTTCATTCCTTTGAACATGAGAGGCACAAACTTTTATGATTCAGATAACCTTTCGGGGGTTGCATATTCCAGAAGGATAATATCTTTGTACGGACTCAAAAAACCCAGCAAGCCGTTTCCATCCTCTGCCTAAAATGATTTATCTTGCTTCGTTTCAAACAACTCCTTCTGTACTTAACCCTCTTTGTGAGCTCCACGTTACCAAATTCCTCAAAGGGGAGAGCAAAGTACCCCAGTCAAAATTTAAACAAGATTTCCTGTGCTGGCACTTCTGAAATCTCCCATGCACTTCATATCAGTCAATCTAGCTGTGACGGTAAACTTCTGCTGTTGGATCCACGTTGCAGACACCTTACCGGTATGAATCTCGACTGTAAATATTCCTACAAAAGGGACTGTTGTCTTGATGGGATTTGCAGGGAAAGAGAAATAGTGGCAATCCTCAGTCCAGAATTTTGGTGCAATAAACTGAGAGCCCAAGTCCTTTGTAAGTCTCAGCTGATGCTCTTCAGAAAGTTTTAGAAAGCTAAAATACATTAATTAAATTGCCAATACAATTAAGTAATAAAGGTAAATGTATCAAAAATGTCTCCTACCAACCATTTTCATGAGCTTTTCTTTCTTTCCACAGCTAACATTGGCAGATATAAATAAGCAGTGCTTAGGTACACCAGCAGCAATAAAATATTTTTGGGGGGTTAAGAGGAAACAATGAAATTGTCCCATCAAAATCTGTTTCTGACAGAAAATACATTTTGTAAAAAGATATCTTCCTTCCTGTTTTCCACAGAAGGTATTGTTTTTTCTCATGTATATCCAGTAAAATCTGCATATCAAAAGGTGTTCCTTCAAAGAAAATCTTCCAATCTCACTTTAAAGGGGGAAAAAGATTTGAAGGAAATCCTGGGAACAACAAACAAACATCAAAAAAAAAATATACAGAATTCCTCCCTTTTCTCTTACGTCATTCTGTTTGGGAATAAACATATGCCCAACCTTTAGGCCGGTTCATTAAAAAATAAGTACATAAAAGTGGGCCAGTTCTTCCCATTTCCACCAACTTCTGTTTCAGACTCTTGTCCGAGGGAGCGCAGCTCTGCACTGGTTCAGCAGGAAATAGGAAAGCTGAAACCAAACCAGAAAATAACCTGATGCAGGGAAAAGGGAGATAAAACTGACACAGAAAATAAATAAATAAATATATAAATTAAAAAGATGGGAAAGGGTTGTGCCTGCCTTTTCTGTTTTCACTCAAGATATAAAACAGGGGGGTGAGTAAAAGAAAGATGAAGGGAAATAATGGGGGTGTCCTTAGTTAAGCTGTCTCAGTGACTCCCAGTGCACACGAAGGACGGGGCTGAGCTGAGCAGTTCAGAATCAGAATGTGGCAGGAGATGGGCTGTTCCTCGGAGGGTCACGGTCCTTCATGGATGTTCTTGGACACGGACAGAAAACAAAAATTTTGAGGTGCAGCCTCATCCAGCCTCATCCACTTTCTCATCCAGTAGAGGATGAAAAAGGCTGGGAGATTTCTTCTCCCCATCACTGTTGCTCACATTTTGTCCCTGGTGATCATCTATGGGGCTGCCAGAAATTGTCATGGACCACAAGGATCACAAGCATGACAGACTTCCGGATGAGTCTTGAGTAAAGACGACCTTCTCTGCACTGCTCATTATTGTTCACGATTCTATAGGGATGTGACCTTCATCATCTACACAAGTGAACATTTTGAAGCCTTTTCCCTCTTTTATGTGGAGCTCAGAATGTATATGACATTAAACCTTGGCCCAGTGTAAGTCAATGGCCAAAAATCCCTTGGATTTCAGAGTAGTTAGGATAAAAAGGTACATGCATCCACACGCATTTTTTTTTTCTTACAGATCAACAGTAAGAAAATATTTTTGGTATCAAGCACCATCATTTTTATTATCCTATTCTCCTTTTTCTCACTTTTACAAAGAAGTGGAAGGATTGTTTTTTGGGGTTTTTTTTGTGTTACAAGGTTTTACAGCTGCCATCAAGCTGAGTAAGGGAAAATTCAGACTGAATACTAAGTAAAACTTCCTGAAAGCAGAAGCTACTAGGCTATGTAATAATATCCCAAGGGAAATGGAACAGCTCCATCAGTCGTGACATTTAAAACTAGACTGGACAATGCACTATTAAATATTCTGCGGGGACAATTCTGCATTGTCATGGGGGTGGATGAAGGGATCTACAAGGTCTTCTCCACATGTAGTTTCTCCAATTCTGTGAAGCAGAAAAATGTCATGCAGTTGAAAAGCTCAGAATCGGAGCAGTGCTGAGAAACACAAACCATCAGTTTATTATAGGATGAGTCTTCACCGGTGTGAATTTTTTTATAGTTCTGGAGCCCTGACCTCCAAATTCATCATGGACAAAAATAAGTTTTCTAGTTTCACAAACTTGCATCACTGATATGGTCAATTCAGGCCAAAAAGGTCTTTGGTGACATTTGCGCTGCTCCCATTTTTCTAGCTAGAATCTGCTCACATTGATCAATGGAGCTGAACTTCTGCTATTCATGTACGCAGAGACTCACTGCACTATTTTAAATTAATTTATGTGTAGAATTTTCCAATAGTGATATTAATTAATCATTACAGAAGGAACACACTAAACCCCAGCGTTTTAAGTGCAGAGTGTCCCTTAAATAAGGTAATTCTCACTGTTTGTTTATCATACAGTGCATTTGATTGTTAGTGTTTAACTTCAGCTTCAAAAAGATGTTTTGCTCCATGACCACTTTATGCAGCAGCTTCTGCAAGTGTTGTAAGCCTGGGAAGGATGCGACCGATGCAACCACCTTCCTTAGAGCTACCAGCCCTAACTATTTGTCAGCAAAATAATTTTTCTTTCAGTGACCTACTGGTCAGAGCGGTACTGAAGTGCATCGCTCTGAATGACAAATGAGGAGAAACAACAAGGGTAGAGATGTAGCCAGTGGGTACACACAGAAAAAAAAGCCGCTCGTTTATCATGAGGCCTGCTAGTCAACTTTTCTGCAAAGCATTTGAAGAAACGTGGCTGTGAGCTTGTTTCAGTGATCAAAATTAAGTAGCATCTTGAAATGGGAATGAAGTTTCCCCTAAAATGATAAATTATTCAAAATTTTCTGCAAATCCTGCGTTATGTGTGTTCACAGCTATTGAAAACATGAATGCAAAGAAATGTCTGTCTCTGCAGAGAAAATTAAATATCTTAACTTTTGTTAGAAGATATGGAGATGGAAAAGATGCCACTAGTTTCTCTGCAAATTAGTTTCTGTCTTAAATCCTGCAATTTCAAGATTTTCAGGTAGGCCTGTTTTAGTCGTTAATATAGAAAAGCATTTTGTAGTTCCTATTTAGGTGTAATAAATCCAAACTGTAAGGAAGAAAGATTGAGGGACTGATTGAGTTTGCTGTATTTATCAAAACAGCCGATCTGGTATCACAAGCACAGATCATTAATCATACAAAGGGACGTAACCACAGCCTTGCCGGATTGGAACAGGCTGAAGCAGGGACAGCACTATTCCCAGTGTAACAAATGTCACTCTGGAAAACTCGATTCTTGCTAACTCTTTGCTAGGGACATGTTCCTTCTGTGCCTTGGAACTAATTGCTCAGCAGTTTTACGAAGTGTCCCAAAATAGAGGATGACCTTACGAGCTTGATGGCAGAGCATCTTTCTTTCCTCAGCCATTTCGTAGAGACATCTACCCGGACTTGAAACATGCCACATGGCATATTAACTGGAACAGAGGCTGTTGAGGACAAATTCAGATTTCTGGAAAGCCAAGTTCAGGAGCAGGATGTCCAAATATCTATAAAGGACCGGATCCCACCACCACGTAAGCTTCCCTTCTCCCTTTTGTCACAAAGATTATTCAACATTCTTCCTATATTTCCGCATAAAAATATGTAAAAGCTTCTGATCACCCAAAAAGTGCGCTATTGGAATGCAGCAAAAAAAGCATCCCAGCCTTCAGGACCCTGAATGAAGAATATTTCTCGTTTAAACTAAGGGATGTAACTGCAGGTACATCGGTGACTGTACTAGCAATGGAAATACTGCACGGAAATAAGTTAATCTTTCCGATAGTTAGGAGTGCATACAACAGAACAAAACTGTCATCTTAAACTCTACCCAGAAATCATCTTGATGGCAGTACATGTCATGGAGCAGAGATAAAACATGTTGTCCCTGTACAACATCATATTATAAGAAAGGAGCCTTATCCAACAAGAAATGCCATTTTCAAATGTTCTTACACTAAGCACCAGGACAGGATATTATAGTAATCCATATTTGACGCAATAAAAACATGTCACAAGTTCCACATCTTACAGGAAAAGCTCCAGTTTTCATGAAGTAACACATAATTAAAAGAAACAAACTTGTCAACGTTTAGTACCTGCATATCCACGAAGCTGGTAAAGAAGGTGGATAGAGTATATTTTTCCTTCAAGAAAACTTAACTGTAGTTGCACTTTTACCTATTTGGAAAAAATATGTTGCTTCATATTTGGGTTCAGCTGTTCAGTGTAACTGGTGGCAGTAGCAGTAATATGGTAGGAAACGAATAATAATAATGCAAAGGAAAAAATAAATTAATCTTATGCAGAAGTAGAAGGAGCGAGAGAAATGAAAATAGAGAGCTTTACGAAAGAATATGTAATTAATTATCCAATATTTTTTCTCACTATTTTATAGTACAAATAGCTGAAAAGGTTTATATAACCATACCATTAATGCTAATAAGCTTGTAAACTTGAGCACTGTAAAACATGGATTTGAATATATTAAATTCTACTTACGTGTTTGACAGGATGCTAAAATCTGGCTGTACTACATCTCGTTATGAATTCACACATTACAGCTGGTCAGAAAACCCTGACACTAACCTGCATTGCTAATTGTAATGGGTATGGGATATTTTAATAATAAAAGTGTTCATGCTCGTTGTTTTTCAGAGACAGTCTCTGGAAAACAATTCCAAATTTAAAAATATGGCAACAAGTGAATACATTTGCATTAGGAAAATATAACATCCCTGAAGGCTGAAGGAAACAGTTTCAGAAGCATTTGAAAGAAATTATACGTGTAACTTCCACAACAGTAAATGTGAACTGAAATACAAAAGATCAAAGATTTCAGTGCCGTGTATCAGGCACAGCTACACTGAACTTTTCATCTAGTAGCTGAATGGCAATAAACCTATTTTGAAGTCAGGTGTTCTTCCCAAAGCTTTCAAGCCCAAAAAGTTGCACAGAGCCAGAGACTCACCCGAAAGCTGCAGTATCAAGTTAAGCTTTCGTCTCCTTTCCCAAAGAGGGAAGGGAAGCAGGGAATGTTGGTTTAGCCCTGTTTCTTGTTACGAGAAAAAGAAGTTAAAAGATCAGGACTTAGAAATAAAACCACACACTTTTCAGTGCTCATGGTAAAAACATCCTGCAAAATATTACCCACGTGTGCCTCTTTTCCCTCTACAGGACTCGTGGCTTCTACATAAATGCTGCTGCGCTAACGCTGTCACCTCTCTGGTGACTATACTTTGGGCTGCAGCTAGCGCAGAAGATATTAGCAGTTAATAGAGGAAATAGCAAACGTTGGTTACGGTGGGCTTAAGGAAAAGAATCCAGTAAAGATACAGCCATAGACAGCAATTCTGCAAACAGTCTCGAGAAATCAGCTAGACAATTCACCCGTCCCACGGCAGGATGTCATTCTCGCGTCATTCCTAACCTACGCTTGCCAAATATGTTCTTAAAAACCTTTGCTGGGTGCGTATTCTTCAATCTTTCCAGGCTATTGCTTTTAATGCTGCACTGTTCCTAGAAAGTTTTTTTTTTTTTTCCAAATGCTTAACCTTATATCCCTTTTACCTGTTTGCCAAGGGCACAAAGAAATTGATTTTTCTCTTTCTTTTCACAGCAACCTATTACACGTTTCAAAATTGTTAGCAGGTCTTTTGCAGATTAAGCAATCCCATTTCTTTCAGGAAACAGTTGTAAATCATGCAACGTTGTCATAACTGTCATCATTTCTGCTGCTCCCACTTGAGCTCTCGGTGATGGGTACCCGTCTTTCTTGCAGTCCTGCGGCCAAAAGTGAATAGTTGCTTGGTTGAGGTGTTAGCAGTCCTGCAGAGAGCACCAAGAGGATTTCATCTGTTTTACAGATGATGCGTGCTTCTGTTTATACACTCTGGTGTAACACTGGTTTTGTTCACGTCATGATGTTAAAAGTTTCCCAGCTATTTGTCTTCATCTTTCCCTGGAATATAATAGCTGGAGTATTTGTTTCCCCATGTTTTAATTCAGATAAGAAAGATTTATTATGTTTTGCACGGTCTTCTGCTGGAAAGCTCTCCAAGTTGCCATGAGTTCAGAGACCAAATCACAATACTATCATGTTAGCTGACCCAGTCCATGTCATATTTGTTTGCGCTTGTTCCCACACTGGAAAACTATGACCACTGTGCATGCCTGCAGACTGCTTTACTGATAAACTCAGCTGACTAGAGTAGCTGTTGCAGTCGCATTCTTTAATAATATGGATATTTCTGTGTTGTGTGAATAACTTCTGAGAGTTCTGAATCTTTTAAAAAATATTTGTTATTCAGATATATGTAGTGGTGACTTTGAACAATGTGCAAATTATGTTTTCTTCAAATTCAATTTTTTTACTCATTCACAACTCAGGTAAGTGTCTCATTTGCTTGCCAGTTGTCTCAAGGCAGCACTTAAACATTTTTCCTCATATCCCTCTGATCTGAGAATGACCTGGCACACTCAATGCAAATCTTGGAGGATGGGTGTGAGGGAACAACAGCCTGGGGAAGTCCCACAGTCCCTATTCCCACTGCCTCCCCCAGAGGATGGACACCCCTTCAGTGGCCTCAAAAGTAGCTGGAAGAGATGGTCACACAGAACATCAGACAAACCCCCATGGAGGAGAACGTGGCTATAGCCATCCTGGACTGTACGGTGGCAGTGGCTCTTGCCTTCTGCCATGACGACCTGGGAGGGCACATATCACTTTCCCAGCACACAGTCGCAGCAAGCCCATGGCCTCAGCTATTGCAATCCCTGTCTCTGCCATCTCTCTGGAGAATGGGATGACCAGGTATCTGGGCTACACGAAGCATCCTGCATGAGAAGGAAGGATGGAGGAAAGTCAGTAACTCATGGCACGTGCTTAGCAAATCTGTCAGCCACTGCCACTCCCCTGAGCTTGAGTGGGCACTGAAGGATTGTGGGGCTTGGTACTTGCATTTTCCTTCTTCTTTATTTCCTTAATTTAATCCTTCAAAGGTGTACGGTCTCCAGTTTGAGTCACGTGCATTTTTTTTATACTTAGACGGATGATGAAGCACTTAAAATAGAGGGATTGTAAATAAAGAGTAACAAGTACAGTGCATGAACAACATGATTCCCCAAAAGCTAATAAACTAAACTCATTTTGCCAATGTAGTTCTTTATAAATATAGAAAATCAGGCATTTCACAAAGGGTTTTTCACAGTGGACTTTTTCTACAAAGAAATGTGTCCTTTTACTCAAGATGATAGGTGAGCAGTTTAATTTAAATTGAAATAAAAAAACAGAGTCGAAAGTTTCCTATATGAAGTTAGACAGAATCTGGATCTGATTTATCTCAGCGGATAACACTATCACTAGGAGAATGACCCTTTTTATTCATCTGACATTCAGAAAAAATAAATGACACTATGGGTTATAAAAATTGCATTAATATTTTTTCCAAGATGTGAACTCTCTGCTACACTTCATGAATGAGCTTTGAAAGACTGACGGATTAAGACTGTTCAGATTTGCCAAACCTGGAGTTTTTCAGAGCAGAGTAAGTTTCAATACTCTAAGGTTTTATCTATATTTGTATGTATTTCAGCACAATAAAAGCAGATCTGTGGATCAAAGCCTGTGCTGCTGAGGCCCCTACATCTGCACTACATGTGGTCCAGGGGCTTTACTTTGGACTAAATTTAGTCTAGACTGAATATCACCACTACACATATGGTTTGAAGCTGTCCAAAGGGCCAGTCACTCCTTTGGACCCTCATGACCCATCAGAGTTTGGAGCAGCTCGGTGCACGCCTCCAGCAAGGCTTCTTGTGTCCTTTCCTCCTAAAGGAACCTTATGGGCTTGCCCTGGAAACAGAACCAGTGCACGCTACATGGAGCTGATAAGGGGTTTCAATTCAAAACCTCACTGCTCCATCCCAGCTTGTTACTGGGAATGCAGCCCAGTCAATGGAATCTGCAATTAGGCAATTTCAAGGTGTTTATTTACAGCAATCTGGAAAAAAACCCCACAGTAACAGCTAAATGTCCAAAGTACCTCTTTGTTCTGGAGGAATGCATGCTGCTGAAACCTTACTGCAAATTGTATTTCTGATTTTGCTGCTACTGAAGGCGAGGATCAGCTGGTGTGAGACTCTGAAAAGCCTGTGGATCCCCACAGAGGGGGAATCTTCCTGCCAAATTTACCCTGGAATTGTAAACTTTGGAAGACTGACCCAAGACTTCCAAACGTGGGAAGGAGACTGAAAATCAAGACAAAAGCAGAGTTTACAAGCTCCTGATTACGTATGTGAGACTATAAAATCCCAACAGCCCAAATTCAGCCTGGGGGTTCCTGGGGGTATAACCTTCTTGCTAGAGATCTGGGAGCTACAGTCAAGTCAGATCTGGGGCTCATAAATTATCGAGCTTGCATCGCGTGCTGCCGGGAGGTCCTGGGTGTGGAGAGGATTTAACAGTGACCCAGTTGCAAGTCCATGTCACAACACTGCAGATCGTAGAGCGAAGCAGTCCTTTGTGGGAAGGAAATGTGAAAAAGCCCTTGCTCTACAAGCTCTACAGCTTTGGAAAAATCGCACTGAATGTAAGAGGTATCAATCAAGAGTATCAGGTTGCCATTTTCTAACAAAACACACCTTTCTGATTTTTATTTTTATTTACAGTGCTTTATGTGTTTCTATGGTAATAGGGAAAAATTAATTAAACAAAAATCACAGCCAGGCTCTGCATTTAAAACTGTTACTCTGTAATTTTCCTGAAAGGACCCAAATTGTATATTCATACCATCCCTTTGCTACTTTAACTCCCCACCCGCATACAGTATGCCAAGCTGTTCCTGTGTAGTGATGTGTGCCTGCCTGTGCGCTGTATGTCTATATTAATCCACAGGCACATATATATAAGAAATGGCTGTGACGGTTGCAGCCAGGGAAGGGAAGTTTCATGCCTCCACAGAGCTCTGCGGGGAGGGACTGCTGAGAAATGGTCCAGAAGGTTCCTTACGACAGTCAAGTTCAGGAACTGAAATTAGTAAACTGCCATTTATGTAGCAGCAAAATGAATTATTCAATCTGCTGTGTGGACTGAAAGTCTAATTTTAAAAGTCTTGCTTGCCTAAGAAGCCCCGTGCAAAGCGTTCCTTAAATGTAAGGCAGTACTAAGCGTTCCTGCATGGCTGGATGTCTTGGGAGGGGTTGTCTGATACTGACTGCAGTGGCTAATCTGTCCCATAAATTATGGGTAACAGACGAACAAGAATAATTTTCCCTGTTTTATAAATATTTTGGAAAAATTGAGGGTTCCCTCCTTATGCCACATGCAGAGCATTTTCGCAGGGACACTGCCGGGTTACCCAGCGGGGTTATCCCTGGAGTGCATCCAGCTGCCCTGCAAGGAGGAAGGCCCTCGGCCAGACCCTGTGGACTGAGGGAGGAGGGAGACTCCTGCTCCTTCCTGTGGCCCTCTCCCTGTTCCCAGTGGCCAGCGCAGGCACAGGGCTTACAGGGGCCAACCCATGCCCCGAGGGCGAGGGAGGGTGAAAGGACAAAGGTTTGACTTTGACAAGACTCTAGAGCGCACCTGAGCATCCCGTATCACCAAACCCGTCTAGCTCAGCATTTCCCTGCAAGAGGCTCCACTTCAGTGCATCAGCACTTTTTTGACACAAAAATATTTCCCTGAAAAATTTCTGACTGGCCAGTTACTAGCACGAGCATCAGTAATGAGCCCCTCCAAGCCAGTGGTGATTGTCTTTGTGTGTATCGGCTAGAGAAAGGGGTAATTTGTACATTGCATGGCAGTTTGTCCTCCCGACACTGAATATATGAAGCAGGACTTCGGTGGTTAGCAAAGCACCCTAGCTTGAAATTAAGGAAAGGTGACTTGTTTTAATGCTCCTCTGTGATGTAGGGGCCTTTTCTGTCACCTTCGTGTCGTGACTCAGGCTCTTGTCCTGTGGGAAATGCTGTGCAGGTCACCCACGAGCTCCTTCACAGGCTAGAATCAGAACCTGCACTGTAAGAAAGAAGTGAAATAAAAGAATAAAATACTGTACAGTACTTTCTATTTTGATTGTCTGGTTTTTAATATGTAATGCCACTCTGAAATAAATAAAACCAAAATATTGTAATATGTCCATAGAATGCAAACACATATAGCCATCCCATCAGTCAATCAATTATTTTCTAAGTCCATATATGCACATGTGAATAAACATTTAGATTATCCAGATGAGCAGCAGGCTCTGAAAGAATTTTGAAAACCTTAGCTAAGAAGCGCCTGCTGCAGTAAAAGCAACCAGATGCATGTGGGAGGTGCCCCAGTGAGATCAGGTCCAACCATCTTTAGTCTATTTGCTCATGAATAGCAAAAGAAGGAGATTTAAATCTTCATTGTTACTTCAGTAGAGTCTAATTAACTTCCCTGCTTCCTCTGAGAAAAACAACCACCCCCCAGACAAACACACATGGATAACATCGCCCAATATCCTGAAGAGCTTTGGGGTTTTTCAGTGATTTCTCTGCTCTCAACTGACATCATACATCTTAGGCAAACACCACAGGAAAAAAAAAAAAAACAACAAACAAGCAGGATGACATTCAGAGATGTTTGCATGGCTGGCGATTGCGAGGCGCGGAAGATGACTGTCAGAGATACACAATACCGCAGTGTCTGGTGAATCACATTAATTCCCTGGTCCTTAAGATGAACGTTTGTCTTCTGTGAGGCGTTGCTGGCTCTGAGAACAAATTCCTGACTTCATTCCTGGCTACCACTTACCTCTTTGTGCCAGCATCCGCTGTGCCAATTGCAAGTGCATCTCCCTTTGAAGGGAACCAAACCAGGAGCTGAAAATACTTGCCTGACAGCGCAGTTTGGCATGTGTAACTGTGCGGCTCAACACACAGGCCATGCTCCTCAAATCTGTTTTCTTTCTAACCTACTTTTGTGCCAGAAAGTGTTCACCTGGAAGTCAGTAGTGCATGAAAACACGCAAATCAGCCTGTGCAAGGGATTTATAGACTGTGTCTAGCGCAGGGAAACTCACCAGAGAACTTGACTTCAGGCACTGCCACTGCAACTCCTCTTTCTTGCTTTCCGCTGCGTCTTGTGCAGTGAAAAGATAAGCAATTTTTGAGTTTTCAGTAAGAAAGGCCTCACATGTGGTCTTATAATTTACTGCTTTTAAGATCCTTGGCTGCCATAGAAAGAGCAGAACTATATTAATGAGCCTAATTTTAAAATCTCATGAATTTCGTATTCCAGACCTAAAAAAAATAGCAATTCTGCTCATACTGTTGCTTAAACTTTACCACAGAAGCAGTTCTACAAGCAGAAAATAGCTCAGAAAGCAGAGTTAGTATTATGATGATTCACAGAGGTGAATCTTAGGGATTTTTTTAAAAATTTGTCACAGTTAAATTATCTTGATCCCAATACTCTAGCCTTTTCATTTTCATCAGGGTTTGACTACCCAACTCACCTTTTGTTGTTACTCCCCTTTATACCGCATAGTCATGAGTAAAACCCAGAAGCAATCAAATGTCTTCTCTTCTGCTTTCCCCCTGATCTCTGGCTCTTACTAGGAAGGAATCCAGTTTCAGTAAAGCCTCTTTTCAACAGATTGGACGTGCACTTGTTCATAGTTATTCTGGTATTCCCCAAAATACATGTCTTAAGACCTGAAAGCCATACATGGATACATCTTGGCTGCAAAATCCATCCTTATGACTATTGCACAAAAGATGGGCCTGTGTCAAAATGACCACAGCAAGAATTTGGCAGGCTCAGAGCACAGCTGGTGGGCTGCATCCCTCAAGGAACCTGTGCTGCGATTCCCTTCCATGGCAAAGCCTGTTCCCCACCTTTGCATCCCTCCTGCCATCTCATTCCTGCTTTAGCATCACAGACTTTTGCCTGCTCAGTTTTTTCTGATGTAATTGCACATGGGGCGAAGCTGTAAGCCAGACCACAAGTGAGCTGTATTGAAACACAGTTATTTTCTAATTTTTTTTTTCCAAAGAGGGGTCATTTAAAAAGTCCCATTTCCAGCCAAGCCCTGCAGAGAGTTGCAAGAACGCAACTGAGGAAAAAGCAAGTTGTGATGTGGGGGTGGGAACAACAGATGGGGAAGGAATCTTGTCAGCCAGCTGTGCCACCAAATTAAACAAAAAACACACAAAGCTGCAGCCCCAGGCACTACTCCTCCAGCTTTTCATCACAGTGGCCCTGAAGCAGGAGTCAGTGCCAACTCCCCGGCCAGGTGCCCTGAACAACATGTAGGAACAAAAGCTGAGGCACCCTGGTAATTTTCACGCTGATCAGGAAGGTCCCAGTAAGTTTTAGGCATCTGCAGGGTTAGGCAATATAAGAGAGAAGCCTTTGGCTTTCTGTGATATTAACTGGCGACAGGTGCCTAAATTACATGGGTGGAATGGGGGAGATCTGGACCTTGCTTTTTTACCAGACCCTCACTGAAATCAATACCGAACCTGAAGCAGGATTTCACCCTCATTTTTATGGAAGTCCACATACTAGATGCCATGTGACGCACCTGTCTGATACAGAATCATGCAATCACGGAATTTTTTCAGAGTTGGAAGGGACCTCTAGAGATCATCTAGTCCAACTCCCCTGCTAAAGCAGGATTGCCTAGAGCACATTACTCAGGACTGCATCCAGGCGAGTCTTGAAAGTCTCCAGAGAAGGGGACTCCAAAACCTCTCTGGGCAGCCTGTTCCAGTGCTCTGTCACCCTCACTGAAAAGAAGTTTTTTCTCATACTTGATCAGAACTTCCTATGTTCCAACTTGTGCCCGTTACCCCTCATCCTGTTACTGGGAACCACTGAAAAGAGTCTGGCTCCATCCTCCTTAAACCCACCCTTTAGATACTTATAAACGTTAATAAGGTCTCCCCTCAGCCTTCTCTTCTCCAGGCTAAAGAGTCCCAGCTCTCTCAAGCCTTTCCTCATAAGGGAGATGCTCCAATCCCTCAGTCATCTTCATTGCCCTACACTGGACTCTCTCCAGTACTTCCCTGTCTCTCTTGAACTGGGGAGCCCAGAACTGGACACAGTAGTCCAGTTGTGGCCTCACCAGTGCAGAGTAGAGGGGGAGAATGACCTCCCTTGACCTGCTGGCTACACTCTTCCCTATGCAGCCCAGAATTCCGTTGGCCTTCTTGGCAACAAGGGCTCATTGCTTGCTCATGGATAATTTACTGTCTACCAAGACCCCCAGATCCTTTTCTTCAGAGCTGCTTTCCAGCAGGTCCACCCCTAACCTATACTGGTCTCTAACTTGATCTTCCTCTACTGGGGAAAACTATTCCTCTCTCCAGACCTTCCCCCTTGCCTCCAGGGCCTGGTATTCATGAGGGACAGCTTTAACAGTGAAGACTGAAGCAAAAAAGGCATTCAGTAGCTCTGCCTTCTCTGTGTCTTCCACCACTAGAGTGCCCATCTCATTCATTAGTGGGCCTACATTTTCCCTAGTATTCCTTTTTCTATTGATATACTGAAAGAACGTCTTCTTGTTATCTTTAACTGCGTGATTAGGTGAGTTCTGATTGAGCTTTGGCCCTTCTAATTTTCACCCTGCATGGCTTCACTACATCTTGGTAGTTTTCATAAGTAGCCATCCAAAGATCATAAACTTTCCTTTTTTTCCTGAGGTCCAGCCAAAGCTCTCTATTTTGCCAGGCTGGTCTTCTTCCCTGTCTGCTCATTTTTTGGGACTTGGGGATGGCCTTCTCCTGAGCTTTTAAGAGTTCGTCCTTGAAGTAAGAGCAGCCTTCCTGGGCACCTTTGCCCTTCAGGACTGTTCCCCAAGGGACACTCTCAACCATGCTCCTAAACAGGCCAAAGTTCGGAAATCCAAGGTGGCAGTTCTGCTGGCTCCTCGCCTTGCTTCACCAAGAATTGAAAATTCTATCATTTCATGATCAGTCTGCCCAAGATGACCTCCAATCTTTACATCCCCCACAAGACCTTCTCTGTTAACAAACAGCAGGTCCAGTAGGGCACTTCCCCTAGTTGGCTCCCTCACCAGCTGTGTTAGGAAGTTGTCTTCCACACGCTCCAGGAACCTCTGGGACTGTTCCCTCTCTGCTGTGTTATATTTCCAGCAGACATCCGGGAAGTTGAAGTCCCCCACAAGAGCAAGGGCAAGCGATTGCGAGACCTCTGCCAGCTGCTTAGAGAATATTTCATCGGCCCCTACATCCTGGTTGGGGGGTCTATAACAAATTCCCACCACGATGTCTGCCTTGTTGGCCTTCCCCTTGATTCTTATCCATAAACACTCAACAATGCCGTCATGCACATTGTTAAGTTCTTGGCATTCAAAACTGCCCCTGACATAGAAGGCCACCCCACCACCTCTCCTTCCTTGCCTATCCCTTCTGAAGAGTTGGTAGCCATCATTCACCGCACTCCAGTTGTGCATGTCTTCCCACCACATTTCTGTGATGACAGCTATATCATAGTTTCCCTGCTGTACAATGGCCTCCAACTCTTCCCGTTTGTTGCCCATGCTGCGTGCATTCGTGTAGATGCACTTCAGCTGGGCTAATTGCCTTGCCACTTTATTGGGGGGACAAGCCATTATTCCCACCTGTCCACGCTCAGACATTTCTGCAGTTGCCAATCTATCACTACTCCTCATGTCTTTGCTAGCACATGGGTCATCATCTCCCATCTCCACTGCGACAACAGGCTGCAAGACCTTGCTAGCGCTTTTACGCACCAGCACTGGCATGCTGCTCCCAGGTACCACTTTAGTCACTCTGGTTACATCCCTGTCCCCCTTCAAACCTTGTTTAAAGCCTATGTCAAACACTGTCTTGACTGTTTTAAAGATTCCAACTACGACTCCTAAAATTTCCTGTCAGCATGGTCTTTTTCTTCTTTCCTTTAGTTTTTGATGGGTTTTTTGGTTTTGTGGTTGTTGCCTTCGATATTTTGGCTTGGTTTGCTCCCACAAGAGAGGTCCTTCTATACTTTTCTAGCTGAAATAGGAGTGTTTGTGATGTGGACAGATATTTAAAAAAAAAAAAAAATTATCATATTGGTCTAATTTTTTCCTGTTTTACAGGAAGCTCTTTGTGCAGGCACCTCTATTTGGCTTCAGATAGTTTCTAATAGAATATCTTTTGGGAGGGGTTATTTCTATTGAAGTATGTATAACGTGAAATATTGTGAGCACTGACATCCTGTCTTTCAACTGAAATCTACTGAAATTTTGCCAATGGCATTAATGGAAACCATTGGTTTCCGATTCTGACTCTGTGAGTTGACAGTCCTTTCTCTGGAACTTAGTTTTTCATCTGTAATAACAACACTAAATGTGGCTTTGCTGTATTGAAAACTTTGGAGGATGCCTCTGAAGTGCTGCTCCCTTTCTTTCCATAAAAACAAGCCCCAGAACAAGCCTGCGTGCTCACAGCAGCCTCCACAAGGCTTCGTGCTCTTGCTTGTGCATTTCATAGCCTCCCAGTTTCTGTATTCCAGTCTGCTGGTGGGGTGGTCTCACTGCAGAACTTTCCTCCTCCGCTACCTTCAAACAAACGATATTCCTTGTTAGTGGCATTTCATCTACATTTTGAATCCCTGTCTTTCTAATCCTTACCCTTGCTAGAGTCAAAGCACAGACGTGTCTATAAAGATAAGAATTTCAAAACATGAGTTACACAAACAGAATATTTTTGAAAGTCTAACAACTCTTGTGTTTCATGATTAAATGAGCTCTGAACTCTTTTGAGGACATGGGTAATTACATTGCTGGGTAAATGCTGAGTGTCTTTAAGAATTTGGAGAAAGATTGGTGTAGAGGAAAAGAAACAAGAACTTCTACATGAACAAATTTCCCTTACTTGATTCTGGTCTCTACTTAGCAGTAGCCAGGAAAAGCAAAAGGATAAGAACAATTGAAAAAGACAAGATAAGACAGTCAGAAAACTATCAACCAGCTCACAAATGTGAATCCTGTGAAAGACATCGGCTCACATTTTTCTCAATATCCTCATTTTCTCAAAGATCATACCTTTATGAATGAGGAACTTTGATAAGTATAAACTAGCAGCTGCGCATGTCATGAAAATCAGAGATAATTAATCATATGATTCTTGTGTACCATGTATAATGCCTGATGCATTATTTATGCAGGAAGAGAGAGATTTTTAAGGCCAGAGGTGTCATTATAATTATGTAGTTTGACCTCCTGCTTGACTCAGTCAATACAATTTCACCCAATAACTCCTTCTTTAGCATCAATGCCTGCTCGAACTGCAGTCTTCCAGAGAAGTCTCCACTCTCCATGTTAAAGCTCCATGTGATGGGCAGTCTACCTCATCCCACCAAAGATCTCTTACAGTTTCAGAGAGTGGAAAAATCTTCTTAAGACAAATCGAAAGGAAATTTATGTTGAAAAAACACAATTGCAATTGATTTTTTCAAACTAGGCTGACTACAGGTTTAGCTTGAAAAACTTAAAAAAATAATTTCATCTCATTAGACTTTTTTAAGCAACCCTAAATTACTTCCTACATATCATTTAGCAAAAAAAAAATCTTTTGACTTTTTGTCAGAGTTCTTGCTACTGTGTTTTTTCTTTCAAAAGTAGCTTTTCCCTCACAAGAAAGAAGATAACTTTTTGAGAACTCTATTTCTAGTGATTATTAATAGAAATTAATAGAAACACTGAATAGTTTAGTTTGGTAGGGACCTCAGGAAGTCCTCTACAACCCACTGCTTGAATATCTGTGATTAAAGAACAAAAGTAACAAACGAAACACTTGTGTCCTTAGAACACAAATATATTTCATGACTGAAGAAACATTTGTTTTCATATTTGTCTGCTAAAAAATTCAGAAGTTTAGAGTGGCTGTGGGATTACCTATGGAAATATAGGTTTTGATCCATTACGTTAAAATTTCGGCCCTTCAATGAGATGGGTTAAAAAGGGAAATTGTCAGCTTGGTCTCTCTGTCTTGTACCTGAAGAAACAAACTCTTCCAGAAGGTTATGCACAATCACAGCTGACCTGTGGCTTCCAGAGAGCCAAGGTTGACTGTCATCGTAATACAAGTGCCTTAGCCTTTGGCCTAAATTTTCATGGGATGAGTCTAATCTACAACCACAGACTTTCTTCTGCAGCTGCAAGTACCTTGCCAGCTCGCATCCCAAGTGGAAGCTCTAGCTACAAATGAACAAGACCCATGAGGAATTTCCCCATGAAGGAAATTTTCCTGATGGCTGAGTCCAGCTCTTAAATTTCCTTCAAATTTCTGACCAGGCATCTACTGAAATGACCCTTGAACCATCTTAGATTTGAACAATCAGGCTAAAGGCAAAAGTTCCCCCAAAAGTCTTATGATTACACACACATAATATTTAAGTTGTTAACGTCAAAAAATTAATGGCTTTCATGTGTGAAATGCAAGAAAGCTATTGGAGACATCTATCTTCAATTCAGTAAAATTATTACAAAGGATTATGTCACCAAATGTATGAACATTTGTATGTCTTTACAGCTGCATTGTAGGTAGCTTCTTTTGTTTGGCAGTGACTACTATAACATTGCCTTGATTATTAAAAATGGTGTTAACTCTATACTCACAGAACTGTACATACATGTAATAGCTTCTATTCAAGTATTCCTTAAAAATAAATGGTTAAGCTTTGTTTTTCTCCTTGAGGGATATTAAATATCCCTACTTCAGCAAGGGACAAATGAAACATCTTAGGGTTAACTGCAAAAGGTTAGCATTGTCTCAAGAAGGCAGAGGCAGGATTCTTCTGACCAGAGATATAGTCACCTCTCGGTCATGAGTCATCACCTCCCAATACACATATCTGAATTAGAAGAAATTAATCACAATCAAAAAATACCTGTTTCTTCTCATTGCTAAGATAACAAACTCAGATGCCTCTGTTGTAGATACCAATGTTTAGTCAGATAAACCTCTCAGAAAAGACAGAATTTACATTTTCTGTATCCTTGAAAAAGGCAGTACCCCCTGTGTCATTCTGCATTTTACAGTCAAACATTTCCTGATGGTTACTTACATACTTTTAAAAATTCAGCCAGATCACTTCCAGCCCCCCTGGCACACCTCCCCTCTGTGCTTCCTGTGCATACCATGTAGAAGGCTTTAAGGTTTTCATGTTTTTTACATTTCAGCCGGCACTGCTTAAAATATTATGTTTGCTTTTTTTTTTTTTTCTTTCTTATTCCTTTAAAGTGCTGTCTCCATGTATGAGCTAGATGAGGAGCCGGGAGGCAGCACGCTTACTTTCCTCTGCAGCTGCTCTTTGAGAGGCTCCACAATGAGATGCCAGTCATATGCAAGAGCGCTGTAAACCCTCGCTTCTCCCCTTTTGCTGATGTTTCTGTCCCGCTGCTGAGGTGACTCAAGGAACAGAAATGCCTGGCAAAGCCCTCAACCTCCAATATATGCCCATGCATTAGTATAGAGGAAAACAACTCTCTACAGTGCTGTTTACACATTTCAAAACTGATTTTGTTTACTATTGCCTTTTTCCATCCTTTGCTTTCTGATATACTGAATTTCATGATAAGATTGAAGCTTGCCTTTCAGAAACAGTGTGTATATGTTATTTGCTGCATCTGAAAAGCAGGTGTTCTCAAGCCAATCTGAATATTTTGAGCAAATCCCTGCTTTGAAATGCAAATGAATTTGCAATGTCTGCATAGTTTGAGATAAAGCAGTTAACAATGAATTAATCCTTGTTTTATGCAGTTCATTATCAAGAGACTATGACCAGGCCAACAATGTGTTTGGAACATAATAGGGTCTTGCCAAACAGGTAGAGGCTCTATTCAAACTGAGCACTTACAGTTACAGTGAGTCTGGTTTTTGAGCACTGCATAAAGTAGCACAATGAGCCAAATATAATGTTTTGTCTTTGCCCCAAAACCTGGTGCGTAGGTACTGTCTATCCATTTTCCAGAATGAAAGTCTCCCAGAAGGTACTCAAATTTTGTTATGTGGAGAGTTCCTAGTAAATTGAGTTTTAAATGGGAAAAGCTGCCTTTCAGGGGAAGGTGACATTTTAAAATGAAAAGGTCGTTCCAAAACCATGCTATTTTCATGAGAAATTCTCTTGCTTTGGTAATTTGAGTCATTGAGAATAAATACATAAGAAATATTCTCCAAATCTGCTAAGGTTTGCTTCTTTCATTCCACCAGGCAATGTTTTTGGTTCAGGCTTAGCCTTCTGTGCTTCATGGGACCACGCTGATGCAGTAACTGCACCCGAGCTCCCGTGGCAGTTGATGTGGATGATGGCAGAAACAGTGCAGAATCAGTAGTTCACCGGTATAACAATACTGTGCAGCCCTTCATCTACACAAAAGTTGTGGCTAATGATCCTCTGCCATGCTGCCGCATCTCTGCTGGGAGTCTGTAGAGAAAGGGATAGCACTGAGCACCTCTCACATCCCCGGGTGCAGAGGACGCTGCACGCTGTGGGGTGAAGCCTTATTCTGCAGGTGCAGGAATGGTGTGGTGGGCTTGAGCTTGTGGGATGAGCTGTGATGTGGAAAAAGAGGAGGTGTGTATTCCTAGAAAACAGGTTGCAGGTGACCCCTTTCAGCCCCCACTCCCACTGGGGCTTTAGGCATGGTGCCCCTCCTAGCCCTAAGCCTAACCCAAAGCCTACCCCAGGCTGGGCTGAGCTTTAGACAGAGACCCCCACCTTTAGCGTGATTGAAAAATATCTCAGGGGAGAAACCTGACTGTTGGCTGCACCTTCCCTTGGCTGAAATTTAAATTAGAAATGCACCCATTCTCCCATCCTGGTATATCGCAGGTTAATTAACAGAGAACTAAGTCTAGATAAATAGGTGAGGGGAAAACTTTCTGAGTAGTTCGAAGGAAACGAAACTTCTTTATAACCCCCCCCCCTTTTTTTTTTTTTTGGTTTAACAGTAGATTGCTGTTATACCTCCCCATAACTCTGTATGGCACTGTCATAAGTGAAGGATTTGTTCATTAGATTCTGTTTTATATACTGGAGCTGTTTGGTTTTAGCTACTCATTGTTGAGATGCTATACAATTATTTACTTGAACATAGCAGTTTTCTTCCCATTAATGCAGGTTTTTTTTTCTCTGTATGTTTTGATGACTTGTATTCATGATTTCCAGACTGCTGAAAAGGAGGACTTCAGTTTTGCCTGTCTCTAATCACTGTAGTACATAATAACAGATGGCAGTATTCCTAAACTGCCATACTCAACAAATCATATGAGATCAGACATCTCAATGGTTTCGTTATCCCTATTAATAATAATAATTATTATCAAGAACTAAGAATGAATCTTCAACTTCATATGATATAAACATCTTGACCCGCATTTTCAGAATTGCTAGCAGTTCTGGTTGCCTCCATTTATGAGTCAACAGAGAACAAACTGAAAAGACTCCTGAGTTTCAGACCAGGCTTAGCAACATATATTTGAAGATTAGATGTCTTTAAGGGATATTATGTCAGACTAGCAAAATTACTAGTTGCTTTTTAACACATCCCATCACTTAGCCTGGGTTTCATTCAGTTCAAGTGTTGGTGGTTTTTTTTTTGCCTTATAGCTGCTAGAGACAGAAATAAAAATTGAAAAATTTGCATAATATTTCAAAAGAGCAAACAATAATTTTGTTCGTGCTTTTATCATGATGTATCTGAACCAATTATGCTTAAAATGAAGGGAGTCATTTCCCCACTGTCTCAGGACACAACTGAGCAGAGCAGCAGTGCCAAAAGGTGAGGGAACACTTCCTTTCTGTGCTGACTCTTTCATTCTGCTCCGGTAATATACTGTATTGCTGACCTGAAGAGACTTTGGGGGTCCAAAGGTTATTGGACTGCAATCTATATTGGATTTGAGGTCTCCTTTCCAACTAAGAAACCAGGATTCAATAAAAGCTGAGCTGAGACCAGGTCTTTACTATGGCCTCTTGGGCTGTCAGAGCGATTATTCTAGTTTAAATTGCAAAGCAGTCTCCTGTTCCACTATTGATACATTTTGTGAAAGACAGAGTTTGCACATTGTCTTTGTTCAGAATAACCTTTAAAATATGAAACAAAGGAATTACTTTAAAAAGATTCCCATTCATGAGCCACTGCTCAAATCATTATCTTGCTGCCTGACAGTACTAATGAGACCTAACATTCAATTTTTTTCAAGGTCTTGAAGACGGTGTCCTCATGTACGCCAGAAGGAAATAATCTCTTGTTTAAAAATTAATAAAGAAAAATTAACTTAACTTCTACAGGTGCTGTGTCAAAGTCCTTATCTAGCTTTCAAGAATTTCAAAGCCAATCTTTTTAAATTTCATTTTAACATATTTTCATCACTGCTAGCAGAAGGAAAATAATTACATAAATGTAGGAAAAAATAGTGCTCAACAATGCTTCAAAAACATTTAAAACCAAGGTTCTATCAATATTTCTTAAAGATGTTGCATATCCATGTAGCAGGCTGAGACAAGTAAGTGTAGGCGAAAGGGTGGCATAACTGTAAACAGCACTCTGTGATGAAAAAAACTTAAAGACCATTGACCGTGCTGAATGTGAAGATGGCTGTAAGGTGCTGGAAAAGCTTCAGGCATAATTCACTTCCTGAAGATATATAATTAAGGCAGTCTACCAAACGAAGGAAGTCATGGTGCTGCCACGAATACTGCATTGAATGCTAGGAATCATTCATGTTGGTCTTCTTATATATACATATAAACAAACGGAACAGGACTATCTAAGTCATCAAATTTCAAATGAGTCATGGATGAGTAGCCTTGGATACTGTCAGTTTTGAGTGGTTTCTTTCTTCATTCATTTAAGGAAGACCTGGGTGTCAGCTCTCTGCTCCACAGGTAGCAGACCTATGGCACTCCTCGCTGGAGTGCTGTGGATGCAAGTACCTCACAAGATTTCAAGAGGAAACCAAACAAGTACTTGCAAGAAAGATCTATTGAGGGTAACCAAACAGACAAACTACAATGGGCTCAAGATACTCCCCAAATTTAAGAGTAGTCAGAAGCCAGAAGAATATTAACAGGAAGATTTATGTAGGCTCAGTCTTTTTTATTCTTATTCTTATTCTTATTCTTATTCTTTTTTTTGTTATTGTTCTTACTTTTCCTCAGGCTTGTTTGTAGTCATTATTATTTTGTTATAATTATTCTAGTTTACAAGCTGTAACTGATCACTTTTGTTATGTTGTCTACAAGCCTAGAAGTACAATACATGGGTATCCACAAATAAAGACCATATTTTTTTGACCCTTGGATTAAGCTCTGCATTCTCTGAAAAATCAGACACCCACTCCCTCTAAAGCAGTTGATGTTAAGGAAAGTATTAGTATAAGTAAAGATACTTGGTCTTGTAAAATCCAGACAATGGGCAACTTCACAGTCTTAATTGTCCCAACATGAGATGGTTGGTTGTGTCCTCTCTATGTCGTGACAGGTTCCTATGTAGCTGTCATGGACTGGGCCATCTCTGGTCTGAGACAAGGAGGTTTATATGGACTCAAGGTGGCAAGACTAGAGTCTACTTTTCTTTCTGAGCACCATGGTCTGAGACGCTTTGAACACATGGTATCAACCTAGCACCTCAGAGGCTTCACATGCAAGAAGATCCCTGGAGATAGCTGAGTATTGCTTCCAGCATTGCCTTCCTAGGGACTACCCCTTTGGCCACTCAACAACTAAGCCTTTAATTATTTCTGTGTGTTCTGCAGGGTGCTCTTGACCAACATTCCTCTGCCCCTGCATTTAACAGCCTCTTTGAGTACAGACAAGGTTCAAGTGCTACATCCTGGACTTGTTTACTCTGTATATTTTAGCGGGCAGGCCCTGAAGACACTCACAAAGCTCCCTGTGGCTCCCCTGACGGCCCAGACACAGAAGCTCAGCTGCTGCACAGGGGGCTGCAGCAACTGGAGCACCCCCCTACAAAGGGGCTGCGTGCCCCAGACATGGAGGCGCCTGCAGTCAATGACCAGGATGGCACTGTTGTCTTCTGAGACTTGGACAGGACATGGGATAAAGTGAGCCCTTGGTCTGTACCTAGATTGTACCTAGTGCAATCATCCTAATAGTTTTGTGGTTTTAGCTTTTGGTAGGCTTTGTCAATGCTTGACTCTGTTTTACCTTTCTTCTAACTCAGATACAATTTAAGACCATCCACTAGGAATCATGCCACCCAACCAGTTCTCTAAATTTGCATCTGTTTTCTCACAGAGTAGAGCCAGCTGTTTCCCTGGTTGTTTAAAAGTCCCTTGTTCTCTTCTGGACCCTACTATCAGCATGTGTTGGCACAGGAATTTGGGAGGGAACCCTTGGAAGTACTTTTTTGCAGTGTGTGTGCCAGAGAAGTTCCAACTGTAAACTGTTAGTGCCTCTATGACTATCAGGCTTTCCAAAAGACACGGAAAGACCAAAGGTGAAGATTGCATTCTTCGGCAGTTTTATGAATATAGTGGTTTCTTTAAATGACAAAAGTTGCAATAGGGAATAAACATCCAGACAATAGATCCGTATTCCTTAATTGCCAGCGATCTTATGAAAATCAGAAACATCAGGGAAAATACAATTTAAAAGTAGAAGATATTGTGCAATGTAGTCAATCTTTGAAAAACCCTTCAGGATAGCTGCTTACCGGAATTTGGTGTCTTCCTGCTAAAAATTATGGTTTTGGCATCTACTGTATTAACTGTGTTTCTAATGTCACAGTAAAGAATGGAGCTTTCTAATTTGATGCTCTGTAGAACAAGGGTGCTTTCTTCTTAGTCTTAAATATGGATTATATTCCAAAGCTCCAGGAAAGTTTACAGACATCTCTTGAGGTTAACTTATTACTACGTTGTTATTTATTTTTATTTTTATTTTCACTAGGTGCCATTGTGGATCTTGATACTTTCTGAGATTTTTATGATGGAATTTATCATCACACTTAGATTTCTGCAATTCCATCATTGTTGAAATGCCTGGAAATGCTTAAAGTATGTGAAGTTGAGCTCATGCATAAATATTTGTAAATTCATGCCATTTTGGAGTCAACATACATCAGATTAGTTACATATTGCTTTGATTCCTTAGAAGAGACTCTGATCTAAAGATCGTAAACTCCTGTCGATTGCCCTGAGCTGTGGCTCAGGTAAAGGAACTCACAGACTTTTGCTAGTAAAAATCACCTGCATGAACAAGCACAAAGAATCATAATCTAAGTCCTATTTAAGACAGTAAATAATGTCTGTGAGTTATGTTTCTAGTCTTCTGGCAGGAGATCTGACTAACAGGGTGTTGGTCCGTCTATCCCAGCTGTTCATTCTCATCTCCAAGCATAGCCACTTCTGTCCATGGAGAAGTTGCTCAGGGAGAGGAAAATGTGAACCTTCTGTACTTGATCTGCCATCTACACAGTGGAATTTCAGAACACGTCTGAAATTTTTTAAACAGATAGAATTTTAGGTATGATTGATCCACCTTCTGAGATTTGTTATGTTTATGGAAACATTAGAACATCTTTTCTGGTTTCCTATACATTACAGGCTACTATGGATTACTTCTACGCTTAATCCAGGAAGAGGTATTTGACTAACATACTTCTCTTGGAAATGTATTTCAATGGTAATCAACCTAACTGTTGAAAGTCTCTGCCTAATTTTTCTAATTTGATTTTGCATGACTTAAAATGTTCTGTCATTGATTTTTGTTTTACCCTCCTTTCCCAGATTAAACTGTCTTTTAGGGTTTATCTTCTTTTTCCCATGAAGATTCGTTTGCGATGAAATCAACCCACCTTGAGTCTTCCTTTCAATAATCTAATCAGAACCATGGGTCTTGCAGAGCAAATGTCTTTCTCTGAATGTCTTGTTCTCATTGTTATTTATTATTTCACTAATCTTTGTGGAAAACTTTGTCATTAGTAATTGTATATTTAGAATCACTGGCAAAGTTGTTCTACAGAACCAGGTTTAACACTGATCCTGGCAGAACTCTACCAGCAAGCTCTCTCTTTGATGATGACTTGCCATGGACAGCTACTTTTTCAAATGACAACCAATTATGAATTAATTTACTGTGTGCCTCCTTGACATAATTAAACACTGTATTACTTTTACTCCAGGAAGTAAAAAATCCTGGCCTAACTCTAAGCACATCATGTCTACATAGGTTCTTTTTCAACCAAATTTATAATCTCATCAAAGAATGAATTCAGGTTTTTGTGACAAGACCTATTTTCCATTAGATCATGTTGGCTGGCATTAAATGTATTCTGATGCTTCAATTCTTTATTAATTGAATTCCATACAACCCTTTCCATTACTCGGCTCTCACTGGTATCAGAGAACAGACTAGTAGTCACCTGAGCTATGCTGCTTGCTGTCTTTGATAAAATACTGACTGCTTTTCATACTTTTTATGAGAAACATTCTGATATTTTGTCACTGAGAGTCTTGCCAATTTTTCCTTCAATTTCAAGCTACTTAAACTCACTTTCTCTCTCCTAAGCGCTTGGTTGAAATCTGTTCAGCAATGCAAAGCAAAATGTAGTAAAAACACATTATATCTGACATTGCATAAAAGCCACAAGACATTGCAAACACTGCTTGACTTGCAAGGCAAAACACAAGGTGGCAAGGTTGACTCATAATGCCAGCAAACACTAGGAAAACTCTTGGCAACACAGGCCTATTTTTTTGACTTTATAATGAAATCCCCAAAGAGGTCAATTTTGTGCTGTCTAGCTTCATTGCAAATGCTTCGCACAACTCCTCTATTGCTAATTCTCTACATGTCATTTCCATACTGCAAAGGATTTTCCAGGTTATGGACAGTGACCTCCATCAAATCTCCAATCCTAAAAGTAGGAAATCCATTTACAGCTGGTCTGCCCGAAGAAATTGTCCATTGAAGTGTCTTTATTCCAGAACAATTATTCTGTTCACAATGCAGAGCAGAATAAAAATGATTTTCAGTCCAGAAGACAGTACTGTCCAAGAGCAGTAAGAGCGGGGCTTCCCTGCAAGAGCAGAGGCACCATGAGCCTGGGAGGACAGCGAGGCCAAGTGAGTAAGGTATTCACCGACTCGGGCCCCATCTCACCGTCCTCAAATAAGGTGAGCAGAACAGGGCTCAGTGATGTCCAGGCAAATCTGTAGTGGCAGGATTAGTCCAGGATTAAGCCAGGAAGTGAAGTGAACAAAAATGGGTCAAAATCAGCAAGGTACACGGCTAGGCACAACACGCCTCCACCGTTCCTCACCAAGGTGAGGGCTGTGCAGCTCCTGAGCCAAGGTGGAGTGGCTCCCAACAAAGCTCCTCATAGCCCTTTCTCACACTGACCTTTTTTCCAAAGCTGCAGGGCTGCGTGGTGTGAGAGCTGACCATGCCGGAGGGGATGAGGACACAGGGCCTCCCGGTGGGCTCAGTGCCCTTGCAAATACTTGTACACCAGGGTATGCTGTAACAGCCGTTGTGGAATATCTTGTTCTGTGACAGACAATTTCGATATCAAGGCAAAGTCTTACTTATTAGCTAGCTGACATTCTTGTAATTCTTTACTTCTGCCACTCTTACAATGAAGATGTCTCAGTGGAGAAGAAGATTCTTTAGGTCAGTGCCAATGGTTGTCTAATGCAAGAAGAATTTAATGCGCTATGTCCAACTCTTGCTTGTGTAATGTGTGGCTGTGTCATTGGATTTCAGCCGGAGCAAAGAACTCCGTACCAGAGTCCTGAGCATCTCACCTAATAGTTTGTTGTAACATTGTTACAAAGGGAAGTTTTGATTGGGATTGTGAAATTTCACTGAATTTTCTAAATCTGTTTTCTTAAGCATTCTGAGAAGCTCTGCTTTCATGTGAAACAGAAAAAGCAATACTTAGCATGCTTCCATCAACAGGCTAAAAATCTTTCTTTCTCACTGTAAAAAGATTACAATTTCAGGAAGTTAATTCTTTACTAAAAACAAAAGAAAAATATTTAAATATATTTTTGTAACATAAAAGGATTTGTTAGAGACATATTTGGGGTGTGTTCAAGCCATTGTGAGTGATCCAGTTGTCAGAACTTAACAAGTTACCACTTGTCATCTGAGCTACAATAATGGCTCATCTGCATGCTTCTTGTCCTTGCGAAAACAAAGCGAAACCGAAGTTTATGCTAATACATTTTATTTCACAAATGCAGCAGGAACAAGGCAAGCAGCTCACATAGACTCATGCACTGTGGATGTCTGATGAGCAATAATTTGCCAACTTGTGGTAACCGAATTAATTGTAATTGTAAGAACATATGCTATTTTGTACGTTTGATTTTATCAGTATATTGAGCATTATACTTATTTCAAACTCCATAAGGAGACTTTGAGGCAACCTAATTATTCAAAAGCTTCTAAACATGAGGGTTCAAAAGTGCTTTGATATATTGCTCCTTCCAGATTCACATTTTACTGTGTTTAAAGTTCTCATAAGCAGATGGTTCACTAACTTAAGATTCAGTGATATGTAGTAAAGCTTAGTGATCCCAAACTCAAGTGACTGCTTGAAACAGTGTTCTCTTGTGTCAACAGTAAATATTTTTAAGCAGCAGATTAGTTTTAACTCCATCAACTTTGGATTATCTGATTTTCTGGCAGTGCCTTTCTAAATGCTTTTAGTAGGAAAATACACAAATATCTACTGAAGTCCTTCAAAAAGGCTCTAAATGCATATGAATTGTCCATTTGCCTTTCCTAAGGTCCTGTGTTTTTGCTTAAATGGACTAGATACAGGCTTGTTTGTTTACTTCGATATGTGCCAAAACCTTGAAATTTGAGTCTATCAAGGTGAGAGCTTCCAAACACCAAAGAATCAACATTGCAGCAGCCCTCTTTCATGGTTCATGTATCTCCGTGCAAGAGGAGCATGACATTTTAACAGCAGGTTATTCATTGAAGACCAAAAATAGTTTCCTGAAAACAAATATTTTACAGATGTTTGTACTGGGATGCTGAAGAGTCAATATCTTTGCCTCCTCATTCCATTTAGAGTCCAGGTTCAGTCTGTCATGTTTAAAAAACGTAATACAATTTGTCATTCCTAAACAGTACCCACTTGCATCTGCCTTTTTTCCTTTTTTTTTTTCCCCCCTATTTGGAAACTCTAGAGCTAGTTTAATACAATAATAATGTTCCTAATGATATTGTTCCTGGCTGTAATAGATAAGTGGTGAGCTAACCACTTTAAAACAGCTGTGTTGTATCACTGACGCTGTCAAATCTGATTCTAATATTTTAAATATACATGTCTGTTTCTTGCTGTATGCAGATATGTATAGGCATATGTGTATGTATACATATACATGGTTATGCACAAACATATATGAGTCAACACACACTGAGATTCCATACTCTGTACATCTTTGTCTAAATATGTATTACATGAGCACACAAAGTGGAAGATAGGTGTGATGAACAGATATATTACTTCTACACACACACAACTTTGTTAATACTGAGATAGTGTTGATAAGATCGTATCTCATCACCCATACAAACTCACAAATAAGTAATCAAAATATTCAACACCTTGTCAATTCTCTGATTATCTTTTTTTTTCTTTTCCCTTCCACTGCTCACATACCTATATTAGGCTTGACCACACCTCAAAATTTTTGCCTTCACAACTGTGGAAGACAGAATGAGGATTTTTATTATTTTAATATTTTTTATTTTATTTTATAAGCCACAAGCGATTCTCATTTTTCAAAGATATGTGCCTCTTTTTCAGGGTTGAGGAGAGTAGGAGCTAAATGGTCTGTAGGAGCTCAGTGCTTGACTTTGCTTGATGTGATTCTTCCACCAGGAAGAATCATTTGTTTGAGACTTTGTGGAGTCTAACACAGCCTTGAAAGTGCACTTGCATCAGAAGACCTTGGGTCCTTTAGGAAAGAAAATAATATAGCTTCTCCCTCTCTCTCAGTAACCAGCATATAGCACTAATTTGGCTAATAAACATAGAGCACTGGTGCCTAAGCTTTGACAAATCTCATTTCTATGATTTCTTTATAGAAGGAGAATGCTATTTTTAAATTCCTGACATAGATTGTATTGACTTTTTTTTTTTTTTTTATTCTATATCACATCAAGACACTCATTTAGAGCGCTGTGGGCTACTTCAAACGGTAATTTGTTTGGAGCAACTCCATCCTATATTGTTATCAAGTCCCATGATTTCTAATCATTATGCATATGCAGTGATTAAGTGTGCCTGTTGGGAGAAAGGCATAACATAAGTGAATATCCATGGAAAAGAAGGTTGACGGGGCTAAGTGACATAGCCTGGGTGTGCAATAGGGTTCAGGATAAGCAGACAGACCTGCTTATTTCCTTGCTGTTTACATCTTGCTCTGATGAACAGTTAGCTGAGTTTTCTTACAAGCGCTATATTAGGTGACCCACACATATACAAGCTAATGGAAAGCAGACTAGACTTACTGAATTCAAGGAAGATGAATCAGTTCAACAGTTTTCACGTACAAAACATTAAATACATGCAGACTTTTTAGGTTACTCAGAACTCCAGTGAAACATCCACTTGGGAGTCTGTACTATACCGCACTGAGGGAATAAAGATCTTAAACAGGGATGTAAAACTTTAATTATTTATATAAGCAAAACAGTTCTGAAGCAAGTGACTTCTTGAGTTAATACTTTACCATAAATATTCTGTCTCTGAAATCTTCATTTTCCTCCTTGCATCAGCTCCCTCTCCCCACCCCCCCCCTCCCGAACCAGAGTCAGCAGCGCAGGCTGCAGCACATATCCAGCTGAACTTCTGCACTTCCTTTTAATAAGGACAGATATGCAGGGAACCAGAAACTGAGTAATCAGTTTACTCGACTAGAGACAGGCACTCTTCCTGTCTGAGAAAAGCATGTTATTTGCTGAGGTAGAATGTCACCATTACTAGCATTATTTTATACACAATTTTTTTACTTCCCTGGTGTTGCCATGTCTCATATATTTCACATAGCAAAGTCTCACATTTACAGTGGTAAGCATTACACCCTACTTTGGAATACTTCTTACACGTTGGGGTTATCAATATTTTTAAATTACGTAGCCTGACTTTAGTGAAGAGATCACCAATGCTGAGTCACCTTGACTTGGAAACAGCATTTTAAACAATTTTACAAGCCCGATAATAGGATCAGCAGGATAAATACACAGATATTTCACCACTTCCAGTAAGGATTTCATAATGTCCTCCTCTATGAATAAGTGATTAAGTCAATTTGAATTCATTAGTTGTATTTACGCTGTCTGTTTCCTTAATATTGAAAGAAAAATGCGTGGTGTACAAGTCTATCTTTACGCCGAGAGTCAAGCCTCAGGCATTCCTTAGAGACTTTTTCTGGTATCTCGAGAAGACAGCACAGAAGGGTGTATCCGTGGCAGCAATTTGAAATTTGCACCCTCTGGCAGCTCTCTTTCCATCCACCCACACTGGAATCAGCATTTCCCAAAGTAGACATGCCATTGTACAAAGTATGATAAAGACACAGCAGCAAGACCAACAGCGGGGGTGGTGGGGGGGGACGGGGGAAGACGAGAGAGAGAGAAAAACCCCACACAACATCCTCTGCCATTCACCATCAGAAATGTGGTCTGGGAAATTAATTGCTCAAACGCCACAAATGTTCATTGCTTGGTATTTAGGTGTGGCCCGAGCTATTTCTAATAAAAAGAACAGCAGCATAGTCTGCTCTCAGATAAGCTCACACATATTCCTTAGTGGGAGGAAATTTGGGCTTGGTTTTCTCTTGGTTTATATTGAGAAAGGCCAAGCTATAGAAGCAGGAAATTACACGTAAGAGCACTATACTTCTGTTTCCACGTCCTGCCAAAGACTGAAAAGTCAAACTTTGTCCGAGTTTCTGGGCCTTAGCTTACCACCCTTTGAAATGATGGCATTATTGTCTTTCTACACCATAAAATGGACAAACTTTTAGAAGCCCGGATGGTCAATGCTGGAGAACTGAGAAGTTATTTTATGAAATTCCAGTGGCACCTTACCTCTGTAAAAATTAAAAGGACTCAGGTTTTCCAAATGGAAAGCTGTTTACCATTCTATCTTGATTTACATTTTCTTTCCTTTATCTACACTTCGAGTGTGGTCAAAGGTTGTCTGATGTAATCTATTTTCTATACATCATCCAAAGGTGGCAGTTTTCCCCCACAAGCTAAAAAACCGAATTTATTTATCTAGAAACATCTCCACAAGAGCTGGTTATTGAGCAGGTATAAAAGAGCGATACTGATGTTTTATTTGCAAAACTGTGGCTACAGTATCTCCTCACACGCAAATGCCTGCGTTCATGGTATTTTCACCATGGTGCTAATCACCCAGCTGTGGAAGCAGCGATGTTTGCCAGTTTGGATGCTGGTTTGCCCTGGCATGAAGTGCAGAGCCTGCACTCCTCTAGCTAATTTTAAACCTACAAGGTCCACTGAGATTCTAGTATTGATTCTTGGGTGTTAGAACAGGATTAGAAGACTTTTGCTTTTGTGGGAATCTGAAAAATATAAGTTTGAAATTGCTTCCACGTTGAATTATATTATCGATATCTATTTTCACTTGTTGCATTTAACACAATTTATTTCCATTGCATGCATGAAAAAAATAATTGCTCTCTTAGGCACGCTTATGTGCTTATCCACGACTGAGGAATGACTTTATTCAGAATCTTTAGAACATTTTGCATTGTTCTATCTAATCTCCTACTGAGATCAGTCAGGGTTTTATACCACGTCCTTAAAAAGAAGCACAGAAGAAATAATCCCAGTTTAAAACGTCTGATAACTCATTATGTCGTTGTCCACGCTCATAACTTCGGGGAAAGAAATAATGATTTTTCACCGGCAAATTCTTTTTCTTTTCAAGAGGCTTTCAGCCACTGAAACTTGCAACTCTTGCTGTAAATATAGCACACTAATTCAAGCAGTATGTATGCTCTCCTCTTGACCCTTACTCCGAGATAGCCTATTAATACCTTTTCCGGAGTTCCCGTCAGGCCCTTGCAATGCTGTGGGTGGACAGCCGGTGGGCAGGGGCTGGGCATGTGGGAATGCAGCCTCCTTCCCCAAAGCCCACACCAGCCCAGCCCAGCCCAGCCCAGCCCAGCACATCCTGCCGGGGCAAAGCAAAGCAGGAGCGACCTGGGCGGCACCAGGCAGCAACACAGAGATGCTGCGGTCCCCTTCCCACGCTGCTGCTACAGCTGCTCTCCTTACTTCTGGGAAGCAAAACTCATTTTTCTAGGTGCATCGAGGATGCTTTGGTACTAAATTAGTGAGACCACAGGAGCCGAGAAGCTACAGGTTAATATTTCAATATAGGCTGAAAATTTTACTTCCTTGAACTTCTCTCTTCTTTCTTCTGTCTCAGAGAAAAGCGATTGCGTGGATCAAATCCTAGCTGGGTTTTGTGCAGCTATGGAAGATCCTCACTCAAGCTGAATAGTAGAGTTAAAATGTACCTCCGAAAAACTAATGAACTGTGTGCCGAACAGGGCAGTATAGCAGAATGTTCACGGTTTAGGCTAATGTCTTTCTGGCTCTCTAAAATGAGGTTTCTAAAAATAATGAGAAAAGAGACAGCGAGACAGTGTCATGTTGCTTGTTACTCTAGCCAGCTTACCAAGCTTTTCTGCTTAAAAGTAATATTTTCACAATACCTTGAGTTAGTGTGCTACCATGCCAAAGCAGAGGAGTTCAGAGTGGCTGACAGCATTTCTGATTCCAGCTCTGGCTTTGGCTCAGCATAGCTGTGAAGATGAAATCTCACTTTTCCAGAGAGCTGTAGCCCATTACAGCACATCGGGAATGGCTGCCAGCCGCTACCCTTGGCTAGGGACATATGTTACAAATGTTCTTGTATGTGACTTACGGTAGGGGCGTAGAGAGGAGGGGCGTACGGTAGGGGTGTACAGAGGATCACTGAACACACTCTCTCTGCTGGATTCTTCTTGTCTTGGCATTGCCTTTTTCTCAATGTTTTCACTAATGAGGGAGGGAGAAGGACAAGGAGGTCCTGATCGGACATCTGGAGCCTTGCTTTATACTCCTTCCCAATAAACAGGGTATATGCTTTAGACAACAGAAAAAATTATTTACACTAAGAGCCAAACAAAAGATGCCGGAGAGAGGGAGGAGGGAGGGCAAAATTTTAATAGGAACAAATACTATCAATTATTTCCCTGTATTTAGGTCATCACTGTATCATTACTGCAAATTAATAATGGTCAGGATATCTTTCCTGAGGCCTCTAATGATTGTTTTATGCAGGTATGGAAACCAGCTGGTGCAAACGATAACATTTTCTCCATGGCTACTACTTCTGTTTGCAAGAATCATAACTATAAATATATTTCAACTCAACGGCTTGCACCAGAGATGCTGGAGGATGCATAAGCCCCAGACTAGGAGGGAGAGCCCCATCTGGTCGGCCAAGCTCCCAGCTGGCCGGCTGTGTGATCTTGGGAAAGGCACTTCACATCTGTTTTCTTCCCCCATTTCCTTTGCTTATCTAAGCACTAGTCTCACTGTATGTAACAGGGTGCCTCCCGTTTGGCCTCCAGTTGTTACAACAGAACAAACTTCAGCTTCCTCTCCCCAACCCCTTGCTTTCATTTGTGTCTTTCTTTTAGTGTTTAGGAAAACTTGCCCCCCTGATCCCCAGGGGTGCCATGGTCGTCAGTGGACAGGGTAAAGAAGAACGGTAGTTCTCCTAATGACACTTAAACCTGACACAAACTTAGGCACCCCAGAATGCAGTTCTACTTGCAAGGCCCAGGTGACACCAGGCAACACCACCAGTGGTGGGCCTGTTGGAGCAGTGTACCACACAGCTCGTGCAAAGGCTCAGGCATAAAGGGATTCCCTGGAAAGCTGTTGCAGACCTCCCACGTCCGTTATTTCACTGTGTGCAAGTCCAGAGGGATGCACTCCAACCTCAATACTCTGAAGCCACTGAGTTTCATCCTCTTATACCTATCTACTCAAGGCTGAGAACTTGAGTAAGATGAAAGCGTTTCAGAGGAACAGGACAGACTAAAATTTCCATTAATGCCTTGCATCCTTGCAATAACAAGGAATCCATTAGAGAGCCTGTAGCAAATGCGTATGCCAGTCCTCTCTCTTCAACATTTCCCACAGGCTGCACAATTTCTTTCAGAAGCTGGATTAATGTGTCCCTGTTTTACAACAGTGTTTAAACTAATGGTGAATTCGCCATCTTCATGTGAAGCAACAGCATGTTCTGATCTTTAATTACTTTCTCTGTTAAGAAATTGCTTCTTATTTCAAGATTGAATTTGTTTAACTTCAGCTTCCAATCACTGGAAAGCTTCTGACTTACAAAAGGAACAGCTTCCAGACACCGGCTGAAAGTTGAGGTTAGATAAATATACACTTGTCAGTAAGGCTGAAAAGCCCTTGCCTAATTATTTTCAGTTTCCAAGCATAAGTACGTATACACTGTGATCAAGTTACTTTTCATCCTTCCCTTCATCTAGCCGAACAGGTTGGGTTTATTTGCCCCCTTATTTTCCAGTCTTTAATTTATTTGCCCATCTGTTGCCAAATGCATTATATCTCCAGTGGACATTGCATTTCAGTACGGATGCGATGCAGTAGCTATAACTCTAAGTGTAATGACCCATTTACACAAAATAATGATGCATTATTTTAACTGCTGATACCTAGACAGCATCAACTTTTAGGTCACTGATCAGCTTTTAAATGTTTGTAAATACCTAAATATTTTAAAATATACTCCCTGTGCCTTATCTCCTGCGTCCCTGTTCTTTCAACAAGAGAGAGGACTCAGTTTGGAGGAAGGCTTTTAGTTCTTGAGCCTTGAAAGTCTTCTACCAAGGGTTGACTGTTATTTTACTTTCTGTTAAAGAAATTTTTTAAGGCTATATACTATTTGTATTGAGACTGATTTTGTGAAGAAACATATTTCTGAAGAGAATGTGTGCCACATAATTTGGAAAATAAAATGGCCTCTTCGGGTCTGTTGGAATCATGTGCCCAAATGCAACTCTGATACACTGCTGAAAAGGGTTCCTTTATGTGGTACACTCTTATAAACAGCTTCAGTTTCTCTTTCTTCTTTTTTCTGGTAATGGGTGATCGAGCCAACTACAGGCAGGCATCACCAAAAGATTCCTAGAAGCCACATTAGCCACACAGTGAGTTTGTGTACCAGCTTTTGGTTTCTGAAGTATCTGACTTTTTTCTAATTTATAGTAGAAATGTTGTAAATGAAGAATTTTAACAGTTAAAGTATTAAAATTGGCACCCTCAATTCATTAGTGGTGAAAGCAAATGCAGACATTAAAGGAAAAGTGGAAATATAATCCCAAATGTATTATAAATTCTAAAAACTGGGCATAAGAGATTAATTTGGCAAAGCTCAGTGAATATTTTCAAGGAACACTGCATTTACTGCCTTTCTACACCTTATTCTAATTAGTTAGTGCATGCAACAATTCTGCTAAAACAATATAAGAGAAACAATACCAGTCACTCTAGAGGAAAAAAATATATCCAGGTGGCCTTTGTGACTTTAATTGCACAGTTCTGCTCTATCTCACACCATGGAATACTTAATTATATGATACCATCCCTGAAGATTTCAAAACCTTTAGGTGCACTGGACCAAAAGTAGAACTGGACCCTAGATCAGAGCTCTACCTATAGAATGGGTTACTTTTCTTACCTCCTGAGTAATTTACTATTTAATAGTAGCATAATTTCTTTCATGAACTAAAGGCCCTGTTCTGCTCAGTACAGAACATACTGATTCACTTTATGTGGTTTTATTTGTGATTTTTTTCCTGTGAATTCTTTCTGCATTCTATTTCCAGTGTAATTTCTCCTTTTTTAAATAAGCAACAGCCTTCTGGGTTGGATTCACCTACACCTATCTTTAGCTGCCTAAAAATTAGTCCCCTAGTCTAAGTTTGGTATCTGAACTTCTTCTTACAACATTATTAGATGATTAAAATTAGTTTTCAACTAAGTGAGCAAACATCCACCCTCAAAGCCACCAGCAGAATCTTTTGGAATTGAAGAGTATCTTAAGGAGGTCTTTTGTCTACTCTTGCTGTCCATTACTGAGATGATCCTCTAAGAGGCGGTTGGATCCCCGCACAAAAAAATCCAGTCACTTGAGGGCTAGACACACCAAAATCTATTCAGAAAAAACAAAGTAAAAATGCGGTATCAGGGGAGCAAACTTGTAATGTAAATGCTTAACCGTTCTGCACAAAATATCATTTCTGATGCAATGCGAGCATGTCTATGAACAGCCAGCTCTGCAGCACGTGCTCTGTAGAATATTTGCAGTAGTACTTGCTGTGTGAAATGAAGATGAACCATGGCAGTGAGTGGATTTATGTATGTTGCTGCTTAAAGGATAGGGCACCTTGAATGTGTTGCTACGCACAAAGTTAGTCCATCAAGTAGTTAAATCATTTTCTTCCCCTTATTTAGTGCCTCTTACACACAAGAGAGCTCTTGCTCCTTCACCTTATGCCCATACAGAACTTATTATGCACACATAGGCCCCTCATTCACTCCATATGCTCCATAGTGCTTTCCAAGAGAATTATAATAATGTGGTTCCAACTATCATGCCAGTATAATTAACCCCTGGTCTTTTTACTGTATTTTGATACACTTGAAATATTACCTACACTTTAAAATCTCTGCGTATTAAACAGGCCCTTCCTACAAGCATTTTTCCTTTCACTTTCTCTAGTTCATTTCAAAATAATCGCGGACTTATCAATATGCTCAATTTGCAGAGTTAATGGAATCTCCAAGGACTCTTGAGGATCATCCCTTTCATTATTTTTCATCAAATAAATAAATCAAGGCAAGACATCAGAACGTCCCAGCACCTGCCCAGCGTGCCCATGCTGGGGAAGAGGGAGGGAATAAGCTTCTCCTAACACAGCCCTGCAGTTCCAGAGGCTCCTCACTGGGTTTCTGGACACTGCGGCTCATAAATCTCCTGAAGCTGAATTTCCTGCTGCTGCTTGCAGTCTGCTCTTTTCTCGGATAATGCACTTCCAGACTGCCATGCTCCCTGCTCCTTTCCCAGGAGGATCTGGGGGTCCTTCCCACCTTTCACGGCCGAGGACTTCAGCAATGCAAAAGGTGAACGCTGATTTCTCCTGGTCTGCTCAGCTTTTGCTTCCATTCTCACCTCATTCAGTCGTGTACTTTGGTAAATTGCGCATCTGCTGGAAGGGTAGTCAATGGTGCGTGCTGTTGGCATCTCTCCAAGTGGCAGCTTGATGCCCATCGTCAAGCAGTGGTAAGAAAAACTATGGCTCTTTTAATTGCACTCAATAAAGGAGCTCTCCTAAGTGCGGTTTTGCTCTGTGAGGACCTCAATTTTTGTTACTGCTTTTTCAGCTGGGTTTCTGTGCTGATAAAATTGTGCAGTGTAACACAAGGTTCCCATATAGTCACTGTGATTAGCAAAACCAGAAAAATAATAATAAAAGACAATGAAAAAAGAAATAAACAGTTCACTAGAGAAAAGAAAGGTGAAAAAGAAGGAAAATCCAGGTAAATAGCTCCATTCAGTAATGAAAGTAATAAATATTTAATTTCTTTAAGTGAACAAAAATTATGCCAGAGTTCTTTATTCCAGTCAAGGCAGCATTTAAAAGCACCAGTGAAAATAAGGGTTTTAATAAACTGATGTACAAGTAACACACTTCCTGCACTCAATTTCACCTTTTAATTTGAAACATTACACAGTGGGTGTATGTGACAAACAGTGAGAGGGACGGGGAAAGAGGAAATACATGCAACTTATTGAATGAGTTACGACTTGATGGCTCTGCGCCATTAAATAATTTTCATTGGAATAAATGGCATTGATTATTGACTTAGAGTAATTCTGAGTAATTATGAAATATAGATAGAAATGAGAGCAAGCATTTTGCTGTTGCTTTTCTAAGATTGGCTCTTGGATACTATCTCATTGCTTTTAGATGGCATCAAGGAAAATTAAAGCATCCTTGTCCTTAGAGCTCTGGAAGAAGAATGAGGTTGCCCTTTTGGTCTGATGACACTCTTAAAGAAGGAGATAAAAGGTTCCCCAATATCATCCATTATTGTGTTTTGTAAGGCTGGTTTGCTGGCTCCTTTATAATAACACATTGAAAACAACCTTTTGAATATACAATCCTTTCTGGGAAAACTTTACATTTTTTATGATTTTATTTTTTTTAGTCAAAACTGTAAAACAAAACAATTTGCTTTTGGAGACTTTAATTTTTGTAAGTTGTCTGCTTTTCGCCTTTATTTGTGTGCCATTTGTGTTCCACAATTTATTTTTGAGGCCAAATGGAAAAGTTGAAGAAGCAAAGCTATAATGAATTAGAAAAAACCTTTTTAAAGGGAAATTTTGAAAGCCAAACACATAAACAGAATTGTGTTTACAGTTACTAGGTGGAAGGTCTTTCCATTGTTGCTCCCTGTCCTGGGCGTTGGTGCCCAGGAGGAGCAGACAGAGCAGGTAGATGTGCCCCAAAGGAAGCTGCAGCCCATGGAGAGCCCACACAGGTTTTTCCTGAAGGACTGCAGGCCACAGGGGACGCCTGCACAGGAGCAGGGGAAAGGTGGGAGAGGGAAGGAGGAAGCGCTGTGTACTGACTATAACCCCTTCTACTCACACTGTGCCCTCGGGGAAAGGAGAGGAGTCTGGACCTGAGCCTGTGAAAGGGGGGAGGAAAGGTGTTGGCTTAATGTTTGCCTTTGTTTCTCACTACCTAAATCTATTTTAATTGGCAATAAATTACATTATTTTTCCCTAAGTTGAATCTGCTTTGCCTATAGTGGCAATTGTTAAGTGATCCCCCTCTCTTTATCTCCACCCAAGGGCTTTCTCATCCAGTTTTCTCCTCCTGTTCTGCTGAGGAGGGGGAGTGAGAGAGTGGCTGGATGAGTGGCTGGCCTATGTCCAAGGTTAATCACAGAACCACAGAATCACAGAATGGTTGGGGTTGGAAGGGACCTCTGGAGATCATCTAGTCCAACCCCCCTGCCACAGCAGGGTCACCTGGTTGCACAGGAATGTGTCCAGGCAGGTTTTGAACTTCTCCAGAGATGGAGACTCCACCACCTCTCTGGGCAGCCTGTTCCAGTGCTCTGCCACCCTCAAAGGAAAGAAGTTCCTCCTCATATTTAGGTGGAACTTCCTATGCTCAAGTTTGTGCCCATTACCTCTTGTCCTGTCCCCGGGCACCACTGAAAAGAGCCTGGTCCCATCCTCTTGACACCCACCCTTTAAGTATTTATAAGTGTTGATAAGGTCCCCCCTCAGCCGTCTTTTTTCCAGACTGAAAAGACACAAATCCCTCAGCCTTTCTTCATAAGAGAGGTGTTCCAGTCCCCTAATCATCTTGGTAGCCCTTTGCTGCACCCTCTCCAGCAGTTCCTTGACCCTCTTGAACCGGGGAGCCCAGAACTGGATGCAGTACTCCAGGTGCAGCCTCACCAGGGCAGAGTAGAGGGGGAGGATGACCTCCCTCGACCTGCTGGCCACACTCTTCTTGATGCACCCCAGGATGCCATTGGCCTTCTTGGCCACAAGGGCACATTGCCAGCTCATGGTCACCCGGTTGTCCACCAGGACTCCCAATCTACCAGACTCCATTTTTTCAAACAGTTTTGTTACTCAGTTTATATATAAGACCATCATGTGAGATAGGAAGGTGCCTGGTGCATCAATAGGGACACCCATTTTTATGGCTCCCTTTTCATCCCGTTTTTTAATCTGCTCTAAGACTTCCTAGGCCCTGTTTTTTTGGTACGTAGAGGTAAATCCACAAAGGGGCATAGATATCTCAGGGCTCAGAACTGCCACTAGATTCTCAGCCCTAAATAAAATGCCGGTTTGCCTGCAACGCAAGGAAAGACTTAGCTATTGGCAAACAGAAGCCACCACAATGATGTGATGAATGGGGACACACCTAACCTAGATAACAAATCATGCCAAGAGAGGTATGTCTTAAAATCTCAAACACAGTAGTATTGTCCTGCCCAGTCTTTAAGTAAACAGATGTTAACAACTTCTGCTCTGAGAAGGCCATTTATACTCTCTTCTATACCTAAAGGAGGGCAATCGGCATCTATCAATGACAATTCATACCATCTACTGCAACCGTGTTTTACTGTCTCCACTAGCTATTGATGACAAGCTTCGATGCCAAGCTTAGATTTGATGCCTAACTTTTAGACTGCAAAAATAAGGTGGGAAGAATCCCAGCCACACAGTTGTAAATACGCAAATAAGCAATAGGCTGCTTAGGCAGGACAGACAGGCTTGTCCAAATATGTTCAAAATCATAAATATTGGCACTGGGATGGGGACCTCTAAGTGTGAGGTACCCAGAAACTACTGACACAGATGGGTAAAGAAAGTAGTCACCTGAGGGTACCCCGGATTCCTAAGTGCTGATGGTCAGGGGACAGTGGCAGTCAAATGTGAGGCTGCCTTTCCACCTATGCCTGGCCAAGAGACTTATCTTTTAAAGTTGTTTTTTGTCTCATGGACACGTCTAAGTTTCGTTATCCAAAATGCAGTATATGCAAGTCTCCATCTGATGGAGGCCCAAACTTCAGCTGCCACAAAATGCAGCAGCATCCCCATGCAGGGGAGTCCCTTTATGATATAGCTCCCTGCTCTTCTGGTCAACCTGTAGGTGCAGTCAAAAATGTTAGCTTTTAATTTGTAAATCCTTATAAAGTTCGAATCCTGACTTTTTGTCCCTTCAGCACTACAACTGAAAGCGAATAAGGGACCATTGCCAAAATACTGTGATGCAATTGGATCCAGCTTTTAGCAAACGAGCTAATGGCCTCAAGTTTAGGCTTGTTTTTGCAACCTGCCAATTGTTCCTCTGAATAAGAAATCGTACTAGGTTCCTACTATATGGTAGTGCAAACAGGCCCTTAGAAACATCAGGGCAACTGCTCAGCTGGCAACATCAGCAGAGCATGGCTGCACCCTCCTTTCAATGCAGGCGAGATCCTCTACTAACGTCTTTCAAATTAATTTTTTTTTTTTTTTCCTCCCTTGAAATCTCTGTCATGACTCCAATAGCAACACGTTCAGTGAAACTTACAGTTCTCCAGCATCTGATACCAGCTGTCAGGCTGTGTTTCATCAGACTGAACTCTTTGTCCAAGTGCTACCAGCTGGCGTTGCTTCAGCCATCTGGGATCGCAGTACTCTAACCTACGGACTAACGCAGCTCCAGCAGAGTCAGGGCTCCCTATCCTTTCCACAAACAGGATTTATTAGGAAAGTGAAGTGAAGCAAAAGCCGCTGCCCCTAATCAAAGCTTAAATCTTTCCAGGGCTCACAACCTCCGAGCATCCACCCCTATCACGGAATTCAGTGCTTTGCAGCTCTCAGATGTTGGCTGTGAACTGTTGGCATCATGTCTGTTCCCAGACCCTGTTGTTGGGAAACACGTTGTACACCGAGGACAGTGCAGCAAGGTTTCCTCTTTCTCCTGCCTCCCCATTTGTGGCTTCTTGTGTAATTCAGCGTTATCCATCGCTTCCCAATCCGCACACATCCACCCTGCAAACTTTCACGAACTTTCTACTCCTACCTCCCACTTGTCCCTCACTTCTATTAATTGTATGTCACACTGCTTCCCAAGCTTTATTTTATGCAACCACCGATCTCGCTAAAATTACATGAGAAGGCGCCAAAAGTAGAAACTTTGAAAAGCTGTATTTAAAATTACCATGGGAAAAAAAAACAAAACAAAACAAAAACGCCACCTCCTTTGATTCAATATGATTTGGACATCTGGCAACACAACGACCTTCCCTTCCCCACCAAATTTTTATTCTTTATTTGATCTCATTAGTTAAATTCCTCTCGGTAATCTTATTATTGTTATTGACTGCCAGTAATATAATTGGCACTGCAGAAGAGCCTGGGAATTGCCACACTGGATCAAACCAGCGATCCATCTCTCCTAGTACCCTGTCTCCAAGAGTGGTCAGTACCAGCTGCTTCAGACAAAGAAACGCTACAGCTGGCAGTTTGGAGATAATCTGCCTGGAAGCTAAGTTTCCCTTGTTTAGCATTACAGGCTGGCTTATGCCCTGAAGCACGGAGATTTATATCCCTCCCAGAATGCTTGCTTATGAAGTCAGGTACTGCCCTTGCCTCGTAAACTTACGGTTTGGGATAAAAACCGAAAAGGCAAGAAGGGAATACAAGCGCTAAGGTCAAATAGGCAACAGCTCAGTAATCGTTATCCCCCTCGCTGCAAACTTTCCCAAGGCTACACAGAGGGCTGGTAGCAGGGGCTGGAATAAAACTTGGGAACTCCTGGCTCCTCAACCTGAGCTCATCTTAGTAGATGATGTTACGTCTCAAAGCATTTAAAATGCAGTAGATGTTAATTTTGTAGGACTGACCACTTACCCAGTCTTTTTTTTTTCTCTTTCCAGAGTACTTTGCAGAGGTCAGTACATTCCTGAATAAGTACCTATGCTTTCATCCAAGAATGCTAAGCGTCCAAAAAATGATAGAAGATGTTAATTTTGGTAGTAATAAATCCAAACTGTAGGACTTGGTTAAAATCTATGTTAACTTTGGACTAGGACAGTATAGGAGACCAGCTCTCCCAGTAGGAATTGCTTTGGATATATAGGGAAACTCTTGATTTCAAGCTGTAAATGGTAGGCCTCCTATACATCTTGTACAACCTGATTTTTGTCACATGCTTTTTGCTTAAAATCTCAAATAAGACTTTTTCTTTTGGCTATAATTTTTAGCTGAAAAAAATATCCATTAAAACAGAGCTAGCTAAATTACCTTTCTGCTGTTAGCACAATGAAAATACATGTATTTGGACTTCAGCAGATCAGTTTGAAAACTAGCGATCTTATTGTCAAAACAATTTCCAGTGTCATTGGTGTCTGATCATGGAAACAACAAGGCCTCATTCTTATTCACCGTATACTTACAGCACATCCTTATTCAATACCTCCCCCGTGTTAGATTCCAATTATTTTTCAGAATTAAGTGCCACTGCATTTATGCTTCTGTTACATACATTTAATGGTATATACGCTGCCTTTTGGTAAATAGCACATATTAAATAACCATTCATTTCCCATATATAAAAGACCTCATCATCGTTATTGTATACAGGATGCCTTTCTCAGCCTTTTCTCTTCTGCACCAGCATGTCCTGTAAATTAAGGGCATGTTCAATTACAAACATTTTCTAGCTTTCGTGAGGTGGAAGACGTAGAAATCAATTCAGTAGCAAGCTGGCTGATTCAGCAAGAAATCACCCAGCCTGCAGGAGTCCCTTTTTAAATGTTTTCCTCTCTAGTAAGGTAACAAGCCAGAGAAAGGTAAAAAACAGGCAGGGAGGTAGGGAGAGCTTATGCAGATCAGCTGCTCCGCTCCTGCAGGCTGCAACCCTTGATTTGAGGCAATTTTTATTCAGCATCCATGGCTGCCCAGTTAATTTGTCGTTAACATCTTCTGTGTCTTCAGTACTATTCACACGTTGCAGCAAGGCCTTTACATTTTCTGTGTTCCACAATGGAAAGTGCGTTCAATTTTATTCGTTTCTTTTCAGCTCACAGTTCCATTTGCGTGAGGCTTCATTCTCAACAGTTTATTCACCACTTTGAAAAATAGGCACCGCTAATTTTTAAGAACTGATATAAAATAAATAAAAAAAGAAAAAAGTGGATATGAGAATGCAGAAAAATTATTTCTGGAAATCATTCTGGCAGTCGAAGAACAGAGTGCATTTTCTCTGTTTTCCTCTTTTCACCCTCCATGCACGTTATGTCCAGGGAAGAAGAATTGCTGCAAACAATAAAAATTATGTAATATTAAAATGCTTAGACAGAAAGAGAATAAACATGGGGCTATATCACTGAATTCATGACAACTGGAGGGTTTTATTTAGTACGGTCTTGTTCGCACCAATATGTTTTACTAGTTAAAAGGCATTATTTATTCATTTTTTGCAACATTTGTTTCCTTACTCAGTAAGGTGAGCTCCTAGCATCCATCTTGTTAGCCAGCTTTTCATTAGAGTCTTCTCGTCTTATTTTATTTAATATAAAAACCCCGCAACAGTTAAACATGTAAGATAAAATTTGGTCAGTTTTGTGTTTTCCTTTTGATTTAGTGAGGCAGGGGTGTCTGTATTACATCTAGCACTGCCATTAAAGTTTAACAGAGCCCCAAATGAGAGAGATCCATTTTCTGGTTTTTGATTCATTTCTCATTTGCCTAAAAAGTTACAAGCCCTTGTAGAAGCTGTAAATTTGGCTAGAAGTGGTACTACCTTTTTTTTCTCTTTTAGTCCATGCGGTAGCCGTGCCTGCTTTCATCCAAGTGTGTGCCATTGTGTTGTCCCGAATTTGGAGCCATTTGGTACAGTGCTAATTTATTTTACTGACTGAGCACATGAATCCTCGCTTCAGAGGAGCACGGATGGTGCTTTGGCTCAGAGGGAAGCTTGCATAGCAAGTGGAAAAGGGGTATCACTCTGAATGATTAATTGTAGTCCTCAGAAGGGTCTCAGAACATGATCATTCTTTATAGAAAATTGGATTAAAATTTGACACTTCTACAATTTTTTTTCTTTGTAGTGAAATTTTCATTTTTCATCTGTTGGCCAAATAATTCCATGTGCAGTCATCCCTAAATTAATCTTGAATTAATTTTTAAATCCACTGTCCTCTAATATATAATTCACCATAAGAAAACCCAGAGCAGTCAATCTTTCATTAGACATGGGGTGAGAAAGGGTCAGCAGACACTCCTGCAGTACTAAAAATAAAGGCACCACATCTGGTATGGAATGATGTCTGGAATTGTAATGCATATGCATCCACTTACTCGTTCTGCTGAAAACACAAACTACAGAGTGGCTGCATGTTGAAACATGAACCAGTGTAATAGGAGCTTAAACCCTGGAACAGACTGTTTGTATATGTAGTCAGTTTATTAGCAAATGTGCAAGCCTGTAGAGTACAAGAACCATCGTTTCAAGCCGATCTGTCACACATTTAACAAGCTGTTTGTAATACAGTCCATTTCATGTGTAAGAGAAAAATCTTCCCCACAGGTATAAGAAATACATGATACTTTTAGCATATGGCGAGCTCTGGTTTTGCAGGTATCCTACACATTAGGAGCTGCTGTAACATGTTGGGTTAATTTTTGTTTGTTTCCAAAAATCCCCCTTCCCTTTGCGGAGCGTGCTATAATAAAGGATGGTACGGCAGATGTTAAAAATGAGATTCCGCACAAGATGTGCCTTCTAATGTCAGGCACAACCGTGCTCACCCAGAATAAATCCAGCCCTGGTGCAAACGGCTCACGCTAAGCCTACTTTATATACCACGGCGGGGCTGAACGGGCAGAAATCAATAGCAAAGGGGCTTCTACTACTCAAGCGCAGCTGTGCCTCTGTGCCTTTCCATCAAGGAGCAGCAAGATGCTGGGGTATCTCCCCAAAAAGGTACCCGCCGGCAGCAGCCAGCGGGGTGGATAAACACCCTGTGGTGTCTGCGCCGTGCCCCAGCTTCTGGCAGGATTTGCCAATGCTGCGGTGGGATTCAGGGATTTTGCTTAAGAGAAAGCTGCCAATGCATCAGTTCTTCCTGATCTTGCCTCCCGGCGGGAGAGTCCAGCCCGGCTCTGCCATGGCCCAGGGGTCTGGCTCCGGAGAGGAAAAGCACAGAGTCCTGACAGTGAGGAAGAGGAGGGGAGGTTCCCCCATGATGCGCAGCCTGCCAGCGGTGCCCAGCGGAGCCAACCCCAAAACCTTCATCCTGGCTGGGTCTCTGTGCTGGGGGGGGGCAGTGGCTTTGGGCAGCCTCGACGCTGGGGCTGTGCGTGGCCCTGCCTGCCTGCTGGCCCTGGGGAGGATTTCATGTGACACCCCGATGCAGGCAGGTGGGAAGGACACTTCCCCCAGCCAAATCTCCAGCTGACCCCTGCGTTGCAGCACGTTTTTTTTTGGGAAGAGAGCGGTAGCTGGGCTCTATGCTGTCCTTACTCCAGCATCTTCCCAGGCAGTCGCTGGGCTCGCTTCAGTGCAGCGACTTCATTTAAGCCTTTTCTAGCCATCATGGACAAATGCCTAGCAAAGAGGACTGGAGTTTGCAGGCTGTACCCAAACTGGGCTATAATTCGAACCAGACTCGGTAATTGCATTGCGTTTCACCTCCAAGTCAGAAATTAAATCTAGCGCATGTCAGGTGCTAGTGATTAGGGGCTGGCTTCCCCAGCCGGTGCCAGCTGCCCAGCGGGG